>NC_077228.1:95809225-96119225 GCF_027887165.1 Monodelphis domestica | reverse complement strand
GTCTTACGTAAATTTTACTGAAAACCAAAACAAAACATAGACATAGAAATTAAAAGAAATGTCCAAAAAAATTAAACAAAGTAAACATTTCAGATCCTCTGATTTACTTCAATATTCTAATTAGTCAATGATACCACTTCACTACATGATTCCCAAAGGTTTTAATATCAGCTTGAAAGTCCTATCTCCTCTTGCCAAAATTATACCTTCCTTTCTGATTTTGTTACTATTGTATTTATTCCAAACTATAAGTAAAAGAAGACTGTGTAGCATCACATTCATAAAGTGTCCATTACAAATACTTTTAGAATCAAACAAGCATTTTCTCAACTAAACATATTGAGCTACAAGATAATATTATCATCTAGCAGTAGTAAAATGATTTTTTGCCAATGGTATACATCCAGTGCTACTATTCATTGCTGAATAACTTTAATATTAATATCTTAATTTTTTTCTTAAAAATATACTTCAAGACTATGTATAAATAAGAGAAGAAGGTGCAAATTTTTCTAGAGAAATTCTTATGTACAAATATTCATTTCTGCGGTGCCACAAGAGAAACTTTGACTTAAACCATTCAAAACATAAAGAAGGTAGTAAACTTAATTTTCATATAGAATTGACTTGCAAATGGTTCAAAACAAAAAGTCTCTGGAAGAAATGAAAATATTTTCAATAAACCAAAATACTGACTGGTAGTGGTAAATAATGGATATAACTTATTCTCTGCATTCCAGATATACTTGTAGTTATAAACATATAATTCAGAACTGAATGCTATGTTATATGCCATGTAGTAGGAGACTGAGAATTCTGAAATTGAAGTTTGCAATCATCTTGTTGTCCAACATTTGTTCCTTTTGTTGGAATTATTCCATTCCCTCTTTCTCTCTGCTGTGACGGAGCTGTGACTCCTGACTGCAAATGGGAGGTAGAATGGTGACTAACATCTATTTTAACTAAAACTTCATAATATAGTAAGTAAAATACTGGAGTTATTATGCCTACTATCAACATTATCATGACAGCTGTCCACCAGCTTATTCCCCAGCCTGCTCTGTAATAGGATTCTTATGTCTAATGCTTTTACTATCAGGTTCAAAACCCAGCTTTTGATTTGCTAAAGCAGAAACGACTTTATTGAGATTATTTCTTTTTATGTCTGTACATTTCACTATTTGTTCTATGTCTTTGTCCACTTCTTTTAAGAAACTCCCAGCAGTCTTGTTTGAAACTGGAAGTTCCAAGTTGGGGGATATGTCTTGCAGTTCTGGAGCATGCTGGGCAGCTGAAGGACATGAAGTCTGTTGTCCTTTGGGAGAGTAATGTATTTCAGTCAGTAAGCTAAAGCTTTTCACTGGAATTTTAATAGACCTAAGTGCAAAAAAGTCTTGATCACTGATGAGATTATTACCCCCCTCTTGATATCTGCTACTGAACAACAGTACTGAAGGGATAGTGCATTTAAAGTATCGCCTTCCTATATATCTTTTGTTAATAATACAATATCATCTAATCTCTCTTTTGATGTTCTTCTGATTTTCTCTCTTCCTCTTGGTTGAAGTACTTTAGCATCATCTTCAAAGTTATTAGTACCTGTATTACTTCCAAATGAATATATTTGGTTGCTCACCACAGATTGAGTTATTGGAAACTGAAATTTCAAGTCTGATTCCTCCCTGCCATAACCTCAAACTCTGCAGGGACTTAGCCTGGGGTGTGGGTACATCCACTCCAAAGGATTTGCAGTCTCATCGATGTGGATGGTCCCTGAAATGAGGCAGATCACAATCCATCCACTCCTGCCTATATGAGTCTATGTCCAGCTCACCCCCTTCCCAACTGTAGTACCTACTTTCTGTGGATTGTCTACAATTTATGGTGTATATAGTCTGTATAGTTATTTGTAGCCCATCTCCCTATTTAGACTGTCAATTGTTTGAGGGCAGGGATAGCCTTCTTTTACTACCCAGTGCTTGGCACAATTCCTGGCACATATTATGCCCTTGATAAATGTTTAGTGATTAACTAAGTGGACTCGGAGGACTCTACTTCCTTCAAATACTGGTTCCCTACTCTATTTATGAGTAACTTTGGACAGGATTCTTCATATCATGGAACCTCTGTTCTCCATCTATTAAATGAAGTATCTACCCTCAATGATTTTTAAAGTCTCTTCTATTTCTAAAAGGATGAGTCTATCAGCTCATCCAGTCACACAATCCTGCCTCAGGGTACATTGCATAGTAGGATGATGCCATCTGGGTCTCTGGCTACTCAGTAATAGATGAATGAAGGCTAGCACTCTGCTGTCATGAGAAGATTCTGCCTTGCCTTTGCATTCCGCAGATGCTATAGAATATTAGTTGCCAATTCTTTGTGCTCCAAATTTCCATGGTGTTTTTGTTTATTTTGTTTCCCTATTGTATCATTCTTCTTCTTCTCCTCCAGGAGGTTTTGCTCTTGAGCTCAGTCTAAAACATCCTAAGCAGCCCTAATAATCAGATTAAAATTTTGGGGACATTATTATACCTTAGATCAACTTTCTAATTTTTCCTACAAGGCTCTCTTTTACTGTCATATTCTTTCCCTTTCAACCCTCTGTTCTCTTCAGCCATAGTCTCTCCCTCTGCTCCTGTTAATTACTAATGAATCTGGGTCTAGTCCCAAATTCCTCATGCCATCCACACTTCAAAAGAACTCTTAACAAGTAATATCTTATGGAGGTAGTACATCCCAGAACACAAAAAATGTTTTCTTTTCTTTTTTTAATAGAGAAAGGAATATTTTACTAAGTTGATTATGCTTAGAGAAAAATAGCGTTTTAAAGGTAGAGAAAGGATATATCCCTTCCCAGGGACAAATAAATCAACCAGATTTAGAGGGGGCAGTTAAGATTGTACAAGCTGCTTGATCTATGTTCAGTCTTCCTTTGGTGCCTGTACTTAAAGGGAAATCAATGTCATTATGTTAAAACATTGAAGTATTCATTGTGTTCCTCTTCTTCACATTCTTTCTACTACTCCCTACCATTAATTGATTAATTTCTTTCTTTTTTTGAGAATACCCATGATTTTTCAGTATATGATATATGCTAAATGGTTGTACATGCTAAAAATAAAGAGCAAAAAGCAGGGATGAAAGTGAGAAGATACACATCCTACATGCTCAATTAACTGATCTTTTAAAATATTTTTTATACACTTACTGAATAATTATTTCAAAATATAAATGACCGGTTTCTTTCTTTCTTTTTTTTTAAATTAAATTTTTATTCTAATACCCTGGCTTTCCACTTTTGATCCTTCAAATGAAAAAAGCAAAGGAATGATGAGAATTTGGGAATCTTATTTTAGTTTAGTTTTTGTTTAAAGATCTGATAGGAGATGCAAATCTCTCCTTTCTTTAATTCTAATTATTTGCCAGTCCTTAGCTGGTGCCTCATATAGTTTGATGGAAGGTCAAATTTTAACAACTATTTGAAAGAACCACGTTGTTTTTCAATGAAAGGAAATTGAATTTGTCCAGGGTATGCTTCATCAGTTTGACTGCATGAATGGAATTGTGATAGAAGCAGTATTAGTGGTTGTGTATATGTCATCCCATGACATATATATTAGGAAACATTACTGCTTTGGGAGGATATTGTATCCTTTAATTTAGCAAACATATTTTTTTTCAAGTCATAAGATGGGAAGAGAGCTCTAAATTATCTTTTTTTCTAATATTAGGAGTGATTTCTTATCCAACTATGGTGTTCCATTTAAATACGACTATAAAGAAAAAGGTTCATCATGCACTTAATGCTACATATTCTGATACTTGAGACATCATAGAAGTTTTGGTATAATTTAATGAGTGTGAATACCAGAATGTTCTCTGAGAAAAAGGCAGCATATAGCATGACACTTGTGAAAAGGAATGCTATAAAAAAGACTAACATTATATTTAAAGGACTGGATTATTATTATCAGGATTTTAGTCATTTGTAAATAAACAATGAGAATATTTGTTCAAATATAATGGAAAAGGGAAAGTGTACAAATCTTCAAACATATTATATTAGTTCTTAGGGGCAGCTAGCTAAGTGGTGCAGTGGTTAGAGATCCAGGCCTAGAAATTGAATGTTCTGTGTTGAAATCTTTACTTGGATAATTCTCACCCCAATTGTCTAGCCCCTACCACTCTTCTGCCTCAGAACAAATATTTAGTATGAATTCTAAGACAGAATATAAGGATTTAAAACATGTTTTACATTAGTCATTAAATTAGTATAATAGCAACAAAACATACATTTTTGATTTTGACATATGTGAATAATTCTATACGTTTTTCCCCCACTTGTCATAAAATTATAGACTTTTATTGTTCCATGAAGCTTAGAAATCATTGCCCATTACTTTCATTTTATAAATACGGAAACTGAGGATGTGAGAGATTAGCTTATTTTACTGTCACACAGTCAGTGTAAAAGTTAAAATTAAATCACAATAATAATATTATATTTTAAGAGATTTATTAATAATTAAAAATTTAGGAATAAAGAAGATACAAAATAAAGACCACTTACACATGGCTGGCTAGCCATTTTTTAGTCAACCCCACTCACCACCATCAATGCTGATTCTACATGAAAGAGAGGGAGCCTCCAAAGCCCATACCTTTTATCTCCTGTCTACAGGAAGTATGTAATGACAGGAAGTCAGTGGGCTCTTGGAATATGTAGTTATTTTTTAGGGTAATATATTTTCAATCATATATTCTCCAGTGGGTCTTGTAAACATACTGACTTTGAAATTGCAATAATTTGATGATAAGAGGAAAAGAGAACAAAACCAATAATTTCTAGGCACATTGACAAAAAGCCAATTACGGTGCTATCCCCTTTTGGCATAAGAGAATACATTCTAATTAAATATTCACCCAACCTTCAGTTCAATCAACTACACCCAAAGTTCATTCTGGATCTTCTTGAGGTAGCTTGTGGTCTGTGGAGGCATCTCCATGGTGCCTTCTAAGAAGAGTTCATTTTCTGGATTTGGAGAGGTAGCATGTTTATTAACCTAAAATTACTCACAAAAAGAGTTTGAAATTTTCAATTTAAAATAATAATAATACATTCCACCCCTGAAGAGGATGTTGAAAAACACAGGTATCACTTAGGGATGCATGGCTGAGTTATGAGGTATATGAATCAATTGGCAAAAGAAATAAATTTTTTTTTAAAAAATCTAAATAAAAAATAAGTCCTGGATGAAATATAGACTATCGAAGTCTTATTGTAAAAATTCTAAGTAAAGGAAAATAAATCCATAACAGGTCCTTGAATCAGGCCCCAATGAAAATGATTTAAGCAATTATGCATTTACTCAAGCAATAGCCAGGACTATAAAAAGTTTGCAACACCATGAAAAAGAGAAAAGGGACTAGATTATAGGAGTCACGTAGGAGCCAAATTTGAGATACTTGGTAGAATGTGGGACAAGGAAGTCCTTCCTTTAACATATGTTAAACAGCTACAACCTCAAACCCCAAACAAGTTCCAGTCCTCTTGTCTTGGCTCAAAATTTTCATGAATCCAATCAGTGTTGGTTGGTCTCTTTCACCTTGTGCTCAATAGGCACTATGTAGTTTAGCTTTGTGCTTCTTTGGCACTGTGCAATAGCTCTTTTTGTGTCCCCTTGTCCTGGAATCAGACAGAATCATTAAGCAAAATCTCATAATTCGTTTTTAAACAATAAGTGACATCATTTTTAGTCTCAAGCTTTGGGGACATTGACAATGTATCAAATATATTTTAAACTTAGATACTACAAAATCAAAAATAAATTAAGAAAATCTTCTCAATGCTGGTGACATGTGCTTCAAATACAAAACAGAAAAAACTTAAACTGAAATAGAATATTGCACATGCAAGCAAAAATAATAATAAAAGAGTTTTAAAAACCAAAAATATATAGCTTACAATCATTGATACTCTGTCAGCTAAGGAAATGTAGAATACAAAGATTTCTCACCAAAAATGAGTTCTATTTCCTCTTCAAACCTGACCATGATCCACTGTGAGTACAAGCAAATGATTTTCACAAGGTAACAGTTTTTTATAAAGAACAATAGCATAACATGTAATGCACATTCAAAAAGTACCAAAATCCCAAAATTATAAAAACCCATTTAATGACAATATCAAACAAACCCACTATCATATTTCATATAAGTTGCTGTATGACCAAAAAAAAATGAACTGATGGATATTTGTCACAATTTTTACAGACATAGCAAATCTTTCAACCTCGGCAAATATATTTTTAAATGAAGTAAAACTTATTTGGGTATAGAATATCACCAAGAAATCTAGATTTTTCTGTTGGAAGTAAATTAAAATGAAGAATTTTGCAGGAGCTCTTTTTGGCTTCCTGCTTCATAGAAATATCTTGGCAGGAACATTTCTTTGTTTCTCTACCTTTAATACAACATTCTTTAAAATATAAATATTAAAAAAATCCATTCAGAAACCACTCATTTAAATTATTTCTGAAGACCCCTTAACATTACAATTAATTTCTTAGTTTATTAAATTCTCTAAAGGTTGTTAGCCAGGTTGAGTCCATCCAACATCTATCTAAAAATTAACAAATGCAAAATGGGAAAAAAAGGTGTTTATGGGCTTTTACAATATTTTATAATATTTTGTTCAGTAGTCATAAAGGAAAGGTAAAAGAATATATCTAATATTTAAAACACAGTAGATTAAAATGATCCAGTGTTACAGAAAGGTATCAAATACATTTAATTTATGAACTTAAAACAAAAAAATAAATATTAAACAAAACAATCAGCAAATTACAATAAGATACAGAGACTTTAATTAAAAAATGGATTCTGAAAAGGCTTAACATTTCACCTCCAGACCCTTTAAAGTTCTTTTTTCTAAAATTCAGATCCTTATTGTCAGCACTGTGGTATCCTCCATAGTGAGAGAGAACATGGATTTTAGGAATCTCAAACTGGGTTTGACAAATGCCAAAGGGTTGGAGGGGTATGAATTTCTCCCCTGAATCTCAGGCTAGATAATTGAAAGCATCAGTGGTAGAAAGAAAAAAATATCCTAAAACTGGAAGCTATTTGAAATAGGTAATTCAGTGCTCTCTCATAAAATATGCCATGATTGTAATCAATGTCCTGTTTGGAAGAGTTTCTTCCTTCTCCCCATTCCCCCGTGAGGTAAAATGCTATTTTCCCCAGTGGGAGTTAGGAGGTTAATTGTTGCCTAAGGAAAAATACACACAAACACACACACACACACACACACACACACACACACACACACACACTGGTGGGTTTTTTTTTTTGACCATCTTCCCTGAGGAGCAACTCCAAGGACTCCTAGCTTCTTGGTGGCAGCAATCAGCCCAGCAGAGGCAGCAATAGCAATCAGGGTCTGGGTAAAAGCCAATTTAAGATCAGAGCTGGAGATCAGGAGGAGGATTTTGAAAAGATTAAAATTTAGGGGAGACTGAGGCAGGTAGAAATTAGTTTCTCTGTGCAAGGAGTATTATATTTTTATGAGGTTTATTAAAGATTAAGGATTAGAGAAAATACAAGATAAGAAAACATGTATAGGCCAGAGAGGCCTAGACAAAATAATCTCACATCATGGAAGAGCCGCATCTGCTCCAAAATGGAAGTCCAAAAGAGGCCTCAGTAGGCAGAGAACTCCTTTAAATAATCATTTGTGTTCTTGTCCAGGCGAGAATTCAGTGTGATTACAAAGCACTCTGGGGATGTGGAGAAAAGGAGTCTGGGGATTGGAGTCCTGAATTCGAGTCTATTTTTACAATTTCTGGAGGCCAGAAGCTGGGGCTGGGTGAGTGATCTGGGTCTGGAAGATCAGGAGGAAGCAGTATCAGCGACTCCAGAGTCAGCAGTGAGGAGGAACAAAGGAGGAACAAGGAATGAAGGACTCGAGCCGCTGGACGAGAGAAGTGGTTTATTTCTTTCGCCAAGAGTCTTCCCAATAAAAATAGTCCTGCCAGTATGAAGAGCAAACAACTAGGCAAAAAGTAGCAAAAGAAAAATGCAGCAGCTCCAAAGAGAGTTGGAGTTTGCGAGGGTGGGTGGGGTGGGCAAAAAGCCTTGGCAAGAGAAATGTGACTTAAAAAAATTATCTAGGCTATCTTAAAAAATTTGAGAGGTTCTTCTCTGACTAGTGGTTGCTATCAATGTAAAAGTTAAAATTAAATCTCAATAATAATATTATATTTTAAGAGATGTATTAATGATAATTATAAATCAAGGAATAACAAAGATACAAAATAAAGACCACATGCCCATAGCTGGTTAGCCATTTTTAAGTCAACCCCACTCACCACCATCAATGCTGATTCTACATCAGAGAGAGGAAGCCTCCAAAGCCCATGCCCTTTATCCTCTATCTACAGGAAGTATGTAATGACAGGAAGTCAATGGGCTCTTGGGATATGTATTCCTTTTTAGGGTAACAGATTTTCATCATACACCATTAAGTGAAATCAGGACTAGAAATCAAATCATACTAGCATATTGTTTTTTAGTTTGTCTGTGGATTCCATTTACAACTTTCTATTTCTCTCATCAGTGAGTTTTGTAACAAAACAAAACAAACCAGAAACAATATAATGAATGTATACAACAACACTATCCCAATTTCCTGATACCTGCTAGTTTTGTTTTTAATTATTTTCATTTTTTTAATTTTCTGAGATTTATGAAAAATATTTACATTTTTTTCCCTTTTGCCTTACAATCTAACAGAAGGTCCCTGTTACCTTCTGCTTGCCAACAAATGTCAAACTTCAGTTGTTTATCCAGAATGTCAGTTCAACAGACATTGTGCATAATAGCCACAAGATTGTTATGACTCAAGTCCTGAGTGACTAATGTATATGACAAACAAAAGCCACTTGTAACTCTATCATTGAGTTTTGTATTTAATTCTAGTAGGAATAATAGCACATATATACAAACATACATATCTATGTGTGTGTGTTTATATATTATCTATATAAATATTAGCTAAATTGATAATGTATTAAAAATAGAAAATGCAAAACTATTTCTACTCTTCTTATAAAGCATATAATTCATACATAGATATAAAAATTCAAGCATGTTTTAATCCACTGGCAGTCACGCAGTGACTATTTTGATGATAGATGATTTGATCTAATGCCTAAAATAATTGTATTCGCTAAATTAGTCTTACCTACTGCAGAAAAATTTAGATTTTAGCTCTTTTTTCATATATGAATGTGCCTTACTTTTCATAATTGGTCAGCTTTATGTGAATTGAATTTTATTTGCCCTTAGATAGCTTAAAAATATCAGCCCAATATGAATTATTGAGCGTGCAGATTGATGAACTTCAAAAGCAGCACATTCTGCTTCTTTTAAGAGGAACTGAGAGTCAATATCCCCCTTTCTCTTGTGTACTATTGATAATATTTTTATTATATCAGCTAAAATGAGTTCTAACTACTAACTCCTACAAGTGGTCACTGAAACCACAAATAATGAAGAATGAATGTTGAAGGCACAAGCAGTCTATCGAATATATGAAACCACATCATATGACTTACTCAGAAGTATGATATTCTGGAGAAACAAAGAAACAAAAAAACCCAAAACATTAGATTTGGTATCCATTGTCATCTGTTCAAGTTTTGATTCTATTACCTGTAAGCCGTGAAATATTTATCAAGTCACATTACGTACTTAACCTCAGATGGAAATTCAGATAATTATACTCTCACTCTCTTATGATCACAATTTACATGGTTATCCCATTCCTTCTCCAAATTTCTCTTCTTTTCTTGAGGTCAACACTGACCTTCAAAAGTCCTGGGGCCTCCAACCCCTAGAGTCAGTGTTCTCTGCTCACCTTACCCATATCCTATCAGTTTTCAAGTTCTAACAGTGATGTGTATATATATCATCTCTTTCAACTATCCCCTTATCTCGATTTATATAACTATCATATTTCAAGAGCTAATAATCTCAAGCCTGGATATTGCAGTAACTTCCTAATTTATCTGTTGCTTCCAGACTATGCCTTCTCTATTCTTCATATGGAAGCAAAATATAAATTTTTAAACAAATTTGACAACATCATGCCCCTACTAAAATGTCTATAGTAGATTCTTAATATCTTCGAAATAAAAACATAAAATTTCCAGGACAGAATTTAGAATTTGGAACAAGGTAGTTTTCACTTATCATCCTTTATATTCTTCCATTTCACTTGGTATTCATTATTGTGGAACCTGCTAGGTTCTCCTCATTCACAATATTCCATGTCTTACCTTCAATGCCTTTGCATAATAAAGCCTCCCGCCTACGAGAAGCTTTATGGTAGGAAAATAGAAAAGGGATAGAAGTTTTGGATCCCTGGAAGGGCGTGAAGGAGCCAAGCTTTTGAGATGTCAATAATGAGTCAGTAATCAATTATTATTAATATTTGGGAGCCGCAGCCATGCTCCGATCAATGGACATCACTGAAAGGCTATTTTCCGCCCAGAGATCCCCTTTAACACTACCCTGGTCAAAGATGATATAGCTCAGCTGGGAGAATGAATAGAGGCTAATAGAATTAGAGAATGCTAGGTATTAGCATTGGAAAAGAAAGAGAGAAACACCTGGCCAAAGGTCAGGCCTCAGGTAAAGATGGAGAGGAGAGAGAAAGGTGGTGATAGCAAACCTGTAGCTCCTCCAAGAATAAGGAGGAGCTGAAGAAGGAGAGGGAGAAGAGAAGAAGAGGGAGAAGAGGAGGAGCTGGCCACAGCTTTCCAATTTATTGTCTACTCAAATGAACTCAATACATATTGATAAGTTACACAATGCCTCAATACATATAGATGAGCTACCTAGTCTATTGCCATTGGATAATTGCAAATCCTGACAAGGTGAAGGTGGGGTTTTTATCCTCAGGTGAGTGCCATGTGCAGAATGGCCATGTGCTCATTCACAAACCTTGTCTCTCCATAATACCTATGGGCTGGACTTCCACGCATAAATTGTCCATCATTTCTGAGATGCACTCCCTTTTTTCTTTTGCTTTGTAGAACACTATGAATCCTTCAAAGCACATGTTTAACACAATGTCCAATATGAGATTTTTTAAAATCTTACTAATTGATTTAAAAAAATTTTTTTTTAAATCCTACTAGTTGTTAGTTTTCTCTACTTCTTTATATAAGTATAAATTTTAAATTTAAAAATATATGAATTTTTGGTGTCATTTTTATACCATTTTCTACACTTTCTAATGACTTCTTCCCCTCTTCCATTAGTAATTGCTTTTAAAGACAATAACATATAATTAAATAATGTAACATAATAATATTCTACATAACAATATAAATAATAAATTAATTAATAAGATTAAAATAAATAAAATTAAATAAAACAAACATTAGTCATTTCTGGAATGTCTCATATTGAATATTTAGGTAGAGCCATTACAGGATAGATATAATAGCTATATGGACATTGTATATTTGTAATATCAATGAATATTACAGGACTTTGGACAGTAGTATCCTGTAATGGCTCTACCTTAAAGCAAAAAGTCTATTATACTTCATTGTAAGTCCTCTGGAGTCACTAGTGAACAGAATTCTGATGACTTTCAAAAGTTTTTTTTTTTTTTTAATCTCATTGTGGTCAGAATGTACACTTTATTTTTTCTATTTTAATTTATAATATTCTTTCCCAATATTATAACGTATTTTATATATACGTATATATAATTATTTCTAGTGTTCTTGGAATTTTACACATCTACTATTTTCAAGTACAGTAGTAGTCTATTCTAGTCATATACCATGGTAAGCTCAAACATTTCTCAAATAATTGGCAATCAACAGGCACTCAATTAATTTCCTACTATTTCTTTATTATTGCTAAAGATGCTATTGTTGGTTTTTTTTAATATATTGAAACTTCCTCTCCCTCTTGATTTCCTCTATATGTCTATAAGAAGTTTGGCTGACTCAAACATTAGTGATATTTTTATATAATTCCAAAAATGTTTGCCACACTGACTGGACCATTAGCAATATACCAATACTACGCCAATAGCTTATTAAGGTGCTGGTTTCCTATAATACCTGTATGATTTACCAATTTTCTTTTCCTCATCTTTGCCAAGCAGAGTTTTTATAATTCTTACTTATCTTAATATTAAAGAATTGGAGTATTTTTTGAAAATATAACTGAATGAATTTAAACTTTTAGTAAGTGGTTTCTATGTTCTAAACACTGTGAATATAAATACCAAAGTGAGTAATTTTCTGCCTAAATGATTTCATATAATAGCAGATAAGATAACACATATAGGAAATCAGAGGTCAGAAAAGGGAGTTATGGTCTGGAATATCACAAAGATTGCATAAAGCAAAATAAGCCAATCAATTGATATGCCTTCACAGAATTAAAAGTACTGATGTGATTTCACTTTTCACAATGAAAGGTAATTTAAGAATTTTAATGAATATTATAATTAGAGGAATCCTAATGAATATTATACTGGAAGTAGCATAAAATAAACTATATTTAACTGCAATTTACAATTCTTGTAAATATAGGTACCTTGCTCTTTGAGTTCTAAATGTCTCAACCATTTTTTGTAAACCAAAATATATATTGTTTTTATTAGCTTATTCTTTCATTGGCATATTTCTCCTTCTTCCTTTATCATCCTATTGACAATCAATCCCTGATAATCTTATTCAAAATGGCCTTATCTGATACTATTATATGGATAATAAATTAATATTGTCAAATTGAATAAATGCATGTATGATACTGAGTAGATTTTTGTGCTTTCCAGCTAGAAAGAAAGCTAAGTACGAAGTAAATACTCAAGTCTGCTAATCTGATTACTTTTTAAAATCACTTGCAGTAATGTAAAATAACTAAGCAGGAAGGGAATAATAAAACCACTAAACCACTAAACCTAAAAGCAAATAAAACTACAATTATTCTCATCATAAACTCACATATCTCCCTAGATTATTCTACTAAAATCAAATATGAAATTTCTCTCCCTCTCAAAAAAAAGGAAGTGTGTTTTTTTCTTTTCTTTTTTTTAATAGAGAAACTCAGGAAACATTTTATTATTTCCTAAGGCAATGAGAAAGATATAGTAATAGGAACAATTTTTTAAAAATTCCTAAGTAGTATTTCTTGTATTTTTTGACCCTCATATTCACAACAGCAAAAGGGAAAGGGGCTAGTTGAAGAGAGTGAGGAACATATTGTTAGTTGCAGTCATGAATATTTGCAACTTGAAATTGTAGATGATTTAACTAAAATCTGGTTATCAACTAAGATACTTTAGAAAAGATGCAAGTTTTTCTTTTCCTTTTTATTGATTCTATACGTAGGCATGTGTTGTTTGCTACAGATAGCATTATTTTGATGATTTTTGAAAAATAATTTAAAAACATATTACTCCTTCCAATGATTTGTCAAACTAAACAACTTGGAAGCTTTCTTAATGATACCTTGCAGAATGCTTTTTTAGGTTATAAAGTAATTTATTTATATTTATCCCAAAATATGAATTATTTTTAAGTATAAAAAATATTTTCTACAACATGACTATTGGCTATTAAACCAGTATATATGAGAAGAGAGGAATAAGAAACATGGAGAAATATTGATATGTTGTAAACCTCAAATTTCCTTAGACTTATAAATGTTGGAAATTTCACCATTGGGATGTTTCATACTTGGAAAATTTCTTACTGATAGTCTATTGGAATGGGAACCCCATTGGCATGGGAGGTTCTTTCTCTTCCCTTCTTAAGATTACTTTAGGACAGAAACCCTTTGCTGAACAATGGAAAGGACTTTGACCTATGCTTAAGCATAGAACAGGAATTTCTTTGAGTCTTGATTGATTTTAGAATTGAAAAAATGGAGATACTTGGAATAAATCTCCACCCTATTTAGTCCTAATAGGATTGAGTAAGGGCTGCAGCCTAGATCAAAATTTAATTATTCCAATCTCTACCATACTCAAGTTAACAGGATTTAGAAAGGGCTGTAACAAAGGAGTAAAGATTTAATCATTTGAAAAATATGACCTTCAACAGACATGTGCAAAAGCCAGAAACCTCTGGGCGGTCCTGGGTTAAGCGAGAGCCTCCATTGACAGGGAAATTGATGAAGAGTGATTGGTAGATGTGAGGACTGAGGGGAGGCAACTTGGATGGTGTCCTTAAAGATAGGAGGGTCTGGAGACTGGAGGAGGGGGTGGAGTTTTTGGTCGGTGTGGTTCCGAGGAAGCTTGCTCTGAAGGAAGCTGAAGGTGGGGGGGCTCTGAGACTGTTTCTCCATTTTGGACACGTGAGTAATAGGGACTGATCTTTTTTCTTTGCCCCAGCTATCTAAGGGCTTGGGCCTTTTGGCCCAGCCTAAACAGAAGGGGTATTTAAGCCCTATTCCCTTCTCTCCCCTTTCTCTCTCTATATATATCTCTAATTCCTTTCTTACTCCTATTGTAATTAAACTCCAAAAAAGGCTGACGGCTGACTTGAGTTTTTCATTTAGGAATTACATAGCTGATTCCTTGGCGACCTTAAATTAATATATATCAGTCTTTTAAAGTGATTCCCTTGTAACAATGTCCCCAAAAATCCTACATCCAAGAAATGTATTGAAAGGGAGAGGAAAAAGAAAGGACAATAATGAAATAAATAAAACCAAGAAGAGTACTTTGTTAGGTGTCTGCCATTGTTTCCACATATACATATGCACATACTCAAACACACAATGATAATGCAATTACATATATATATATATATGTATATATAACATATATACACATATTTTTTCACATAAATTGTTAATACAAAATGGTAGACTTAAGTATTTTTCCAAAATTTTTTTCTGGGACATATAAAGAAATTTGAGAAGTTCCTAAAAATCAGACTAGAATTATATTTCAGAATCATTTTATCAGCAAAATCCCCCAATAACAAATTTTATTTATGTGTGGGAAATCTCTTGGCTTGTGAGATCATATCAGACTCATAAGGATTAAATATGAATGTTTAAACTCTGGGGTGCAGCCTAAACAACTGGAGAATTGGATAATCCATGGAAATTTAGCACCAAATTGTATCACTTTGCTTAAGACCTTTACCTCCCTATTCTAATCATATATCCAGGAATAGGAATCTTATTCCACTGTGATTGAGTAAATTGAAGAAAACCTGCAATCAGAAGCAATGGATGAAGGTTTGAAGAGCTGTCAATCAAGGAGCATTCCAAAGAATGTGACCTGGAGAAGACTGTTAAAAAGAAATACCCAAACTGTTGGAAATCTCTTTCTCCTGACACATGAAGGAAGAAGGACTGAGAAGATCCTTTCCTTACTGATTTTTTCTCTATTGTATCAAGAAGTGACTCAAATATCCTCAAACCTCTTAGCAATATCCCTCATTCAAGACTCTATAATATTATTCTCAATTTAGCATTATTTGAGATCAGGGAAACCCTTAACCCTCTCTCCTATCCAATTTCCTTTTCCTTCCCCTTTCCTTAAATAAAACCCTTGTTACAACTATTTAAAGAGGGAGTTATCTATTAGATATATCAGGCATCTTACTTAGAACTGAATCCCAGTTTGTCACCAACTGAAAATATTAACTGAAGTGGGAAGGAGAAGGGAGGAGGGAGGCATATCTGATTCCTCATTACCATAATCCTTAAAGGAAAAACCACCCAATAAAGAACACATTGCTTTATTAAGTAACTTTCTCTAGGAATCATAATATAATTTTAAAAATACCCTTTGCAATTAAGATCTTAATTATGAAAAGTCCTAAAAGTTCTTCTTTACATTTAAGATAAACCACAAAACATACAACATAAACTTAAATATTTAATTAAAGTTGACCAAAGTAATATATAGTCAACATTACTATAAAATTTAATAAAATATAGTAGTCATTCAAGGTCATGATTTCACTAAAAATATACCTTTTGAGTCCATATAGTAACTTCCTATGAGGAAGGTACTCTCTAATCTATAGAGAGATCTGTTACAAACCTATGAGGCTTTTTAAAAATAAACCAAAATTTCATCTGTGTTTATTGTAGGTAATATCCTCAAAAGCAATGCTACATTTTTAGAGTGGTTTAATATTTTCCCCAAAACACCTATTTATCAATTCAGTTGAGATATATGTCTACTGTTTCTGCATTTCAAAATAGAATTTCCCAAAATATTATTACTTATGGCAATATGGTTAAAATGCCACCAATCTATTAGTTTATTACCTTATTTTAATAGGTGGTTAAAATACTTATCTATTTGAGTAAATCAGAATTGTGACTCATGTTAAAGCATGATAAAATGCATGTATACATTAAATTTATTTAAAAATACTCATAACTACTTTCTGAAAACTTAAACATTTCATTAAATTCCTCATGTTCAAATTGTAAAACAAGAGTGTCATGTCTATCTATGACACAAGGTATGAAGATGTGTTTTTTAATTATTCTGATAAATATACATTTTAATATGTATTTTATAAAAATTCCAATGAGCCAAATATATAAATGAAATCATCATCTAAATATATTTGAATATCAACTCAAAGCTATTTTTCAGAGATTAGTCATATAATGATTTTATACAGAATGTTAAGGTTTGCATGGTTTATAAAGAGATAAGTGTTATAAATCTATAGACTGATATATTTGTATCAGTTTAGATATAAAATTTCATCCTTACTAGAACTCTATATGGTTTCATACACTGAGCTATGATTTAAAGTTGCAATGCATCTCAGAGACCATTTAGTTAAGCTCTTAATTTTAACTGATACTCATCTGGGGGTGGAGTCAAGACTGAGAAGTAATCCTCAGGAGCTCTGTGCTACCATGAGAATCCTCTCCAACCAAGATTAAAATATTGCTACAAAACAAATACAGGAGTCAAAGAGCCAACAAGGAAACTGAGTGAAACAAATCCTAAGCAAAGAAAAACCCAAAAGTTAGGCAACAAACATCTAAGGCACTGTGGTAATAGGAGAGCATATCCAGAAAGAAGTTGTAGCAAGGAGGGAAAAGCAAGCCAAGAGCCAGCATCCCAATCCCACCCCACATCTGCTGTCTAAGATTTGGGAACCTACACCTGAACCAATAGGCAGATCCTGAGACTCTTTCAGAAAAAACAGAGGTACAAGCCAACTCATACCCCTTGAAATTTCAAACCTGTGGAGAAATCTGTAGCCCCATCCCAGGGAATTCTAGTCTGGAATAGGCACAAGGACTTAGTACCAAATCCTGATCTTTTTGCCTAAAGCTCAATGTGGAGGTACAAGACAGGATAAACTAGGGTGTGCCTAATTGGATCAAGGACACAGTGAGACCAAAAACTTGAGACTAAGCCTGAAGCTACAATTCGATCAGTCCCTGACCTGATCAAGATCAGAATAAGATCAAAAGCTTACACCTAAGCCTCAAGCAAATCTTCAAGCTATCAGCACTTCAGGGGTCAATTGAATCAGCAATGGGAGGGGACTCTCAGAGCTCTCAGCCCTCAGAACATCACATCATTTCCTGGCTCCCAGCCCTACCTATAATTAGATAGGAAAAATGAACAACCAATAAAAAAGCATCTAACTATAAAGAAATTTTATGGAGACAAAGAGCAAAGTACAGACACAGAAAGGGACAGTGAAAGCAAAGGACACACCCAAAGTCCTAAAGAAGAATATGGATTGGACTCAAATTCTGGAAGAATACCAAAAGATCTTTAAAAAAATTAAGAGAAGCAGAGTAAAAGTGGGAAAGAGACATGAAAGTGATGCAAGGAAAAATGAAAGCAATGTAAGGATAAAGAAAAGTGATACAAGAATTGTTTCTCAGCTCCAAGAGGGGGGAGAAAAGGGGAGCATTTAAATCATGAAAAATATTCTAAATTTAAGAAAAACACTTAAAAGAAACTGAGACTTGGAAAAGATGAGTGATTTGCTTAGCATCACCTGGATGATAACTGGAATTAAGAGAATTTGGATCATTTTCTTTTGGTTCCAAAATTCATATTCTTTCTACTGTGCCATGTCACCATACAAACTTAGCATCATTTTACTGATGAGGAATTTCTAAGAAGTGTCTTTCATAGGTTAACACAACTGGGCAGTATAAGAGTCAAGATTTAATATTTAAAAATCTAGATGACAATCTAGCACTCTATTATATGATTATGCTACAAACCAATTACAAATTCTGCCAGGTTCAACTATATTGGCAAGGCCTCAGACACGGAACATATTAATGACCTATTGAAGACAAAAATAGCTAAGTTTGTAAATAGCCTTCCTTTTGTTGACTGCAGGATGAATTTTAAAAATAAAAATTCAAAGGAAATATTCCATATCATCTAGTTAAAATCTCTTCCTCTGGCTAATCTCCTTGCATTATAACAGACATGGGGCTATCAAGTTAATGACAAGCAATAATTAGCTATGAAGCATTTAATGAAGTGCTTAGGGATAAAATATCAATGGATACATGTACTTCAAAAAATCTGGCAGAAAATTTAAACCACAGTGGAGAGAAAAGTAATTTTGAAGTGGCTATGTTTCAAGATGAAATTTTTATATTTCAGACACAGTGGAGTGATTATTATCTTGTTATGTATAATACATGTGTAAACTAAACCCTTTCCCAGAACAGAAGGGGCATATATTAAAAAATGCAGTATTGTGAACATTAGATTACTCCACCCTACTTAGTCTAACAAAATTAGGAATGTCTACACCCATACTTAAGGATTAAGTATCTAGGAGGATGGCCTATGAGAGACATGTGCTAGCAAATGACAAATCAGAAACAGCTGACAGACATCTGGGTTGTCCTAAGTCAAGCTTAACCTACCATTGGTACATGTAAGACCCAGGAAAGTAATGTAAAACCGTCTATATATTTCTTGTCACTTCCTCTCTCTGGCCTCTTTGGCAGCAGAGAAGTGTCTGGTGGCAGTGTGCTGAGCCTTTCATCACCTTGGCATGGTGGAAGCTATTCTCCAGGTTAGCGGTGAGTTTTGCTTGATACCATACTGGAAGAAGCCTAGTAACATAGTTTAGGTGAGGTGCTCTTCTCTGTGCTCTCTCAGAGTTAAGGCTGATTCTTTCCTCCTTTACTTTCCAAACATCATCCTCACAGAAAAAGCCTCTAATCTTCAAAGACCTTGTGTTGGGGGACTTTGAACTCCTGCTGGCACAGGCCAGGTGGGAGAAATCCTATACCTTTCCCTCTGTCTTCTTAATTCTTTCCCTCTATATTAATTAAACCACCATAAATTTCCAAGATGACTTGGGTATTTTATTTGGGATATCCCCTACTGACCAAAATTAATTTAGATTAGGCCACAACTCTAAAATTATCATTACAGTGTGGAAAAGCATTTTAATTAAATTTATTTGTTTTGTTATTCTATATTTATTACTACCACCACCATAAAAAAATTAAATAAAATATATTTTTAAAATTACCTGCAGAACTGCAAACTCTATTGCTTAAAATTTGTTTAAAATACATAAATTGTATATATATGTTAATATAAACCTCTTCTGCTTTTCAATTCCTTTTGAGTTTCTTTTACTTAGATCCTTTTTCTCCTGATTTTGTGGCTGATTTAAAAAGAAATTAATAATGGCATGTGTTATTCCCTCTTCTCTTTTTATCCTTTCATATATTTCTCTAATTTTCTTTATATTTTCAGTATATATCTTTTCAATAATGTAATATAATCCGTTATACTTAAATAACACAATTTATTCAGCCACTTTCAAAATTTACTGTATTTATGTTATTTCCAATTATTTTGTCATAACAAGCAAAGCTTCTCAGAATATATTCATAAACACACAACTTTTTTTTTATCATCTCAATAATACCCTTAGGGCCTAACCTTACAAATGGGATCTCTACCAAAATGAACATGGACATTTTGACAACTCTTTTTAATTTTTTTTTAATTTGGGAAATCTTATTTAATTAGTTAATTAAGAATATCTTTCCATGGTACATGATTCATGTTCTTTCCCTCCCCTCTAACCACCCTTCTCCTGTAGCTGACATGCAGTTCCACTGGGTTTTACACGTTTCATTGATCAAGACTTATTTCCATATAATAGGTACGTGCATTAGTGTGTTCTTTTAGAGTCTACATCCCCATCATATCCCCATCAATCCATGTGATCAAGCATTTGTTTTTTCTTCTGTGTTTCTATTCCCACAGTTGTTTCTCTGATTGTGAATAGTGTTCTTTCTCTTAAGTCCCTCAGAATTGTCCTTGATCATTGCATTGCTGCTAGTAGAGAAATTTATTACATTAAATTGTACCACAGTGTATCAGTCTCTGTGTATAATGTTCTCCTGGTTCTGCTCTTTTCATTCTGCATCAGTTCCTGGATATTGTTCCAGGTCACATGGAATTCCTCCAGGTAATTATTCCTTTGAGCACAATAGTATTCCTTCACCAACATATACCACAATCTGTGTTCAGCCATTCCCCAAATGAAGGGCATCCCCTCATTTTCCAATTTTTGCCAGCACAAAGAGCATAGCTATGAATATTCTTGTAGAGGTCTTTTCACTTATTATCTCTTTGGGGTACAAAAACAGCATTGCTATGGCTGTATCAAAGGTCAGATAGTGTTTTAGTGCCCTTTGGCCATAGTTCCAAATTGCCATCCAAAATGGTTGGATCAATTCACAACTCCATCAGCAATGTATTAGTGTCCCAATTTTGCCACATCCCCTCCAACATTCATTACTTTCCTTTGCTGTAATGTTAGCCAATTTGCTAGGTGTGAGGTGATACCTCAGAGTTGTTTTGATTAGCATCTCTCCAATTATCAGAGATTTAGAACACCTTTTCATGTGCTTATTAATAGTTTTGATTTCTTTATTTGAAAATTGCCTATTCATGACCCTTGCCCATTTATCAATTGGGGAATGAATTGATTTTTTTGTACAATTGATTTAGCTCCTTATAAATTTGAATAATAAGACCTTTGTCAGAAATTTTTGTTATAAAGATTTTTCCCAGTTTGTTGCTTACCTTCTAATTCTGGATGCATTGGTTTTGTTTTTATCAACCCTTTTTAATTTAATGTAATCAAAATTATTTATTATATATTTTGCATTTTTTCTAACTATTGCTTGGTCTTAAAATCTTTTCTTTTCTAATGATCTGACAAGTATATTATTCTGTGTTCACCTAATTTACTGACAGTTTCCATTTTACATGAAAGTCATTCATCCATTCTGAGTTTATCTTCTTGTAGTGTGTGAAATGTTGATCTAAGTTTAATCTCTTCTATATTTTATAGCTTTTAATATATATTTCAATCATGTTTTCTAAAAAATAATGAACAGCTTCTCAAGTAAATATGATCACTTTAGCATTTGAGTCTCAGTTAACATATATTACCAGGATCATATTTTGCTAGAATTGTCCTTAGGAATCAGATACAATCTGTTGCCTGGATCATATTTTTTTCAAAATAAGTTTTTCTAATTTGGTCATATTCTGTGGAACTTTTATTCTAGTGCCACAACCCCTCAGGGATGCAGGTTTTACTCCATAGTATAATGGATATTAAAGTAAGACTTTTGTAGCATATTTATGCATTCTAAGCCAATGTTGTCAAATCTGAAACTATATTTGGATTACATATATGCTCAGGCTTAGATCTACTCATAACTGCATGTTGGTGTGTAGAGGCTCTCTAGATATCTATCTTATTTAACTTGTCTAAGATTTTATTTATTTCCTTAGCTTTCTTAACTGTTTTTTTTTGCCTAGATTTATTATTATCTAATTATATAATTTTGATAAGAGAAAATTAAAATCTATTGTTACATTTATTTTTATCAATTTCCATTTATATATATTTACATATCATTCTCTTTTTCCTTTAAAAACTGCATATTATAACATTTGATGCATATAGATCTAATATTGATAATGATGCATTATCCAAAGTGAACCCCTGGTCCCCAAACATAATATAGTTACCTTTTTCATGCCTTCCAATTATACATCTTAGCCATAATTCTGTCAGAGGTCATCGCTGCACAGGTATAGTATATTCAGCTCCAGCCTCTCACCTTTAATCTAAGTGTTTGTTGTAAACAGCACACTGTCATGTCCTTGCTTTTGATCCTGACTGCTATCCATTTTCTTCCCTTGTGTGAATTCATCTCATTACCCATAATGTTATATTCACTAGCTGTGTATTTCCATCTACTCTATTCCTCTTCACTGTTTGTTCCCCTCTTCCTTTCCTTCTGTCATATTCCTCATCAGATATCTATTTTCCTTTGATCAATATCTCTCTTAATTATATCTCTTTCCCCATATTCTCCCTTTTCTGCACCAAAGGATATTTGCTAATGCCTTGCCCCTTATCTTTTAATTCTTATTCTATCCACCATTCCCCAAATCATTTTTCTATCTCCCATTTGTGCACTCCTCCTAGTTCTTGATTCCCTTATCCCCTCAACTTACCTGTCTACCTCTTGATATGTACTCCCTACTATGTATCCCATCCTTCTGTCCCTTTCCTGATCCCATTGTCTTCCTTTTTCTTAACTAGTCCTTCCTTCTCCTATTTCCTCAGTCACCCAAAGGGATTCCCAGTCTCTCTATTATCCCATCCTCCTTCCCTCCTGTTTCTCTGTGCATTAAAAAAATACCCTTTTAATTGTGTATGTTGTTATCTCTTAATTCCAGATCTGATGAGAGTTGGGTTCTAATACTACCAGACTTCTGTTCTCTCATTCCCTCTTCATTGTTGTTCCTTCATTCATATCTCCTTCACACAAGATAGCCATTCCTCCCTCCCCCCTCCTTGTCTATTCCACTAGCCATTTCAACTCATTATATTACATTTCCTCCACCTAAAGTTTTCCATCCATAACCATGCCTTCAAAATATCCATTGAAAGGAAAAAATGACTTTATTGGTGTGGGTGGAACATGGCAGAATGAAATCAAAGACTGAAATAAAGTTTTTATGGCATACTTTATACATATATGCAAACAAAAAGAATAGAGAAAATGGAGGAGGGCCTATAACTCTCTATATTAAGAATGTATACTCATAGGAAGAAATCTAGGAATGGGAGTAGGGAAGTATTATAGATAGAATTTGGGTGAAAGTCAACGAGGGGAGAAACAGAAATGATTTTGTCATCTGAGTATATTGCAGATAATTTGAGCAGAAAGTGAAAACATATGAGGAGTTTGGTAAACAGATTACCTGCCTAGCTAAGAAGCAAGACTTGAATTATTCAAACTACTGTTGAGCTTTCTCTACCTAAAGCAGAACAATTCATAATATGTTGACTTGTCTTAATGAAAATTTTATGCTTTAAAAATTTAAGAAAGTAAAAAGGAACTTTTTTTTACTATATCCTATTATTATAATTCAAAGGAGAACAAGTTTCTAGGCTGGAAATTATGGCACCATAAATGAAAGTGCCAATTTTCTCTCTAGAGTTTGAGACAGGGAAGAAGAGGAAATTTAGGAATAATTTTACATGCATATTAGATATGAGAAAATAAGATTTCAAAAGGCACAAATTAAGAAAAAGTAACAACATATTTAGATTAAAAACAAGAAAGATCAACTTAAGGAGAATCAGAAAACATAAAAGTATGAAATTTATAGGGAACAGGAAAAATGTGAACTGAGCAATGTAAGGGGTAAATTTAGTTTATTTCACAGTAATGCAAATTAATTGGTCACCAGGGATTAATTCAAATCCCAATAAAAATATTCAAGTTAGTTTAGGAATTTTATGGTGATTTAATTAATATAGAGGGAAGGAGTTAAGAAGAAGAGAGAGGTAAAAGGGCATAAGATTTCTCTGGTCTAACCTGAGCCAAGGGGAATTCAGAGACTTTCCAGCCATGAAGCTTCCTCCAAAATGAGGAGCCTCCTAGAAGGATGGTGTTTTTAGGAAAACTAAAGGGGAAAAAAAAAGAATCAGGCTAAACTCCGAGAGAGCTCAGTGAAGATACCTCACCTGAACTAGGCTACTAAGCTTCTCCCAGTATTGTATCAAGGATGTTCACTGCCAAACCCAGACAATAGCTGCAGCCATACCAAGATTCCAAGATGCCCAGCATGCTGCCACCAGCCACCTCTCCACCAAAAAAGAACCTGGAGAGAGGAGGTAATGTAAAATGTATAGACCATTTTTACATCATTTCCTGCATCTCACATGTACCAATGGTAGCTTAAGCTTGACATTGGATATCCCAGGGGGTCTGTCAGTTGTTTCTGATTTGTCATTTGCTAGGACATAATTGTCATAGACCATCCATCTTAACACTTAATCCTTAAGTAGGGGTGTAGACATTCCTGTTTTGTTAGACTAAGCAGGGTGTAGTAAATATAAAATTCACAGGACTAAAAATGAGAGTTGACTGAAGAGACTAAGGGGATTGCAAAGGAATATGACCAGCATAATTAGATTTTAAAAATATATACATATATATGTGTAAATGTAAAAAAAGATGCAAAATGGGGTGATAGAGGCAGAATAGAGGAGTATAATATAGCATTGTAAAGAAATAGTTGGGAACACTAAACTTCACAATTCACTGAGGCTGGCAATGGAAGCTTAAGGATAATAAAACATATTTTCTATATATATTGAGAAAAAAAATTATAAAAGTAGTGAGACTTGTGCTTTCCTTAGATGCCAATAAATGACACACAACTTCTTAATTTTTTTGCAAAAGAAAGCAATATCACTTATGCCAGAGAAAAACTCATAGAGGAAATGAGTTGAAAATGATTTGCTTCAATCTGCATTCAGACTCAGTTTCTTCTCTGGTTCTGGATAGCTTTTCTTGTCATGAGTTCCTTGGGGTTGTCTTGGATCCTTTCCTTGCTGATAATAACTAATCTATTCACAGTTGAGCATTTTCCATTTTTGTTTTTATTGTGTATAATGTTCTCCTTTTTTATTGATTCACTTTGCATCATTTCATATTAGAATTTTCAGGGGTGTGTGTGTGTGTGTGATTATCTTAAATAATAAAGTTAATAGGCAATCAGCTTTGGAGTCCTGGTTCAAGTTCTTTTATCTGATGCAAAATTTCTGTGTACTCCTATGAAAGGCACTTCATCTCTCAAGGCTCTCAAGAAGTCTTCTTATAAGATAATTAGTTATAAAAAAGTTATGAGTCACAATAATAGAAGAAATCCTTCATTAGAAGAAACTTCTCCCACAGTGATGAAATTATAAAAACAGAATAATCAATCAAAGAACAATAAAATTTCAAGAATAAAGATTTGAAAAATCTCATTTATTTATTTATTTGTTTGTTTGTTTGTTTGTTTGTTTGTTTTTTGTTTGTTTGGTTGCTTTTTGCTGTGCGAAGTCTACATATGGAGTACTTTGACAAGTTGTGGACTCCACACGTTATAGATGCTGATAAACTAAAGTGTGTCCATAGGGTACTGAAGGGTCTTCAGTTCAAATCATCTGGATATGAATTGAAGAATGTAGTTAAAATTATCATGGAGAAACAAAGTATTGAGAGGAATAAGCTGATGAGGGGTTTAGATTTTCTTTCTTGGCCCTTGAAAGGAATACCAGAAATGAGAGATGCATGCTACAAATAGCCAAATTTAAATTTGGTGTATTTGGGAAAAAAATTTTAAAAAGGAAAAGAAAAATAATTATAATGGAGTTTCTTGAGAACTTGCAGGTTTCCCTTCACTGGAAGTTTTTAGGAGAGAATGGACAACCATTTGTCAAATTACTTATAGTTTTATCTTTCAGTGTACACTACCTTCAGAGGTCTTTCTGAACTCTAAATTCAAGGATTCTTGTGTTATACAGAAGGGAAAAAATACTTTATTTGGCATTAGAGAATTTGAGTTTGAATTCCCAGGTGTGCTGTTTTCTATTTTTTATGACCTTGGATAAGTCCGTTTGTTTCTCTTAATTTCAGTTTCCTTACCTCTAAAATTAGAATATTGAACTACATAATATATTAAATAATTTCCAACTCTAAAGATAGGGTTCTTCGGCCCCTTGGATAGCTCCTTCTTAATGCTTTTTTTTTTTTTACTAGTCCATGTTTGTCCCACTTTAGAACTGTATGGCTCCCTAACATTCTGTCATAGGTACCTTTTATTTTCTTCTCTCTTGTGATAGTCATTGTAGAGATTTTTTTCTCAGAGCTGCTTTCTTCATTATAAATCAATTTATGTAAGCATTTCTCTATTTCTCATCATATTCAGTTTTTATTACAGTTCAGTAATTTTCCATTTCATTCATGTGCCATAATGTAGCCATTCCCCATTCAAATGGCAAGTAACTTGTTTCTAGTTGTTTGCTATTGTTAAAAGAAAAAAAAATGCTGCTTTAAATATTTAGGTGTCTATAGACAGTCTGTTACCAAAAAAGTGTTTCCCTAAATGCTTGGGTGTGTATAGGAAGTCTGTTATCATTGACCTCTTTTTTTCTAGACTTCTTATACCTCCCTACTTCCTTACGATCTGCAATCTGGGTCACTTGCCCTACTTTTAGTTCCTCATATAGAACATTCCATCTTCCATGTTTCCATGGATGCTTTCACTATCTGTCTCCCATGCCTGGAATATTTTCATTCTTCATGTTTCCCTCTTAGCTTCCTTGGCTTCCTTTTGGGGTTAGTTAAAACCCTCTTCCCCTTCTAAAAGAAGGTGTCTATTCCAGAGTGCCTTCATTTATTCTGTACCTTATGCGTATACCTTATATACCTTATTCTGATACCTTATGCGTATCTAATTGTTTATAGTATTCATTAGATGTACAATACTTCAATGTAGAGATGTTTTTCTTTCATTCTTTGTACCTTCAACACCAACCATGGCCCCTGGCATGTAGTAAGTTCATAATGAGTGACTATTGGATAGAGTTGCCAAAAGCATGTAGAAAATATTTGGAAGAACTATTACTTTCTTGCTGATTTTAATCTTAATTGCCGAAGGGTAAAATCCTCCTATTTTATTGTGTCAAAAACACATTAGGCTTCATCCAATTCCACATACCAAATGGTTAATCTTGCTACATGAAGTGAATGGGATAAACCTATCCTTAGTACATGCAACTCTATGGAGGTTTTTGGCTAGACTTAGACTTGACTATTTCTCTTTTTCTCCTAGATAATTTTAAGTTCCTTAAAAACACTATTACCTATTAATGAGTCATATATTGTGGCATTTTTAATGACATATTGATCATTTAATCTTCATTTTATAGATGAAGAGACTGAGGTCAAGAGAGGTTAAATAAATTGTCCCAGGTCATATAACTATTAAATAATGTAGCCTGGTCTCCTCTGATTCCCAAACCAATATGACACAATTCTTTGCAATTTGAGAAGTAAGTAATAAGAATACATTTTTAAATTATTGTTTATGTTTTAAATTTGATTTTTAACTCTCAATATTTGTGATTTCTTATCTAATTCTGGTTCATTATCAGTGAGTGTTCCTTTCTCTCTCTTTCTCTCTCTCTTTCTCTCTTTCTCTTTCTTTCTCTATCTCCCTCTCTCTAATGATGTTTCTTCCTAATTGTTTAGCTAATAAGAGTTGAAAATAAGAATCAGGCAAGTTTTAGATAATCACATTAAATCCCCTTAACAAAAGGCTTGAGTTATAGCTGCGTCTTTGAAGCTAATAGGTATAATTATTTTACACTAGCCAACCTCTCTGAAGTTTGATGCTATTGAAGGAAACAATTACTGCATGAAATGTGCCTCATGCTTATTATATATATAAGTCAGAAATTCTCATAGATTTCTATGTTTAAAGATATTTCTAATATTTGTTTATTGGTATTTGAAATAATTTTCAATAGATATAATTAATTGGTTTTCAGAATTACTCTTTCAATATATGCAATGATATTTTGAAAGTGAATGTGCATGTATGTGCAATTCTGCACAATTGAAATCAATGATATATGATAGAAAAGCCCCAGTCTGAGACATGAATTCTAGTTCCTATTCAGTCACTTATCAGCTAAGTCATCACAGGGCATTGATCTGTTTCATCATTAGTAAAGTCAGATAAGATTGGATCAAATGGATTCTAATATCTCTTATTTGTTTCAAAACTGTGATTCTATCTCATTTAAGTTCTTTGTGCCTCAGGGTACACATTTCCAAAACTAGGAGTTTGGATGATATATTCTCTATATATCTCTTCTTAAAATATTGATTCTATCATTCTGAATAAGAAATATTCCCAAATGATAATTGATTTTTGGTCACACAATTTAAAATATTTTACTTCAGATCTCACTTTGGTTTTTAATTTTTTAAGAGCTTAGTTACTTTCTGTGAATTGTTTCTGTCCCCTAAATCTTATAAAATGGACAATTATGTTCCTAGAACCTTTATTTCTCACATATTTCTTGCTAATGTTTCCTAATTACATCATGTAATTTTGTAGTAACTAGCTAGCTTCCTGGATCTTTTTTGTTGTCTCAGTGTATGTGGCATGCTTGATGAAAGATCTTAGCATTAATATTCTACCTTCCTTCATTAGCACTATATTACATATCAGTGGAGTACAAGTAAATGTTTGGAACTCAATTCTATGGGAGAAGATGTACACACAACAAACATTAATTTCCTCCATCAACTTTCTTTTATCAAGACATAAGAATACTCTATATCTATGTTCTCAGGATACTCAGGAGTGAGTAGAAGTCATACAAACTAGGATGCTTGCCACGTGTGAAGACTTCTATTGAGGCAATGTTTTTGCAGAAGATTCTACAGAAAGATGTCGTGAACAAAGACACCCTCAGACTATATGATGACCTCTATCTGAGCACAACCAACAGAACTATATTCACCTGTTCAAGCAGACAGTGACAAAAGCTTTAAAAAAGATGCCAGTTGATTAATAGTTGATTAACTAATATTTATTCCTGGAGACCCAAGTTTCTCTCTAGATTGCATTGTCATAAAAGCACTACTTTCATTATATTACTTAAAGACTCTGTAATGATCCAGTAGCAAGGAAGAAAAAGTTTTCTAAAACTCCAGACTTTCCCTTGCTGATGTAAATGAAATTTTATGTCCCAACAATAGCAGAAGTTTTTGTTACAAGTTTGAGATTCTCCATATCCTAAAATGTTCACAATTATAAACAAATATCTTGGTGGGATAAAGATCCCATTACATCGAAGCTGAGGAAAACCCTCAAACCTCTCATAAAGAAGGAGTAGAGAGGTGGAGCAAAGACTGTGGCATAGAGGCAGCAAAAGTTCAACACAATGAAAACAGTTCCTCACCAATTATAAACCAAATGCTCCAAGGGAACTGAAAATCAAAGTTAACACCAGGACAGAGCCAAGGAACCCTCCGGCTGGACTCAACTTAAAAGGCCTGACCCCCAAAAGCCTGAATTCAAGAACACTTGGGTTTAAGGGGAAGGAAGAATTAAGGTCCCAGGACCCATCCCCACCTACAGTACTAAGCTTCTAGCAGTGGCTGGAATCACTGGGCAGGCAAGGGCGTTAGTCTGGAGGGAGTATCTTGGGGGCAAAGATGTGACAGGCTCAGGCTCCCATAAGGATCACACATGACTTAGTGGCTAACACACTAAGAGACCACAAAGCATGGAACATGATATTTAGAAAGGCAAGAGAGCTGGGTCTCCAACCAAGAATCAACTACCCAGCGAAACTGACTATATACTTCCAGGAGAAAGTATGAGCATTCAACAAAATAGAAGATTTCCAAGCATTTGCTAAGAAAAGACCAGAACTTAGTGGAAAATTTGATATCCAAGCACAGAAAGCAAGAGAAGCATGAAAAGGTAAATATTGCAAACCTCAAAATTTCTCAGACTTATGAATGTTAGGGGTTTTCCCCATTGGGGAATCTTCTACTTAAAAAAAATTCCCTAGCAGATTGTGAGAACTCTACTTGAGTGTGGGGGCTCCTAGCTATGGGAGTGTCCCTGCTCCACCCTACTTAAGACTGCTTTAGAACAGAAAACTGCTTGCTAAACAATGAAAGTACTTTGATCCATGCTTATGGAAGGGACAGGAAGTTCTTTGAGTCATGACTGTTTTAGAATTGATACAATGGGATACTAAGTACTTATAAAGGTGTGGCAACTTGTAAACTACTTAAACCTAAAAGGGTGATAACTTATTCAGAGGTTTTTTCTTAATGAAATTTGTTGACACAGCAGCATTTTTTCCTGACTTACTAAAGAAATTAAAACTACTCAGCTGTGAATTCAAAATAGGCAGTCCTTTAGAAACATCTACAGTGATTGGTAGATGTAAGGACTTAGGGGAGGTGACAGAGGAGATTTTGCCCTTAAAAATAAGAGCTTGGATCTCTTTGAGAAGTTTCTCGATTTCTGACTCTCATTCTGAAGGAGAGTTTCTTGAGGAGCTCCTCTGAGGGGTCTATCCCTCTGGGGTAGGAGATCTGGAGGCTCTTGAGAGAGGCCCTTTGAAACAATCTCTGGCTGGAAAACTCTTTGAGGAAGGATGCTGGCCTGGTGTCACTAGTATCCTTGTTTTGTCAGATCTTGTGGTGAGTGCTAAAAAGCTGACTGATTTCTCTTTTAAGACTCAGGTCTAGGCCATATTGGCTTGAGGCCCTTTCATACTTATTCTTTTCTTACTCTCTCTCTCTTTCTTTGATTACTCATTGTATTGTTAATTAAAATCTCTATAAAACCCAATTGACTTGGGTATTTGAATAATTGGGAATATTTCCCTGGTGTCACCTTATATTTGATTTTAAAACCCAAGACACTGTAGTGAAACATATTTCTGCGGTCAAATTTACTCACCCTCTCTTATATCTATCACAATTTATATCTTCCACTATTTTAATCACTACAGTTTAAAACCTCAACCATTGTAAATCTCACAATATGAAAGAAAGAGAAAAGGAGATAAATCTTATCTTTTTCTTTAAGTCAAACTCTCTTCTATAAGGACTACATTTACATCAAATTATATATATTAATATGTGGGGAAAATGTTTTGTGTAACTCTCAAAAATTGTAGTATCATAAGAGTAGTTAGAAGAAACATGCATAGGGAAAGATTGGGACATTAAGAAGATTTGGGGAAAGTGGGGGCAAAGAAAGGAAAAGGGAGGGGGGAACCATTGATAACACTAAGATTTACTTCAAGAAATTGGGGGGGACTTAATAGAATAATCTTTCCCATATAAAGATACACATGGGAAGGGGAGGGGAAGAACTCTCATATGAGGAGAGGAAGAGAGCTTGAAGTCGAATTACTTAAACCTTACTCTCAATGAAATCAAATCTGAGAGGGAAGAACATCTAGATCCAGTGGGATCCTAAATTCTATCTTATCCAACAGGGCAAGAAAGAAAGGAAAATTAAGGAGGGGGAGGGGGAGGAAGTACAAAAAGGGAGGGAAGGAGAGGGGGGAGGGGGAGGGAGCATAAAAAGGGAGGGGCTAGAAAGGGAAGCATCTCAAGGGAGGGGACTAGGGGGAATGACCTAAAGTAAATCACTGGTTCAAAAGGAGATAGCTAAAGAAGAAAGGTCAGAACTAGCGGAAGATATCAAAATGCCAGCAAATGCACAAATGACAATCATAACTTTGAAAGTGAATGGGATGAACTCACCCATAAAACGTAGACAAATAGCAGATTGGATTAGAACCCCAAACCCTACCATTTGATGTCTTCAAGAAACACATATGAGACGGGTTGACACTCACAAGGTTAGAATTACATGTTGGAGTAAGACCTTTTGGGCCTCAATTGATAGAAAGAAGGCAGGTGTTGCAATCATTATATCTGACTAAGCTAAAGCAAAAATAGACCTGATCAAAAGGGATAGGGAAGGTAAATATATTCTGTTAAAAGGGAGTATAGACAATGAGGAAATATCACTAATCAACATGTATGCACCGAATGGTATAGCATCCAAATTTTTAATAGAGAAACTAGGAGAATTGAAGGAGGAAATAGACAGTAAAACCATATTAGTGGGAGACTTGAACCAACCACTATCAAATTTAGATAAATCAAACCAAAAAATAAACAAGAAAGAGGTAAAAGAGGTGAATGAAATCTTTGAAAAATTAGAATTAATAGACATATGAAGAAAAATAAATAGGGACAAAAAGGAATACACCTTCTTTTCAGCACCACATGGTACATTCAGAAAAATAGATCATACACTAGGTCACAGAAACATGGCACTCAAATGCAGAAAAGCAGAAATAATAAATGAAGCCTTTTCAGATCACAAGGCAATAAAAATATTGATGGGTAAGGGTACATGGAGAGCCAAATCAAAAATTAATTGGAAATTAAATAATATGATACTCCAAAATCGATAGTTAGAGAAGAAATCATAGAAACAATTAATAATTTCATTGAAGACAATGACAATGGCGAGACATCCTTTCAAACCTTATGGGATGCAGCCAAGGCAGTATTTAGAGGAAAATTCATATACCTGAGTGCATATATTAACAAATTATGGAGGACAGAGATCAAGGAATTGGAAATGCAAATCAAAAAACTTGAGAAAGAACAAATTAAAAACCCCCAGAAAAAAAAAAAAAAAAACTAGAGATCCTCAAAATTAAGGGAGAAATTAATAAAATTGAAAGTGATAGAACTATTGAGCTAATAAACAAGACTAGAAGCTGGTACTTTGAAAAAAACAGACAAAATAGACAATGTACTGGTCAGTCTAATTAAAAAAAGGAAAGAAGAAAGGCAAATTAATAGCATCGAGTATGAAAAGGGGGATCTCACCTCCAATGATGAGGAAATTAAGGCAATCTTTAAAAACTACTTTGCCCAACTATATGGCAATAAATATACCAACCTAGGTGATATGGATGAATATTTACAAAAATATAAATTGCCTAGACTAACAGAAGAAGAAATAGATTTCTTAAATAATCCCATATCAGAAAAAGAAATCCAACAGGCCATCAAAGAACTTCGTAAGAAAAAATCCCCATGGCCTGATGGATTCACCAGTGAATTCTATCAAACATTCAAAGAACAACTAACTCCAATACTATACAAACTATTTGACATAATAAGCAAAGAGGGAGTTCTTCCAAACTCCTTTTATGACACAAACATGGTACTAATTCCAAAGCCAGGCAGGCCAAAAACAGAGAAAGAAAATTATAGACCAAACTCCCTAATGAATATAGAGGCAAAAATCTTAAATAGGATATTAACAAAAAGACTCCAGCAAGTGATCAGAAGGGTCATCCACGATGATCAAGTGGGATTTATACCAGGGATGCAGGGCTGGTTCAATATTAGGAAAACTATCCACATAATTGACCACATCAACAAGCAAACCAACAAGAACCACATGATTATCTCAATAGATGCAGAAAAAGCCTTTGATAAAATACAACACCCATTCCTACTAAAAACACTAGAAAGCATAGGAATAGAAGCGTCATTCCTAAAAATAATAAACAGTATATCTCTAAAACCATCAACTAATATCATCTGCAATGGGGATAAACTAAATCCATTCCCATTAAGATCAGGAGTGAAACAAGGATGCCCATTATCACCTCTATTATTTGACATTGTATTAGAAACTCTAGCAGTAGCAATTAGAGAAGAAAAAGAAATTGAAGGCCTCAAAATAGGCAAGGAGGAGACAAATTCTTATCTAGAGGACATGGTACATTTACAAAGATTGACCATGTACTAGGGCATAAATACATTGCAAACAAGTGCAAAAAAGCAGAAATTAACAAAGTAACCTCGGACCACAATGCAATGAAAATAATAATTAGTAAGGGTATATAGAGAGGCAAATTAAAAATGAATTAGAAATTAAACAATATGATTCTCCACAATCGATTAATTAAAGAACAAATCATAAAAACAATTAATAATTTCATTGAAGAAAATGAGAATGATGAGACATCCTTTCAAAATGTATGGGATGCAGCCAAAGTAGTACTCAGAGGGGGAATTTATATCCTTGAGTTCATTTATTAATAAATTAGTGAGAGAAGAGGTCATTGAATTGGGCATACAAATTAAAAAAACTAGAAAGTGAAGAAATTAAAAATCCTTAGATAAAGATTAAATTAGAGATCTTAAAAATCAAAAGAAAAATTAATAAAATTGAAAGTCAAAGAACTATTGATTTAATGAATAATACAAGAATCTGGTACTTTGAAAAAAATGAGTAAAATAGACAAGGTACTGGTCAATCTAATTTAAAAAAGGAAAGAAGAAAACCAATTTGACAATATTCAAGATGAAAAGAGAGACCTCACCTCTAATGAATAGGAAATTAAGGTAATCATCAAAAATTATTATGCTCAATAACATGGCAATAAATATGGAAATCTAGTTGATATGGATGAATATTTACCAAAATATAAATTACCTAGACTAATAGGGAAAGAAATAGAATACCTAAAAAGCACCATATTAGAAAAAGAAATTGAACAAGGTATCAAAGAACTCCCTAAGAAAAAATCCCCAGGAAAAGATGGATTCACAAATGAATGTGATCAAACATTCAAAGAACAACTAATCCCAATATTATACAAACTATTTGACAGAATAATCAAAGAAGGAGTTTTACCAGTTGACACAAAGTCAAATATGACACAAATGATTCAAAAGCCCAGCTGGTCAAAAACAGAGAAAAAAAAAACTACAGATTAATCTCCTTAATAGATGCAAAAATCTTTAATAGGATACAAGCAAAAAGACTCTAGCATGTGATCAAGAGGTTTATTCATTATGATCAGGTATGATTTATACCAGAAATGCAAGGATGGTTAAATATTAGGAAAATCATCCACATAATTGACCATATTAACAAGCAAACAGACAAAAATCACATGATTATCTCAATAGGTACAGAAAAAGCCTTTGACAAAATACAACACCCATTCCTATTGAAAATACTAGAAAACATAAGAATAGGAGGGCCATTCTTATATATTGTTATTGTAGTCTCTCAGTAACCAAGGATGACGATTGTTTTTGTGCGTTTTTGTGCACAAAGACACTAGTGCATGAAGATTTAAGCGGAAAAGTCGGTGCACAGAGACAGTCCCACTCTCTCGGCATTGGAAGCCTGGGTCCATTGGCACTATAAGTCATTACACCTGGAGACTTCCTCAGCTGCATTGGATGGCCGTGTTGTCTTTTGTGTTCCAACATGCCCTCAGCACTCCACAGTGCCTTGCTGTATCGCCATCTCAGCTGTTGAACCTTCTTGTTGGTTTCTTCCACCTGTTCCACCGAAATAGTCTTCACATGTTGGGTGAGCAAAGCCCTAGTTGACCATGGGTCGACGATGACCCGATGGCTACCCTCACAAGGTTTAGCCGGTCTGTCGAAGCCGTTGCCCAGGGTGTGGCCACTGCCGCATGCTAGCAGCTACTAGGAGCCACAAGTGAGAGCTGGGTGTCAGGTGAGGGTCAAAGGCTGGAGAGCTGCCCTAGGAGGGCATGACAAGCCCTCCATACCAAAATAAATTTAGGGCCTGATTGTTCCATACATTTGATTAGAATTTGCTTGGCTAGGTGAAGGCTGAGAGTTGGAGAAAAAAGCCTATTTTAATTAAACACGGGGTCTCCACAGGGCTAGGCACCAGAGAAGGTGCCTATATATTATATATCTTATATATAATAAACAGTATATATGTAAAACCATTTGCAAACATCACCTGCAATGGGATAACCTAGAAGCCTTCCCAATAAGTTCAGGAGTGAAACAAGGATTCCAATTAGAACCTCTATTATTTAACATTGTACTAGAAACACTAGCTATAGCAATTAGAGAAGAAAAAGGAATTGAAGGTATTTAAATAGGTAATGAGGAGACCAAGCTATCACTCTTTGCAGATGATATGATGGTCTACTTAAAGAATCCTAGAGAATCAACTAAAAAGCTAATAGAAATAATCAACAATTTTAGCAAATTTGCAGGATACAAAATAAACCTACATAAGTCATCAGCATTTCTATGTTTCCAACACATCTCTGCAGCAAGAATTAGAAAGAGAAATTCCATTTAAAATCACCCTAGACAACATAAAACAATTAGGACACAACTACCAAAGACTCTCCACATAATTAAAGCTAGATCTAAACAACTGGAAAAAAACATCTATTGGTCATGTGTAGGACAAGGTAACATAATAAAAATGACAATCCTACCGAAATTAATTTACTTATTCAGTGCTATACCCATTGAACTACCAAATAACTCTTTTTACTATATTAGTAAAAACTATAACAAAGATCATTTGGAAGAACAATGATCAAGGATATCCCAGGAAATAATGGGAAAAAATGTGAAGGAAGGTGGCCTTTTAGTCCCAGATCTCAAACTATACTATAAAGCAGTGGCCATCAAAACAATATGGTACTGGCTAAGAGACAGAAAGGAGGATCAGTGGAATAGACTTGGGGTAAGTGACCTTAGCAAGACAGTCTATGATAACTTTGGTCCCAACTTTTGGGACCAAAATCCTGTATTTGATAAAATTGTTCAGAAAATTGGAAGACATTATGGGAGAGATTAAGTTTAGATCAACATCTCACACCCTATATCAAGTTAAACTCAGAATGAGTGAATACCTCGAACATAAAGAAGGAAACTATAAGCAAATTAGGTGAACTTAGAATAGTATACATGTCAGATCTTTGAGAAATGAAAGATTTTAAAACCAAGCAAGAGCTAGAAAAAAACACAAAATGTAAATTAAATAATTTGATTATATCAATTTAAAAGTTTTAATACAAACAAAACCAATGCAAGCAAAATTAGAAGGGAAGCAACAAATAGGGAAAAAAATTTATGACAAAATTCTGACAAAGGTCTAATTGCTCAAATTTATAAAGAGTTAAATCAGTTGTACAACAACAAAAAAATTAAGCCATTCCCCAATTGATTAATAGGCAAGGAACATGAACAGGCAATTCTCAGCCAAAGAAATCAAACCTATTAATAAGCACATGAAAAAGTGTCCTAAATCTCTTATAATCAGAGAGATGCAAATCAAAACAACTCTGAGGTATCACCTCACACCTACCAAATTGGCTAATATGACCACAACAGAAACTAATGAATGCTGGAAGGGATGTGGCAAAGTTGGGACATTAATGCATTGCTGGTGGAGTTGTGAATTGATCCAACCATTCTGGAGGGAAATTTGGAACTATGCCCAAAGGTCAATAAAGTCTGTCTGCCCTTAGATCCAGCCATAGCACTTCTGGGTTTATAGCCCAAAGAGAAAATAAGGAAAAAGATCTGTACAAGAATATTTATGGCTGTGCCCTTTGTGGTGTCAAAAATGGAAAATGAGGGGATGCCCTTCAATTAGGGAATGGGTGAACAAATTGTGGTATACATTGGTGCTGAAATACTATTGTGCTAAAAGGAATAATAAACTGGAGGAATTCCATGTGAACTGGAATGACCTCCAGGAATTGATGCAGGATGAAAGGAGCAGAACCAGGAGAACATCATACACAGAGACTGATATAGTATGGTATAATCAAATGTAATGGACTTCTCCATTATTTGCAATGAAGTGATCCTGAAGAAACTGTAGGTATCTTTAAGAAAGAACACTATCCACATTCAGTGGAAGAACTGTGGGTGTAGAAACACAGAAGAAAAACAACTGCTAGATTACATGTGTCTAGGGGGATATAATTGGGGATGTAGGCTCTAAATGAACATCCTAGTACAAACATCAGCAACATGGAAATAGGTTCTGATCAAGGACACATGTAATACCCAGTGGAGTTGTGCATTGCCTATGGAAAGGATGGTAGAAGGGGAAAAAGGGAAAGAATATGATTCTTATAACCAAGGAATTATGTTCTAAATTCACTAAATACAATTAAAAATAAAAATAAAGAAGGAGTAGAGAAAACCTGACCCAGGCAAATATCACCTGAAATGTTGTGAAATAGAAACCCACAGACAATTTAGGCAATTTAAGTAAATAAATTCAAAAAGCCAAATTTCTCCAAGACAAGGTACAAAGTTAGATTTTATTGGAAGAGGGCCACATCCTCCAATAAAAGTGTTCTCTTGCATGTATTACATTGTTGGACCTCGGCAAGAGATAACACCCAGAGGTTGAGACCTGGTTTTTATAACAAAATGAATACTTCCATACAAGATCACAAGACATAACATCATATAGACATTATTTTAGAAACAGTTAACCAATTACAAATCTGATTGGTTAGTTCATTTCAGAAAGCCCATATTAGTCCTTTGACTAATGACTTAGTCAAGTCAAGTGACTGTTACTTCTCTCTCATGATCTTAGGGAAGAGATGGCTATTTCCAAACAGGAAAGGGGGCATGATGTTTGTGTCATATTGGGACATGAGATCCAGATAGTTAGCATCTTATGATAAAGGGAAATGCAGTCTTAGGGAGGGATTAGATATTCTGTTAGAAGCAGTTTTATGTTTTAGTTAGAAATCCTTGGAAAATTATGAATTTTACTAAATTATGAATTTTACTAATTGTAAGAAGATTATAATGAAATTTATACTAATCACTTTAGAATCACAATACTGATTTTCTTAAATCTGTCACTATCACTAAAATCCAATCAGGTATAAGGGGTTAGGGATCTTTTTTTTCCCCACAGATGCATGGAAAGGCCTCTAACTTTATTTCTAACCTTTGATATTTCCATGAAATATGTGAAAAAGTTCTCAAAATCTTATAGCAAATTATATGGTGCCGAGGACAGGAAATCTTGATTGCTTTTTATTATGCCATAGTTTTGTAGGATGTCCATCTTCTACATAATGTCTTCAATAACCCAGGTCTAAGAACAACATTTTGGCCCTTTGACTCAAAGACAGAGGTGTGGAGGGTGTTGAAATGACAGTAAATACTTCATCCTATGAGAGGTTGAGTCTAAAAGAGCAGTACTTGAGCAATAGATCTTTGGATTTTATTGCTGAAGTTCAGGGAATGTATTCCATATTCCAGGGCATGTAGAATTGCACAAGATGCAGCAGAGGGGATCAGAGAAGGCATATTTCTTTAGTAGTGCCATGGAAACAAAACTTGATCATCGTCTAGTTAAGTTTCTGCTCTAGGGTGAGATAATTAAATTTCCCTATAAAGGAGAATTATATCCTCATTGACCGCATAATACATAAACTTCCTAAACTAATTTTTCTCTATAAAATTCCTTATGCCTAGATTGGTTGAGGATTCTCTAAGTGTATAGGATTTACTCATTTTAGTTTACAATTTGTTCAGTTTACAATTTGTTTTAGTTAAGGAGGCTTTTTACAATCCTATGCTCATCCACAGTTAGCCAAGACAGATCTTTAATACTGGTGGCCTTTTAGTGAATCATCCATATTACTAAAAGCACTAGATAACTGAAATTTTCCCATTTCTGTGCCAATTTGAAAAAAAATGAAAACTAGCAAATAAATTATGTTTCCCTTTACATCAAAAATAGAATGCAAAGCACTACGAATAAATGGCACAAAAGAAGTTCATCTGTTGCAAATCATAATACCTTTAGACTTTAAAATTTTGAGGTAATTTTAGTTTAGTTTTTATTGAACAACTGTTAAATTTTTCTTTCAGTTAAGTGTAATTTGGTAGCAAAACAATTTTTATTACTAGTTATGTTTTATAAAACTTAATATGAAATATTCACCTCTTCACATGTTATTTAACCTTTTCATCTATACTTTAATACTTTTGTTACTTTCTTCCTTTGGAAGATTTTGGAGAATTTTCTTGTATATATTCTTCTATCTGCTCTGTATTTTGTATTTTGGCTCCATAGAATGTGTCCAAAGTCACCCCTTTCTTCTTATTTTTCTTGGTATTTTGGGGCTTCTGTGCTTCTGTGGAGTTTGCCATCTCTGAATGTGGAGGATTAGCTTTTCTTATCTCTGTCTGGTGTTCAGAGGCTTTAGTCCTGGGCAGATGTTGGTTCTATGAGCTTTCCCTGGGTTAAACTGAATATGCCTCACTGGAACTGGAATGGAAGGGTCAGACCACAAGGCCACACTCTCCCCCCGCCTGGCTTTCCGGAAGTTGCCTTCAGAATCACTGGCCGTGAGGCTGTTTCGTCGGCCTGTGGGGGGATGGGCTGCAGCTTCCCCAAGCTCCGAGGGCAAGGACTTTCACTGAGACTTGGATAGCAGGATTCAGCCTGTGAGGCTGTCTTGTCTGCCCTGAGGGTTGCTGTTGTTTCGACCAGCTCTCTGCAGTGGGAGCCCCAGGCAGTAACTTTCACTGGGACTCGGGTAGAAGGCCCTGAGGGTTGTTGTTCCGAAGACCCTGCTCTCTGATGGGGGTGGGGCTGCGGCTTCTGGGGGCCTTGGACTCTGCGCTCCTACCCCTGAGGTCCGAGTGATCTCGGGTTCTGGCTTTTGAGGGGAGCCGTACCTTTTGAACCAGGTCCAGGTCCAGGAGGAGGGTTCCCAGGGTCTGTGCTGTTGATCGTTTTGAATTTCGGCGCCTTAGGAGCTTATAGTTTGAGATTGGTCGGGAAGGGTTTTCCGGAGATCTGAACTTTAGCTTTCTCTAAGCCGCCATCTTAACCGGAAGTCCTTTGTTACTTTCTTTTAAGATTTTCCAACCTTATTGAAGAAAACATAGGAAATAAAACATTTCCTTTCCTGTCCCAAGTGAAATCTACTTTCAATTTAATTCAATAAGCATTCATTAAGTGCCTAATATGTTAGAAGCACTCTGAGGATAAAATAAAAAATTCATTTAAGAGAGGGACCGAACTGACAGAAGAGTATCTTTCAAAACAGTATAGTTCAGCTCTAACTCACCATTATACTATTTGATTGCTAAATAATTCACCTCTTAAACAAGCAGAAAATATGATTCAGTTGCTTTTACTGATGCAACTGAAAGACTAATCCCAAAGATGTAAGAAGTCATCCACAGAAAGGAAAGTAAAAGTGAGTTTGAAAGCCTTCATATAAAAAAATCCTTAAGTGTCTCAGCAGGAAAAAAAAAATTCATGAGAGACTAAAATGAAACTGAAAAACTAGTGCTAAATCAAAACTAAGACAAATGAAAATAAAATAAATGATTAAATGTGTATATAAATAAGTAAATAGAAAGGAAGAATGGAAGGAAGGAAGGAAGGAAGACTCCAATTAGGGAGGGAAAAAATTCTTTGAGGAAAAAAAAAGGCTGTGATTAGGTTAATAATTTGTTAGCAGCTGGCAGGAGAAGATTGTGGAAGAAAATTTCTATCCTCTACTTTCCTCAAGGAAAAGTTGTGAACTAGATATTGTGCCCCAGAGGAGGGAAGTCTGAATTTAAATGATATTTAAAGAAAAGACCTCTCAGGCCTTTTCCTCCCCATCCAAAGGAAAGTGTTTCCAATAAGAGTGGTCACAGGAGAGGACAACTTTGGTGTTCAGACTGAAGAAGTCCAAGAAATAATACTGGGGAAAAGCAAAATGATTTTCAACCTGACTTGTTTCTCATGATGGATGACACCTAGAACTCAAATCCAGAGACTTTAGCTCTACAATGTCAAATAGTAGAGGTGATAATGGGCATCCTTGTTTCACTCCTGATCTTATTAGGAATGCATCTAGTTTATCCCCATTGCAGATGATGTTGTGATGGTTTTAGATAAATATTGTTTATTAATTTTAGGAAAGACCATTCTATCCCTATACTTTCTAGTGTTTTCAATAGGAATGAGTGTTGTATTTTTCTGCATCTATTGAGATAATCATGTGATTTTTGTCAGTTTGCTTGTTAATATGGTAATTATGTGGATGGTTTTCCTAATATTGAACCATCCTTGCATTCCTGTTATGAATTCTTCCTGGACATAGTGAATAACCATTGTGATCACATGCTGGAGTCTTTTTGCTAGTATCCTATTTAAGATTTTTGCATATATATTCATTAAGGAGATTGATCTATAGTTTTCTTTCTCTGTTTTTGACCTCTCTGGTTTTGGAATCAGTACCATATTTGTGTTGTAAAATAAATTTGGTAAAACTCCTTCTTTGCTTATTCTGTCAAATAGTTTGTATAATATTGGGACTAGTTGTTCTTTGAATGTTTGATTAAATTCATTTGTGAATCCATCTGGACCTGGGCATTTTTTATTAGGGAGTTCTTTGATGCCTTGTTCAATTTCTTTTTCTGATATGGGGTTGTTTAGGTAGTCTATTTCTTCCTCTGTTAGTCTAGGCAATTTATGTTTTTGTAAATATTCATCCAAATCACCCAAACTGCCATATTTATTTGCCCTGTTATTGGGCATAATAGTTTTTACTCATTGCCTTAATTTCCTCTTCATTAGAGGCAAGGTCTCCCTTTTCATGTTGGATACTGTCAATTTGGTCTTCTTCTTTCCTTTTTTTAATTAGATTAACCATTACATATTTCATTTGTTTTTTTAAAGTACCATCTTCTAGTATTATTTATTAAATCAATAGTTCTTTGACTTTCAGTTTTATTAATTTCTTCTTTGAAATTTAGGATCTTTTAATTAGTCTTCATCTGAGGACTTTTAATGAGTTCACTTTCTAGTTTTTTTAATTTGTATGCCTAATTCATTGACCTCTGCCCTCTCTAATTTGTTAATATATGAACTCAAAGATATAAACCTCCCCCTGAGTACTGCTTTGGTGGCATCCCATAGAATTTGAAAGGATGTCTCAGCATTGTCATTTTCTTCAGTGAAATTATTAATTGTTTCTGTGATTTGTCCTTTGACCAGTTCTGGAGAATGGTATTGTTTGATTTCCAATTAATTTTTGATTTGCCTCTCCATGTATCCTTAGTTATTATTATTTTCATTGCATTGTGATCTGAGAAGAGTTCTTTTATTATTTCTGCTCTTTTGCTATATGTTAATTTTTAATTATTAGTAAAATTTGAAGATAGTCATGCAATTATCTGACCATTCTGAACTAATCTGAGTTTGCCATGATTGTATCTGTTCACTAGCCAAAAGCAGTCAAGCCAGGAAGAGTCTCCAGCTCCAGAGAGCCAAGAGTTAAAAAGCTCAGAAAGGACCTTCCTACTTCCTCAGTCCCTCAGTCCAGAACAAACCTTAGTCTTCCCAAAGCCAAGAGTCATAAAGAAGTAGGGGCCAGCATTTTTTGAGAGTCTAAGGAGCCATGAGGCCTCTGGTATTCTCCCTCAGTATACATGCATGGTCAGTCAGAGGGTCAGTCTGATACTGAACAAAATGGGTTTTCAAAAGGAATAATCTTAAAATGTATATTAAATTCACACAATATATACATACAAACACATATATACATTAACACATGTATTTGTGTGTGTGTGTATATATATATATATATATATATATATATATATACATTAATGCATCTATCCCTCCCAAAATTATCTTCTATTCATTCAGAAATAGAAAAGTAGATCAATGGAAAAGAATAGACATTAAAAAATTAAAAAATATATAGTAACGTTTTGTTTGACAAAAGTAAAGATCCTAGTTTTTGGAATAAGAATCCAATATTTGGTAAAAATTACTGGAAAACCTGGAAAATAATTTGTCAGAAACTAGATCTACACAATTTACCAAGATAAAATCAAAGTGGATAAATGACCTGACATAAAGGGAAATACTATAAATAAATTTAAAAAACAGGGAGCATATTGTGCATAGATTTATGGATAGGAGAACTTGTAAATAAGCAAAAGATAGATAAAATGTGAAATATAAAATAAATTATTCTGAATACATTAAATTGAGCAGGTTTTGTACAAATAAAACTAATGTAGACAAGATTAGGAGAAAATTATTACATTGGGGAAAATATAGACATTTTCCTAAATAGAGGTTTCTTATCTAAAATACAATAATTATTTCAAATATATAAAAATATGAATCATTCCCTAAATGAGAAATCATGATAATGTATTAATACAGTTTTTGAATGAAGAAATCAAATCTATTTTTTTACCTAACTACCTATCTATCTAACTATATGAAAAAATGCTCTAAATCTTTATTGACTAGAGAAATGAAAATCAAAACAACTCTGAGATATCTCATATCAGATTGGCTAAAATAATAAAAGGTCAAAATTAAAAATTTAGAGGGGATATGGGAAAATGGAAGCACAAATACCTTGTTGATAGAAATATGACCTGCATTTTGAAGAGCAATGTAAAATTCTACTCTCTTAAAAAATCGGGTATACCATTTGACCCAGAAATGCCACTATAATGTACATTTCTTTAGATAATCAAGACAAAAGGCAAAACAGAAAGAAACTATATATTTTTAAAATATTTATAGCAGCTCTTTTATAGTAACAAAGTCCATTAGTTAGAGAATAACTAAACAAGTTATCATTTTTGATTGTGATGGAATACCAGAAAAAAATGATGAACAGACATACATGAAACTATGAAAAGGGATAGAATCAAAAAGAAGAGAACATTATATATAGTAAAATACATCTTCTCTGAAGATAAAGTAGATTTCTATAGCTGACTTCATGTGCATATTATTTCTACTTTGATCTAATTTCAATGACAGTAAAGTTCAAGAATAGTCCACTGCTATCTCCAATCTTCTCCACTGTATTTGCCTCTTATACAACCTAATTATTACTAAACCCCTTCTATCTTTTTTATCTCTTCTTCCCATGTGTTACTCTTTCCCATTCTTTATTTTTGCTTTGTTTTATAACAACAGATCTTATTTAGCTTCCTTTCTTCTTTCTATGTATGTATATACATGCATATACATTGCTATAATAGTGATTAAGTTCTTAAGTATTTTAGCTACTTTAACTATCTTTCATCATTTAATTACTTTAAGTATCACAAGTGTTACTGATACCTAGTCATTTCAAAAATTATCTCTAGAAGTATGAATTTATAATTTAACAATAACACTGAAGTAAAACATAGGTTAAGGATATTAAAAGGAATAATACAAAGAAATGACAACAAACAAAGCAGTACTTATAATTATTTAGTATTTGTTAAAAAACTTAAAATTTGATCAGGAGTACAATTATGTAAACAATATATAATGGAAAAATATCTAAAACCCTGTTATTCAATAAACACAAAGATCCTAATTACTAGAATAAAGGTTTCTTGTTTAACAAAAACTGCTGGGAATTTTGGACAGTAGTTTTGAAATAAATTGACTCTGATACAACTACTGCCTTCTTATATACAAATATAAGCCCAATTGAACATCTGACCACAAATGATACAACATAATAGATAAATGAGAGAAACATAGGAAAACAAATATTTGTAAGATTTATGTATAAAAGGAAATTTCTTGGTTACACATGGAATTGAAAGGATCATAGTAGAAAGAGTGAAAATTTTTGACTCCATAAAATTTAAGTTTTTTGTATAAACAAATCTAATAAAGGAAATTAAAAGGAATTAAAGGAAATCAAAAGGAAAACAATTGACTGGGGGAAATGTTTGCAGCAAGCTCCTCTTGTAAAGTTCTCATTTCTAAGATATATGTTACTAATTGACATTTATAACCATGATTTATTCTTCAAGTGATAAATTATCTAAGGGCATGAACAAGCAATTCCTATAGGGAGAAAGCAGGCATTTTATAATTTTATTTTTTAAAGTGCTTCAAATTATGTTAATTTGTATTATTTTGTCATTTTCAGTTTAAAGTTTTCTTTTCATAGTCACTAGAATGGTTTTCCATTTTCTTTACCTCTTTATTTTATAGATGAGGAAACTGAGGCAAGTGGCTTTGTTACTTTCCCAGAGTCATGTAACTAATAAGTATCTGAGACTATATTTGATCTCAGGAAGTTGAGCCTTTCTGAGTCCAGGCCTAATAATCTATTTGCTGTGCTATTTAGCTTCCTTAAATTAGAAAAATCTATCTCTCATTAGAATATCAAAGATAACAAAAGAGAAAAATATGATTTTTGAAGATATTGAGAAAACAGGCCGTTGTTTTTGAAACACAGATAATCATTAGAAAATGAAATATATATGCACATTATATATGCATGTAGACATTTAATTGGCACTTTGAATTTTTCACCTTTCTAATTGAATATTTCATTACACACATGCATATTATACATATAACATTTATATATACAGATAAGAAACTTGTTTTTTTTTTCTCTTTTAGCAATAGATTTTGAAAAGAGATACAATATATTTTTGCTATTTCTAGTAGAGAGAAAGAGAATGGAGTATATGGATATGCAGTATTAAGTGAATTTTCAGATGAGATCACTATTTTATTACTTTTACTTAACTATTTTAATTTCTCATAAGAAACTTCTTAAGGACTGCTAAGAAGTGAATACAATATGAAAATAAAACATGCCAATAAAATTAAAGGATGAAATATATGACATAAGTTTAAAAAAACACTACAATATTATAAAGAACAAAGTCATACTGGTAGATGTAATAATTATAATAAAAATAAAATATGATAGTTTTATAGAAATAGTTCAGCAGAAAAAAAGTGAATGAGGGGTTAAGGGGTTCAGAGATTACTGCTGTTTAAGTGGTTAGGAATGACATTATAGAAGAACTATACTCCAATTGAATAGGAGGATATCAACCGGTAGAGACATGACAGATGTAACAGAACTCATTACAGTTATTTTAGTGCATATTTTAGAACTGGAGCATGTAGGAAGAGATTGAAAATGTAGATTAAATTTAACTAACAGAGGAAAAGCAATAGCCAAATGAAATATGCTCACGTGAGCCATGAAAGCAAATGTCTTCTTCAAAATACTCACAGAAATGCTTATCTCAAAAATGTTACCAGGGCAAAAAAAGTGTTTTACAAGCATATTCATCTATTCACTAAAATGTTTGATCTAGTGTTCCTGCATTCCTGCATTCTCAGTAATTTGTTGCATAGCCATGGCTAAAGCTAAAGAATATGAAAAGCCTGAGGAAATAATGAGAGAGTAAATGACTTAAAATGCTAGTGGAAATTACAGAAGTAGCACAGTGAGAGAGTATGTGACTCCAGAATGTAAAACATGCAGAAATGTATGGGCATACATATGAATATATTGAGAATTGTAGAAGGTCATGAAATGTATTCTAAATATATCTGGCAAGATTGGGACCATTGAGAGTAGTATCTCAGATTATCTGACTTCCTTCAAGACAGCTCAAATGCTACTTTCTGCATGAGATTTTTCCTGTGCTCTCCAATGCTAGCACTTTACTTCTAGGACTATTTTCAGCATATTTTGAGCAATAAAGTGCTTGTATGGTTTCTTTCCCATCAGTGAAATCATTGAAGGCCAAAACCTTATTTTTGCCTTCTTTTTATTCTCAGCACTTAGTACAGTACTTGATAAAAATAAAGACAGGAGTAGAAAAGAAAATTATTAATTAAGGAGACAGCCAAGGAAAGGAATGAGAAATTAAAGTTATAACTATTCAATGTAGTATAAAGAAATTTAGATAGGGATTACTTGACAAAGATTCTAAAATTCTTTGCAATTTCCATCTCCAGTGTGCTTCCATTTTACAGATGAGGCTTAGTGACTTGCCCAAGGTCTTAAAGCTAGTATATATCTGAGGAAGATTTGGAATCTCCACTGTGCTACTTATTTCCTGTATGATTGTGGGCAAATTTCTTTACCTCTCTGGATCTCAATTATCTAATATATCAAATGATGAGGTTGGACTAAATGCTATTGGTGTTTGTTTAGTTTAAACTGATTATTGCATGACTTTATAGTAAAATATTTATATATTTGCCTGTAAAGTATAGGTAACAAGACATATAAATCATCCTAAAAATGGGGCAAATTTGAAATTATAGATGACACTGTACTTAACAAGATGGGACACATAGCTATAATTTGATAGCAGAAGAGTATATCTTCTCCAAAAAAGGAAAAAAATGGGATGGGGAGAATAAGAGTGAATTGAGATTGTATATTACTGAATTGTCCAAGGACTTCCAATATGTGGTAGTTGGAAGAATGCCCAAACTAATGGTATATTGGACATTTAAAGAATTAATAATAATTTTAGATAATTTAATCATATTACTATAAATACATATCTGAAAATTAAATTGTCCATAATTGAACACTTTTGGATTTACCCTTTAATGAGTCTATATAATCTAAAGCAAAATTTACTTTATTTACTTAGGAAATGAATGTAATTATTCAAGTATATATTTTATAATTCCATTCTTCACTTATCTGACTAGTACTGATGTTAGATTTGAGCTGATGTCTCAAAACATATTTTTCAGTTCTATGTCCTATTGTTGATTCTTTCAATCCTCCTCACATTTGGTTGCTGTGATAAAATTGTGAAGGATTTCTCTACATTTAAAATGCTGGAAGGAATGACTTTCTCATCAAAATCTTTCATGTACTTTACCACTTTCCAAGAAAACAAATATCCACACTATTTTTTTCATGTATACTCCCATTCATAAGCCTAGACTTGTAGGCATTAAAATATATAAATTAGAATAGATTTAAGATTGAAAATACAAACCATAAACTTAATTTTAGAAGAGTTCAATTTGGTCCATCCCCCCAAAAAATAAAAGTGTACATTGAGCAATATATGTGAATATATCAAAATGATGGTCTTTACTCCCTTGATAATTCTGAGATTGTTTCCAAAAGGATCATAACACTATCTGAACAACCTCTTTTAGAATTATAATTACTTGGAAGGGGGAAAAGGTCAAGAATGAATTTTTTGGCCTTACACCCTACTAGTACTGAATTTATGTAAATGTTTTTGGATTTAGAAGTGGAAGGTGTTTTGAAGTCATTCAGCTCAACCTTGCTATTTTATACTAAAGAAAACTGAGGGCCAAAAAGCTAAGGCAATTTATGTTAGGGCACAAATAAAGGCAAAATTCAACTGCACGTACCATATCTTTAAATGCAGTTGTTCATTGGTTTACTAGATTATCCAACTTCCTTTTAATTTGCTCATTCTCCACTTCTTTTTCTTCTCTGTAAATTGTCTGTTTTTTAAAGAGGGGAAATGACTTCATAAAACAGCAAACTGAGAAATGAACAACTACCGAAATCTTAAGTGAAGGGAAAAGTTTTCCATTGTTTTATATCATGAAAACTATCACTCTTCTTGTGAATAAAATGGAAACTATAATGCTGATCAATTGTAAGATAAAATATTTATTTATATAACATTATATAAATTATATATAAATATAATTATAATGTAATATTATGTTACTAGAAAATTAGTTCTTAGGAAAGCACTATAAAACCCATCAATGGTAGGGAACAAGTAATATAGCCTCAAAATAAATACAAGTTGGGGGGGGGTTAAGGGAAGGAAAAGTATAAAGGAGGTACCACAGCTACAGAACACTGTCCCCACTGTTTTATGAACTTCAAGAAGTTTATGCTAGGAATGAGGGTGGGTTTTTAATCCCAGCTATAATATTGCTGAAAAAGTTAATCAGTACTTTTTAAAATTTTCAATTCTAGAGCACTATTGGATGCTCTAAATGACTCATTATTGGATAAAAAGAGCCAGAAAGGACCTTAGAAGTTACATAGCCCAGTGACTTCATTTCATATATGAGGAAACTGAGACCTAGTGAAGTTATTTGCCTAACGTCATGGAAGCAGCAAGAAATAAAGGAACGATTGAAGACTAGGTTCTTTGACTCAGAGACTTCCCATTTTATTATGCCAATTTCCACCCATATATAAGCCAGTAAGTATCAGAGAGAAAAATAAGGAAGTAAAGAATTAATATTTTGTGACCTTATGCAGAAGCAAAATTATCACATATCAGGGATACTGTAAAGCAGTGGTGTGTAATTCAAATAGAAGCAGAGATTATTAATCTGCACCTAACGACACCAAGGGCTACATATTGAATTTGTTGCAAAATGTAATGTCATCAATCTTTTGATATTTATTTAGTTATCTACTTCCAAATTATATTTTAATCCAGTTTGGGCCAAATTCTGGAATCTTACAGGGGTATGTGCCTAATGGCCCACATGTTGAACAACTCTGAGATAGAGTATATTCATATTTAAGTAAGGGTTATATTTATACAATCTAGTTTGGTTTGCAATTCAAAGTAAAAGGGAATATTGATATTCAATATCAATTAGGGAACAATTTGTTCTATCTACTTGTCCTAAAAAGATAAGAAATATTTTTATTGTTCATATTGTCACTCACACACCTGATTTGTTGAAATTATGTTCTCCAATATGTTGTGTGGTAGGAGCAATATCCTATTTCATTTCACCTTCCATAAAAAATAAATTATTGTTTTAAAATATTGAGGTCATCTTCAAGTCTTAGTTTACACAAGTACTAAAAATTTTGGCTGCTAAAATAGCTTCTTGACAACCTAAGTTCCAAATTCCCATTAATAAATTCTTGGTACTCTCTAATGCATGAAGGGAACCCAATGAATAACTCAAGAAGTGGATCCTGTGAATGACAATCATTATCCACAAGGCAATGATCCAGGACATCTCCAAAGAACTCATGGGGAAAAGGGATAGCCATAATTGAAGAAAGAACAGAGTCCAAATGCAGATCAAAATGACCATTCTTTACTTTATTTCCTCCATGAATGTTTCAGTAATAAAAAAAATCTCTTTTTACACAATATGATAAACAGGGATATACATATTATATGATAATATATGTGTATTCTATATCATATTACCTGCTGTAATAGCTAAAAAATAAATCATGAGGCTGATAGTAGCTTTAGTAGCTTTATTACATCAAAGTACTGATAGTAAAGATAGGGAAATGTAGGAAAGAAGTAGAGTTTATTAGTTGACTATCCTATTTGCCACTTTATGGATGAGATTCTGAGCTTCAGCCAGAAGAGAGAGAGACAGACAGACAGATAGACAAATTCCTTGATCTCTCATGAGCTCTTTTCTACCCCCAATGGATCTCCTACTTCACATCTCAGGACCCAATCATAGTTCCTGTGGGATCAATTTCCCATTTTATTGGTTTCAACTTCTTTTCTCTGAGGGTTTGTCTATATCTGCACATCTCAATGGTAAAGTACTTCCATGTGACTAACTGATGATGTCAAACAAAGTGACATAATGGGGAGGAGAATTTCCTTCCCACACTTTCTTCTTAGGGACAGACAAGTGGTGGGGAAAGGGACAAGGAGTTGGAGGGAGAGTCAAAAAATGAGACAAAATTTTGGATATAGCTAATGTGAGAATTATTTTCTCTTATATAAGCATACTCATTGTTGTTTATTACATATTTATAGTAAATTTTATGCATTTACATATTAAAAATAAAATGAATGGTTACTTTTTAAATAAAAGAAAGCTATCTTCCTTTAGCTGACTCACTTTGAATGCTACACTATTATTGATGCCTACAGATGCTGAATATTTTTTCTGGTATGGCTAAGTAATTATCTTTTTGCTTAAAATTGAATGATTAACTATTGTCTCATTTCAATCCAATATCACATATATGCAGAGTGATACATAATTAGAACAGAAATGATCTCCTCAAAGTAGAGGATGAGTAAAACAGGGAAAGATTAACGGAGATGAGCCTGTCTCCTTCTGCTTGTACTTCTGATGATGTCTATAGAGATGTTGGTTTTGTTATTATTTTTTAAAGTGAGCCTATCCATGAGTTTTTAGAGAATAAACTACATGTGATCATTCAACAACAGAAACCAATGTTTTCAATGCTCTTTGACCCCAAGAATTGTACCCTGAAGAAAATTTCAATAAAATATATTTTAGAATAATTACTCGTTCCAATATGTTAATTTAAGTCAAATCCAAATTATTCTAGTACTGAGGTTATAAAACTGGGAGTCTGTTGTTCTGAGAATCTATGTATAGATTTCAGAATATCCATCCTATGAGAATTTTGTGTATGCATGTGACTATGTATACATGTACTCATGTACATTTGGGCATATGTATGTGTGGATATATGTGCATATAGGCAAATGTATATACATATGTATCACATAGATGACACACATTGTTATACATATTTACATATATGTATATGTAAATGCTATGTAGTATTTTTATTTTAAAATTTTAATATTTCCTTCAAATACTTCTATTATTAGTTATTGTGATTTTATAATCAATATGTCAAATTAAAATATTACATTAATGTTTTGTAGATATCATGAGATATAGTCCATATTCATTGTGTATCAAAATTTCTAGTTATAATATATGCTATTAAATTGTACATGACCACAGTCTTTTGATCCATACATACTCTGGACACAGAGATGATTAGTAAACAGTTCTATGCATAGTAATCACACAGTTGTCTAAAAGAAAATGTAAAATTGTACATTTTCATGAGTGATCCGGACATTTATTGTGCTTTTCAGCATTCCTTATATTTGTTGAACAAGTGGGAGAAAGTGTAATTTTCATTATCTTTTAAAATTTTGCAAATCTATGCAACTCAGATGAGAATTCTTAACTTTTTATAAAACATATAATTTTTTTTCTAATAGATAGGTGTTGATGTCATGAATTTTTGCTAGCAAAATTAAAATATGTCCAATGGTTGAGCTAATGAATTGTGTTACTTAAAATAACATTATTACTACTAACAGTTTGTGAATTTGTTTGGGCCATGCAGAATATCAAAAATTACTTGAGAAGAGAATTTCTCCCTTTTGTTTTCTCTTGCTCTCCCTTTACATACACTTTATGATGTAGAGGCATGCATTTATAGTGTGTTGTAAGAAGACTATTCATGGAAATATCATAGTTTTAAAAAAAACAACAGTTCAAAATACCAGAAATAGGAATGCTTCCAAGGAAAATACAGAAAGTAATACAGTTTTACATACAATAACAGCTAAATTCCATGAAGGGCAGATGTCTTGAGATACTATTACAATCTTCATGTTAAGTAGAGGAGTAAAGGTCACTGAATATGTTGATAATTTGGGAAATAATAAATTCTTCCATTTTTACTTCCTTGGTTTTACAGATTTAACCTTTGATTAATTTTAAAGCACATTCCTTATTTTATGTGTTATATTAAACATAAAACCATGCAAAAACATTTTAAAAATATCAAACTAAATATTTGACCTATTTTAGTGCATTTCCTATTTTTATGAAGCAATTTAAGTTGAGAACTTGATGAAGATAAAGAATACAGAAGATTATGCAAAATGTGGTTTATTTTTCATTAGCTTTCATTAATGAACATAATATTATACAAAAAACCTTGTATGTGTTTATAATTTTCCAGAAAGTACAAACTCCAAGGTCAATGCCATCTAGCTTTTTCACAAAAATAATACATCTGATATAATTGCATTAGTGCATAAAGATGCTTTTCAGAGTCCCTTTTTACTTTTTACATAGATATGTTTCCACATTATCAGCTTTCACACTTATGTGAATTATAAAATAAAATTTAATATTAACTTCCTTAAATTTTTAATGTATTGTCTTATTTAGTGTAATAGTAAAGCCAATATGCTACTCTATAAAATAGTTACATTTGTATTACTGTATTGCAATTATAATGGGTTTCCTTTGAAATCTAATGTATTTTATTTTATTCATTTAATGCTATTATTTTGGAAAAAAAAAACATTCCAATTCCATATCCATACTGTCATAGGTGCGTGTAACACCTGAAATGGTTAAGAATTGATGTATGAGGGAATTTCCTCAGAACTTTCAAAGCAAGAGAGGGAAATTAAAAATGGGTTTTTTTCTATCATTAGAAATGGACAGAGAAGAATAAATTGTGTCATCCCTTTGATGAGACTAGATGCTATTGTATTGCTAAAACTCATTTTGTTATCAACTAAATGCTTGATTAGAGGGCTTCCAAAAGAAAGACCCTCCCAATCTTAAAGAAGCCTTATGTTTGAGAATGGGGAAAGGATTACTTTCTTTTTAATAATATTTAGAAATTATCATATAGTTGAACATACAATCTTTATTCTTTTATAGTCATAGCTAACTATTTAGGAAGATATCAAAAAAGACCTCAAAAGTGAAAAAAAATAAGAGGTCCTTTGGACTTTTCTTCATCATTTTGCTTTTTATCAATTTTATTTATCAATTGTGCTTAAGAAATCCCAAGATATTTCTAAAAGGTTTTGTTTGACTTTTTTTTTTCTAATTTGGTGTTTGAGACTGACAGGAATTATGGCACATGGACTTTTTTTGTTACTCTGTTGTTGTACAAGCGCTAAAAAGGACACTATCAAATTCTCTCCAAGAACCCAAAGACATTTTTGGAATTGGTTGTATGAAAAATCTGGCAGTTGTCCTAGTTCATTTGCTTATAGCAGTCAGGTGCTGGGCCATGATGGCACTCCTGTGAAAGTTTCCATTTACTTCCTACCTATACTCTGAAGTATAATCTCCTCTCTCTCTCTCTCTCTCTCTCTCTCTCTCTCTCTCTCTCTCTCTCTCTCTCTCTCTCTCTCTCTGTCTGTCTCTCTCTCTCTCTCTCATTTTTGCTTTTTCTCTCTCCCTTTCTTTTTCAAAAGGGGCTTCTGGAGAATCCAGGCCTCAGTTACCTTTCTGCCCTAACCAATGCCTAAATGTCTACTTGTACATGTCAGAGAAAACACAAATACTTTCCTAAGGAAATCTCTAGCTTTGTGTCTTTTATTGAATTTGATATCTTTATGAGGCAGACATTGCTAGAATTTTCAAGAGTTGTTGAGGCTTTTGGAGAATGAGTGGTTGCCAGAAAGAAAAAAATTTTCTGTAATGTAGAGGAAGGAAGATCGGATCCTAAGCAATATTGACTCCTTTGGAGTTAAGATTCTGTGTGGCCCAGAGACTGATACACTGTGGTACAATCGTATGTAATGGACTTCTCTACTAGCAGCAATGTAATGATACAGGACAATTCTGAGAGACATGTGAGGAAGAACACAATCCACATTCAGAGAAAGAAGTGTGGGAGTGGAAACATAGAAGAAAGACAACTGCTTGATCATATGGATCAATGGGGATATGATTGGAGATGTAGACTCTCAAAGATCAACCTAGTACAAATAGCAATAATATGGAAATAGGTCTTGAACAAAGACACGTGTAAAACTCAGTGGAATTGCTCATTGGCTATGGGGGAGGAAGGGGAGGAAGGGAGGATACGAACATGAAGCATGTAACCAAGGAAAAATATTCTAAATTAATGAATTAATTAAATAAAATTTTTCAATTAAAAAATAAAATAAATTTGTTTTTTTTTAACCTGGAAAAAAGTTTCTGTGTGGCCATTCCTGACATTAGCTATGAAGTAATAGTCATATTAGTGACCACATCACTTGCGGCTTCCCATCTCAGCACACAAGTTCACTTAGTCCCTTGCAGTAGGAGTACTTCCAGCATTTCTTTGAAGTGCAAGAAAGCAGAGGGACAGATCCATAACAAAAATCAGCATGATGAAGGTAGAATTAGACCTTTGGATTGAGATATAACACCCCAAAATATGGAGGCAATGATCAGATCAACATAGGGGGACAGTGCCAGCATAAGAATGGAAGGGATGTATACATAGTAAGATGCCAGCAATGGTACTGTAATAGATGTTAGGTCAATGATAATATTCTGTATCACACTGGGGACGTGATGGAGCATCAAGCCCTAACATGAGATTGAAGGACCAATGCTTGGCCCACTACAGGACTCCAGAGTCAAGGGCTAGTATCAGATGTTGACTTGCCCCTGAACCAAAGCCCAGTGTTCGATCCTGAGGAAGTAATTAGGTCCTGGCAGTGGAAAGTAGCAGTTGACCCTTATAGAGTGGTCAGTGGCTCCAACTGCCAAATCAATGACCATAGGCAACATGTGGGAAGACAGACCCCACTGGCATCATCTGGTGGACAGCAGGAAGAAATGTGAATTCACAGCAGCAGATAGAAGTCAGTAGACAGAAAGGCAAGGCTTTCTGGTAATAGCCAAAAGACAATGATAGGTCCAAGTGTCAGAAAATAGAGAATATTCATCAAAGATAGAGCCCCCAGGGGCAATGGCAAGCAGGTATTATGCAAGGAAATGAAATACATTGGAACTTATCAAGAGGCATCAATTAGCCTCAGGTGAGGTGGCCAGAGGAAATCAGGAAGAAATATTGTTTTCATTGTAGTGGCCTGTAGGTAGAAGGCAAATATGTGGCTTCTCAAACTAGGGGAAAATAAGACAGTTCCCAATGGACATGGTCAAAAGCAGTTTCAACACTTACCAAATTCTAGAATAGATTAGCCTTTCAACATTTCTGAAAGTAAGGCTCTCAGTGGTCATTGAATGAGTCCTCAACTAGGCAGAGCTTGTAGGACTAAGGGGAGATGTTCGGAGGCAAAAGAAGAAAGTGGAAATCAATTCATTATCCAACAGATAAGAACAGTCCCACAGGGTTATCTTATGGGACAAAGACTTTGTAATTCCACTCCACATTCTAATGAGTCCATGGAGGGTAAGTTATTGACTAGTAGGATCAGGAATATAAGTTTGTGGTAGACAGCCAGGTGGCACAGAAAATAAATTTCTAAACCCGAGTTCAAATATTATTTCAGATATTTATGATCTGTGTGACCTCTGGCAAGTAATTTAACCTCAATTTGCCTCAGTTCCCTCAACTATAAAATGGGGAAAATAAAAGCACCTAACTCTTTGAGTTGTTATGAGAATTAAATAATATATTTCTTTAAAAACAACTGCTTATCACAGGACCTGGCACATTATAGGCACTATATAAATACTTATTTATCCATTTCTCTTGCTTTAAAAAAATCTGTTGAATGACCTACCAGTGTCATATTTCATTCCAATACCTAATATATATCACAAGGAAACTGACTTGGATCAATAACTCTATACCATAGATAAATTAGCCAAGCTAGAAAACTTTGTATCATGTTATGAGGCAATAAGGAGAACCTCTTTAAAGTTTAATATCAAATTAAGTCAAAATTTATAAGAATAGAGAGCATTTCCGAAATGACAAATGACCAAAGGATATAAATAGATAATTTTCAAATATAGAAATTAAAACTCTTTAGCCATTAGGAAAAAAAAAAAGCTCCAAATCACTATGAATTAGAGAAATGCATATCAAAACAACTCTGAGGTACCACACACACCCATTAGACTGGCTAACATGATAATCATGGAAAATGATAAATGTTAAAGTGAGCTTAGAAAAATTGGGGCACTAATACACTGCTAGTGTAATTTCAAAATGATACTAATATTCCAGGGATCAATCTGGAGCCATCCTGTAAAAGCCCTCAAACTGTGGACACCCTTTGATTCAGTAATACCACCACTATGTCTATGTACCAAAGAGATTAAAGATATGGAAAAATAACTTAACCTGTACAAAAATATTTATAGCAGTTCTTTTTGTGATTAAAAAAAACTGGAAACTAAAGGCATATCCATCAATTGGTTGTGGTATATGTTTAAAATGGAATACTGTTGTATAAAGTAATGACAAACAAGATGATCAAAAAATGTGTAAAGACTGATATGAACTGAAACAAAGAGAAGTGAGCAGAACAAAGAGAACATTGTACACAGTAACAACCAAAATGTATAATGATTGACTGTGAATGACTTGACTATTAGGCGAGGATCTAAGAAAACTCCAAAAGACTCATAATGAAAAAGATATTGTAATAAATGACTATTTTGATTGGCAATTAATAATTAAACAGATCAGGCTGTTATCTACTTTTTTCCTCCCCTCCTCCCTCTTTCAGCCTCCCTTCTTCTCCCCTCCCCCTTCCTTCTTCTTCCCTCTTCTTCTAAATCAACTCAGGGTGAGTCTTATGATGTCTCAAATGGAATACTCTTTCTCCTCTTTATCTTATGTAAAGGGTTTATTGGGAAAGACAGGGAAGGATAAGAAATGGAGGTAAGAGGGTTGAGGATTTCCCTAATACTACAATGAGTCTCAGGTTGGAGGATGATGAAATATTTCAATTTGGATAAATGGGTTGATAGGTCTGGAAGTTCAGTCACTATCACAACAGAGCAAATCAAAGAGAGAGATCTGGACTTTTGTCCTTCTTTCTTCTGTCTTTAAAGTCAAAACTACCTTCAAACTTCAGTCTCCAAAGTCCAGAGAAAACAGCCTTCTTCCCTCTTTCAAGCCAGAAAGATTCAGACATCAGTTGGTCTGCCTCCAACTGCTTCTCCCAGTCAGATTCCAAAAAGAATACTCTCATTTGAATGACAGGTCTTCAGTCTCAGCTGCTCCAAACTCCTGCTACAAAATCATTCTCAATTTCTCACTTCTACAATATCTATTGCTATAAAAGAACAGAGTGTGAATGTGAGTTGAAATAGATCATTCTTTATTTTATTTCCTCAATGAATTTTTTTTCTCTAGTGTAAGCAATATGTGTCCTCTTTCCCAACATGACAGATGTGGAAGTATGTATTATTTTATAGTATATATAAAACGTAGATAATATTACCTGCATTGGGGAGGGAGGAATGATGGGAGGGAGAGAGGGAAAATGAATAACAATTATCAGACAATGAAAGTTAAATATGTATTAACAAGGATCTGGTATAAAATATAGAATAATAATAAAAAACAAAACAATCCCAGGATAATGTCCCATTTTAAGATTTAAGATCATTCAAGATTTGAGATGAAAATAAGTAGCACTACATGAGTGGAAAAATAGGAACATAAGTATTTAAGCTCAAGAAGCATATTTTTAAAAATATATATTTATGTGACATGGACATTTCCATATAGCAGTGCCATTTTCAGGAACATCTTTGCAAAGCATTTGTATATTTGGCCCTGACTATTGAATTATGTGATTTATTTATATTGCCACAGCATAATTTAGCTATAGTGTATGCTATTCATTGTTAACACAATGCATTCACCAAACAATACTGGTTCCCTATTCCACTAAGACATAGAAATGAAAATGTAAAATGTGGAACTGGTCTTTATAATAATGCTTGAACAGCAGGAATGCTTCTTTGATTATAATAAATTAATGCTATTTTTCAATACAGCTTAAATAATGTAACTTTTCCCCATTGTTATACCTAAGAGACTAGAGTTAAATGTACAATCATAGATCAAGTATTAAATGATTTTTAAAGCAGTCAACATTTTTAGCTTATTTAGATGTTAAAACACTTTCACCAACTATTCATGAAAGATATATCTATTTAGATGTAGCCGTTTTAAGTTTGGTTCTCAATTGGATTACTTATTATTTCAATGTATTTTATTCATATTGTTCATATACTTTGCAGGCTCACTAGTACTTTTTTTTTTAAACCCTTACCTTCCGTCTTAGAGTCAATACTGTGTATTGGCTCCAAGGTAGAAGAGTGGTAAGGGCTAGGCAATGGGGGCCAAGTGACTTTCCCAGGGTCACACAGCTAGGAAGTGGCTGAGGCCAGATTTGAACCTAGGCCTGGTTCTCAATCCACTGAGCTACCCAGCTGCCCCCTCACTAGTACTTCTATAGATATAGATGGTGAAATCCCAAAATAACAGAATCTTAGAAAATCACATTTGGAAGACATGTCAAAGGTTAGCTAGGTCATATTATACCTCAATAACGGATCATTTTTCTGAGTTCATGGCAAATGATTTTAGCCCCCCCTTTTAAAACCATAACCCAAGTAAAAGAAAATTTGCTAATCCCTAAAACAATTCATTCTACTTTTAGCCATATCTGATTAATAGAAAGTTTATTTTCCTATTATCAAATAAAATTTGCCACTACAACTCAATCCTCAATATTTATTCTAAATCTTCCTCTGGGAACTTTTGGATACCTTTACATGCCCCCCACCACCACCACCACCCCAGATCTCTCTCCTGGACCCTTTTCTCTAATCCTTCTATATCATTTTTTTTAACCATTTTGGTCTCAGGATCCTTTTATGCTCTTAAAAAGTTATTGAGGGCAACAAAAACTCTCATTTATGAGGGTTATATTCATTTATATTTACCATTTTAAATAATAATGTATCTCATAATTATGACAGCAATAGTTTTAACCTCATGAGTTCTCTGAAAATCATGGGACCCTCCAGAGTTTTTTAAAATACATTTTGAAAATTGATGTTCTAAACTATTTCACTTTGTGATTTCATCAGTTTCCATAGGTTTCCTTATAAACTATAGGCAAATCATTCCCATTTCTATATATCTGGTCTTAAGCTCTTTTCTGTCATCCAGTCTCACATCATCAACTATCTTTTGGATATCTTAAACTCAACATGTTTGAAACATCCTTCATTACCTTTACCCATGACTTCCTCTTTTCTGAACTTTCTTATCTTTGTCAATAATACCACCATTCCCCCATTCACTTAGATTTGCAACCTTGATGTCATCCTTCCTTTCCTCTCTTCTATACACTCTATAAATTCTGAACAAAATAAATGTACAATCTCTTTTTAAGACAAAACAATGAACACATAATAACTTTTAATGTGTTCTAGGAACTGTGCTTAGTGATTGTGATATGAATAAAGTCAAGAAGAAAGACAGTACATGCCATTCCATTCTAAAAAGAAAAAAAAGAAGGGGACCAGCATGAAAAGAAATATTTCGAGGTGAGAAGAACCCAAAAACAGAGAGAAGTTCTAGGATGAGAAGGCAGTTAACATATGTTGTCAAAGTTGAGAGTCAGAAGCCTAGCCAGGAAGGAAACAAAAGATTTGGCTTAGACCCTGTATAATTGAAAATCTGTTACCTTAAAAAGAGAACTACATTTCCCAGGAGCCCACTGACTTCCTGTCCTTATGTATTTCTTATAATTAGGGGATATTAGGCAAGGATGTGAGGGGAAGGGTTCCACTTCTTTACTTCCAATCTCGAGCTTGGTGGTGGTAAGGCAGGTGTTTGAACTGGCTGATCAGCCACAGGCACATGGTCTTTATTTTGTATCACCTTTATTTCTTCATATCAAATGATCATTAATGAATCTCTTAAAATATAAAATTTTTATTATTGAGATTTAATTTTAATTCTTATAACCCTTTCATCTTTTCACTTAAATATTCATGATATTTTTTTTTCTTTTAATTCAAGTAGCCATTTGAAAAACTATGATCCTAGACTCTTACCACTTCTACCTAATACTGGGACATCATAAATGAAGAAATTATCAAAGAAAACTGCCCAGATGTTCTTGAACAAGAAAATAAATAGAAATTGAATGAATCCACATATCACTCCAAAAAGAAATCCTCAGATGACAACATCTAGGAATATAATGCCTAAATTGAAGAGCCCCTAGGTTAAGGAGAACAAACTGCAAGCAGCCAGAAAGAAACAATTCAAATACCATCGAGATACAATCAGAACCACATAGGACTTAGTGGCTTCCAAATTAAAGGCTTAGAAGATATGGAATATGATACTCAGGAAGGCAAAAGATCTGGGTTTACACTCTAAAGTCAGCTATCCAATGAAACTGAGTTTATTCTTTCAAGGGGGAAAATGCTCATTCAATAAGATAGAACACTTATAGGCATTCCTGAAGAAAAAATCAGAAATAAACCCAAAATTTGAAATCCAAACATGAGATGAAAGAGAATCCTAAAAAGATAAATAGGAAGGAGAAAACTTAAAAGACTCAGGAGTTCAAATTATTTATTTCTACATGGAAAGAGGGTATTCAGCAGCACATGGTACATATACAAGGACTGAATATGTACTGAGGCACAACATCTCAAACAAATGCAGAAGAGAAGAAATAATGATTACAAATTTTTCAGATCACAATGTGATAAAATTATAATTAGTAAGGATTTATGGTGAGGCAAATTAAAAATTCACTGGAAAGTAAATAATCTACTTCTTCAAAACTGATGGTTTAAAGAACAAATTGTAGAAACAATTACTGATTTAATTGAAGAGAATGAAAATAAGGAGAGAAAAGATAAAAATTTTAGGGATATAGTCAATGCAATACTAAGGGGAAAGTTTATATCCCTGAGTGCTATATAATTGAATATCTGTTACTGCCCCAAAAGAACTACATTTCCCTGGATTGACTTCCTGTCATTATGTACTTCCTGTAGACAGGGGATATTAGACAGGGACATGGAGGGTCCTGCCTCTCTACTTCATGTCCTAAGCTTGGTGGTGGTAAGGCAGGCATTTTAACTGACTAATCAGTCATGGACACATGGTCTTTATTTTGTATCCCCTTTATTCCTATATTTCTAATGATCATTAATAAATATCTTAAAATATAATAGTTTTATTATTTAGATTTAATTTTAACTCTTACAGTACATTTTTCAACAAAATAGAGAAAGAGAGCAATGAATTGGGCAGGCAACTAAAACAAAAACTAGGAAAAGAACAAATTAAAAATCCCTAGATAAGATTTAAATTGGAAATCCTAAAAAGGAGAAACTGATAAAATAGAAATTAAAAGAACTATTTAACCAATAAACAAGAATAGGTAAAAACCAAAAAAATCTGTTTGTTAATCTAATTTAAAAAAGAAAGAAGACAATCAAATTATCTATCAAAAATTAAAAGAGGATTACACTCTATTGAAGAGAAAATAAAGGGAATTATTATGAACTATTTTGTCCAATTACATGGTACTAAATGTGACAATCTATCTCAAATGGATAATTTTTTTACAAAAAAATATAAATTGCCTAGATTAACAAAAAAGGAAATAGAATACTTAATTAATCCCTACTCAGAAGAAGAAACTGAACAAGTCATCAAGGAACTCCTCAGGAAAAATTTCCCAGGGCCAGATGGATTCATAAGTGATTTCTATCAAATATTTAAAGAATAATTAGTCCTAATACTCTACAAACTATTTGACAAAATATGCAAAGAAGTCTTAACAAATTCTTTTTATGATGTGAATATAGTACTGATAGTTAAACCAGGCAGACTACAAACAGAGAGAGAAAACTACAGACCAATCTCCTTAATGAACATAGATGCAAAAATCTTAAGTAAAATACTAGCAAAGAGATTACAGCAAGTTATCACAATGATTTTTCACTATGACCAGGAAGTATTTATAACAGGAGTGCAAGACTGGTTTAATATTAGGAAAACCATCTGCATAATCGACCATATCAATAATTAAGCTACCAGAAATCACATGATTATCCTAGATGCAGAGAATGCCTTTCACAAAATACAAAACCCATTCTCATTAAAACTAGTAAGTATAGGAATGAAAGGGGCTATCTTTAAAATAATAAATAATATTTATCAGAAACCAACTGCAAGTATCATCTACCATGGTGATAAGTTAGAAGCTTTCCCAATAAGATCAGGAGTGAAGTGAGGATACCCATTATCACCTTTATTATTTAACATTTTACTAGAAAACACTAGCATTAGGGATTAGAGAAGAAAAAGAACTTGAAGGGATTAAAATAGGCAATGAGAAGACTAAACAATTACTCTTTGCAGATGATATGATGGTCTACTTAAAAAATCCTAGAGAATCAATTAAAAAGCTAGTCCAAATAATGAACAATTTTAGCAAAGTTGTAGGATACAAAATAAAGACATATAAATCATCACCATTTCTTTATATTTCCAACACATATCAACAGCAAGTGTTAGAAAGAGAAATTCCATTTAAAATCACCATAGACAATATAAAATATTTAGGAATATATTTGCCAAGAATAAAACAGGAATTATATGAACACAATTACAAAACACTTCCCACACAATTAAAACTAGATATAAATAATTGTAAAAACATTAATTGCTCATGGATAGGATGAGTTAACATAATAAAAATGACAATTCTACCCAAAATAATTTTCTTATTCAGTGCCATAAATGTCAAACTACTAAGAAAATTTTTATTGAATCAGAAAAATATATAACACAATTCATTTAGATGATCAAAAGATCAAGAATATAAAAGAAAATAATGAAAAAATGTGAAGGAAGGTAACCTAGCACTATCAGATCTTAAACTATACTACAAAGCAGCGGTCATCAAAACAATATGGTACTGGATAAGAGACAGAAAGGAGGCAGTGGAATAGACTTGGACTAAGTGACCTCATCAAGACAGTCTATGATAAACCCAAAGATCCCAGCTTTTGGGACACATTCAGTATTAGACAAAAACGGCTAGGAAAATTGGAAGACAGTATGGGAGAGATTATGCATAGGTCAACATCTCACACCCTATACCATGATAAATTCTCAATGGGTAAATGACTTAAATATAAAGAAGGAAGCTATAAGTAAATTATGTGAATATAGAATAGTATACCTGCCAGATCTATGGGGAAGGAAAGAATTTAAGATCAAGCTGGGAATATATAATATCACAAAATGTAAAATGAATAAATTTGATTACATTAAATTAAAAAGATTTTTTACAAACAAAACCAATTCAACCAAAATTAGTAAACAAGTTGGGGGAAAATATAGCAAAAGACTTTGACAAAGGCCTAATTTTTCAACTATATAAGGAACTAAATCAATTGAACAAAAAAAATCAAGCCATTCACCAATTAATAAATGGGCAAGGGAAATGAATAGGCATTTTCAGATAATGAAATCAAAACTCTCAATAAGCACGTCGCCACAATGTGACAAGGAAATCACTTTAAAAGACTGATATATATATTAATTTAAGGTCACCAAGGAATTCAGCTATGTAATTCCTAAATGAAAACTCAAATCAGCCGTCAGCCTTTTATAGAGTTTAATTACAAACAGGAGGAAGAAAGGAATTAGAGATAGAGAGAGAGAGAGAGAGAGAGAGAGTGAAAGGGGAGAGAAGGGAATAGGGCTTAAATACCCCCTCTGTTTAGGCTGGGCCAAAAGGCCCAAGCCCTTAGATAGCTGGGGCAAAGAAAAGAGATCAGTTCCTATTACTCACGTGACCAAAATGGAGAAACAGTCTCAAAGGCCCCCACCTTCAGCTTCCTTCAGAGCAAGCTTCTCAGAGCACACTCCAACAGCTCAGACAAACTCCTCAACCACCACCCTGAGTCTTCAGACCCCCCTATCTTTGAGGAAACCATCCAAGTTCCCTCCCCTCAGTTCTCACATCTACCAATCACTGTCCATCAATTTCCCTGTGCCAATGGAGGCTCTAGCTTAACCCAGGACCGCCCAGAGGTCTCTGGCTTTGTACATGTCTGTTGAAGGTCATATTTTCAAATAATTAAATCTTTGATCCTTTGCTACAGCCCTTCCTAAATCCTGTTAACCTGAGTAGGGTAGAGATTGATTCCAAGTATCTCCATTGTATCAATTCTAAAATCAATCATGACTCAAAGAAATTCCTGTTCTATGCTTAAGCATAGGTCAAAGTCCTTTCCATTGTTCAGCAAAAGGTTTCTGTCCTAAAGTAATCTTAAGAAGGGAGGAGGAGGAACCTCCCATGCCAATGGGGTTCACATTCCAATAGACTATCAGTAAGAAATTTTCCAAGTATGAAATTTCCCAATGGTGAAATTTCCAACATTTATAAGTCTAAGGAATTTTAAGGTTTACAATATGAAAAAGTGCTCTAAATCTCTTACAATTTGGGGAATGCAAATCAAAACAACTTTGAGGTACCACCCCACACCAGTAGATTGGTTAATATGACAGCAAAGGAAAGTAACAAATATTGTAGGGATGTGTCAAAATTGGGACACTAATGCATTGTTGGTGGAATTGTGAATTGATACAACCATTCTGGAAGGTAATTTGGAATAGGCCCAAAATGCTTTAAATTACTGTCTTCCCATTGACCCAGCCCTAGCACTGCTAGCTTTATATGCCAAAGAGATAAGGAAAAATACATGTCCAAAAATATTTATAGCTGCACTCTTTGTGGTGGCAAAAAATTGGAAAATGATAGGGTGTCTATCGATTGGGGAATGACTGAACAAATTGTGGTATATGTTGGTGATGAGATATTATTGTGCTGAAAAGAATAAAGAACTGGAGGAATTTCATGTGATCTGGAAAGACCTCCAGGAATTGATACAGAGCAAAAGAAGGAGCAGAACCAGGAGAACTTTGTACACAGAGACTTATATACTGTAGCACAATCAAACTTATTGGACTTCTCTACTAGCAGCAATGTAATAATCCAGGACAATCCAGAGGAATTTATGAGAAAGAACTCTATCCACATCCATAGCAAGAACTATGAGAACAGAAATGCAGAAGAGAAATATATGGCAAAGCACATAGTTTAATAGGGATATGATTAGTTTTCTCATGTTAAAAATCACTCTACTATAAATATGAAAAACACAGAGAGAGGTTTTGAACAATGATATATCTATAATCCAGTGGAATTGTTGTTATGTCCAGGAGGGGGAGCAAGGCAGGAGAATGATGAATCACATAACCATGGAAAATATTCTAAAAAATAAAATAAGGAATATCTCTGCCCTTCACTTGTCATTGCCTTTTGATTTTTCAGCTCCTTCAACTTTTTCTGAACCTCAACCCCATGATATAATTCTGCCTCTGTTGCCCAGTGGGATCAAATGCATGTTTTAAAAATAAAAGTACTTCCCTCAGAGAGAATTTTCTCGAGCACTAATATTGAAGTTCATTCATTTTTTGGATTAACATAATCCCAGACTCCTCTGCTACTCTGACTCTCATGTTCAAGAATAAGCTAACTAATTTTCCATTTATTCAGCTTAGTAAACTTGAATAAAATTAAGTTCCTTATTGGTTACTGGATTATTTTTTTTTACCCAGTAGTTTATCAAACCTAACAGAGTTTTAGAACAAAAAAGAATGTGTTGGAAAAGTAAGTAATGGCATAGTGGAATGAATACTAATGTATGGAAGAGAAAGCAAACTTAGAAATCTAACCTAACATCTGCCACATATAAGTCCTGTGTAATTAAACCCTATATTCCTACAAGTAAAAAGAAGGACTGAGAAAGAGTGATCTAAATGATATTACTAGTGTCTATTCTAGCTCCAAAAATCACAGATATTTTCCCCATTCAGGAAGAAAGCATCACATGTAAGAATAGAGAGTAGAGAACAAAGATATTATTAGATATCATTTTTCACTGAAAAGATGTTAAACAATTGTCATCATAAAATAGTTATATAACTTCTTTTGACATGGCAATGAGAAATAGTGATATTTCAATGTTATTAATGTGACATGATTCTTTAAATTCAATGCTAAATTTAGTTATACTTTATATATATGTATATGAAGTATAATAAGGATTTTCAAGACAATATATGATTAATCAAAATACATGATGTGAATTTTCCCCTAATTTCTACTGGCCATGTCATCTATCAGACTCTATGTACTCTGAGTAAAATTTATATATTGTATTTGTTATATTCATAGAAGATTTTCTTTATACATGATCATATTTGAAAATTTGTTCCTGGAACTTAGTATTATGCTTTAAAATAATTAACAATCATTTATAAATGTATATGTCAAAATAATGCAGATATTGATCATCACCAAAAAATGTATAATAAAATAACTACAAGAACAACAAATGTCCTGTTGATTGGTCTTCTAGTTAATAGATCTCTGGTCTAATTACATGTTTTTTCTCAGCAAAATTATAAGTAAAGCTAAATGAAGAGAGGAACTAGGATTCATTAAAGAAATATAGAAGAGCTCTTACTATTTAAAGTAGAATCAGAATAAGGGATGAGGACTTAAATGACTTCACTTGATTAGAGAAATTCTATGTAACAGCATTCCCTCTTTAAATGCAAAAATGCCACTACAAAGAGCATGGCTATAAATATTTTTGTACAAGTTTTTTCCCCTTATTATCTCTTTGGGGCACACACTCATATTAAATGTAAAGGCTTTTGTACAAACAACACTAATATAAACAAAATTAGAAGGAAAACAAGAAATTGGGAACAAAATTGATAACAAATGATAAAGGTCTAGTTTCTTATATCTACAGAGAATTAAGTCAATTTTATATAACAAAGAATTTCCCAATTGACAAATGGCCAAAAGATAAATAAGCAATTTTCAGATGAAGAAATCAAAATTATCTATAATTATAAAAACTCTAAATCACACTTGATTAGAGAAATACAAATTAAAACAATGCTGAGGTAGCACCTCCCATCTATCAGATTGACAAATATAACAGTAAAAGGAAAGCAACAAATGTTGGAAGAGATGTGAAAAAATTAGGATATTAATGCATTCTTAGTAGAGTTGTGAATGGTCTAACCATTCTGGAAAGCAATTTGGAGCTATGCCCAAAGGGCCATAAAAGTGAAATTATCTTTTAATCCTGTAATGTCACTATTGAGTCTGTATCCCAAGGAAATAATTAAAATGGGAACAGGACCTACTTGTACAAAAATATTTATAGCAGCTCTTTTTGTGCTGACAGAGAGTTGGAAATTAAAGGAATGTCCACTATTTGGGGAATGGTTGAACAAACTGTGTTATATGTTGGTAATGGAATATTTTTGTGCTATAATAAATGGTAAGTACAATGATTTCAGAAAAAAGCTGGAAAAAATCTACATGAACTGATGCAGAGCAAAGTAAGCAGACCTGGGAGAACATTGTGCATAGTAAAAGTAATATTGTATGATGAGTAACTGTGAAAACTTGGCTATTCTCAGCAATACAATGATTTTGGAAAATTCTGAAGCACTTATAATGGGGAATTCTATTCATCTCCAGAGAAAGAATTATCAGAGTTGAATGGATACAAATCAAATCATACTATCTTTCACAGTAGTATGTTTAAAGTTTTATTTTGTAGTTTTGTTTTTGTAAGAGTGTGCTCTTACAACAATGACCAATATAGTAGTGTGTTTTGCATGATAATATATATATGGAACAAATTAGATTGCTTACCATCTCTGAGAAAACAGAGGGAATTTTTTGAAAAATATTAGGTTGAAAATTATTATTACAGGTAACAGGGAAAATAAATTACCTTTGAATTAAAAATAGGAGTGTTGAAAATATGGTGACTAAGTAATGACTTACAGAATTTTAGAAAATACAGTATGTGTACAGTTATGTTAGCAAAACAAGCCACTATTTTCCCAATTGTTTTCTCTTATTTTAACTGTTGAAAAATTACAGATTAGCAATTCAAGGTAATCTTATAGAACACCTGCTATTAATTAAAAAATGGTGCTTGTTTCTTTATGTTAGACATATCACTCAGACCTGAATATTCATATGGAAACTGCCAAAATGGTATCATAGATTTTGATTAAATTGCTTGTGGCATTTTGGCTACATGTAGATTGTGTACAATTATTTGTATCCGTACTCATTCCCAAGCAAAATTGTTAAGCTTCATCATAACATATTTAGTTCTGAAAATTTGTTCCAATATGGCTTCACCAACAATGTATTAAGCACAGTGTAAATACAGCAAATAGATCAAAAACAAATGGGGATAGCTTGATTTACTGAACTTGTAGCTTTACCACAAATCTCTTCCTGTACACAGCAAAGTTTAGGCTAAAAATTAATTACCTGCTTTCCTCGTTTTAAGTCCCAGTCTCTTTTTTGGTATGGACCTGTTTTCATTAGCAGAGAAAGTACTCTCTCACTAATGCAAATTAAAACTCAGTACATTTTCCTAAGGGTGACAATATGTTAAATTAGTTGTTATATAACACATATACACTATATGACAATAGCATGATTTGAATGGATGTCTTACTATTTCTAAGTTAAGTTCTTACTTCATTATTGCCATCCCCCTTCTCAAGACTTGTCTAAATAATACCAGAAATCTTTGTTATTCTAATAACCTCTTTGAGGACAAAGAGGCAAATTATACATCATTTTATACCTTCATAGTACATTCAATATGGTATACATATTTATTAACTGAATGATAAATAAGGGAAATTATTTTAAATCCTGTAGTGAATAAAAATGATAATTTTCCCTCTTTCAACCAATTGTGTGATTTTTATATAAATACGATATTCAAAAGTTGAACTGAAAAAATAATAATTAAAAAGTTTAAAAGGAAAAACCAAGTAACAGTTCAAACACAACAAATAAAATTTTTATTCATTTATTTAGCTATTTTAACCTAAAATAAATTTTTATTATTTAATTTAATCCAATTATTGCAATTATTCTCTTGAGTAATATTAGCATGACTGCCTAAATAGATAATGGAAGCCTTGGTCCAAATACACTTTGAACTCAGTGAAATTACTGCAAGGGAGGTGATTTTATAATACCCATTTATATTGAAATAAAGTAGGAAACAGAACCTAATCAATAGCTTAGGACATGACAGAGAATTCCCTAAGAACAATATACTAATTCAGGAATTTAGACTGGAGACATGAGTATACAGAAGGCATGGTCATTATAAGAAATTATTTACTATTCAAAGATAATTAAAAATTGAACTTAGAAGAAAATTATGCCATAATTTCCACAAGCAAAGACACAAAGAAAAATAGTGGATATTCAAGAACTATATGTCTAACTGTGGGGAAATGAACTAAGAAATAAAATTAAATAAAAACTCTTAGAGGGTAGGAATATGGAGGAAAGCAAATAATATGAAAATGAAAATGGTAAACCTTATGACAACTAGAGTTTGAAACTTATAATTGACCAAACAAAAATCAACAATTTTATGAGAAAATTTCATACTAAGACAAAATTAGGACAGTAAAAATATAGAATAAAATATACATATCTATAGTGGGGGGCTGGCCAGCAGCCCTCCCATGAAAGGAAAAATAGAAGGTTGGCCTTGGGGGAAGGATTGGAGCCAAGGAGATGGATAAGGAAGCAGGCAGACACACAAGTAATATTTAACAAATGAGCTCCACAGAATAAGCTCAGCTACATAGCTCTCACTAGGACCTAAACCAGTTAAGTAGCTATAAACTAAAATACAGGAGTAAGCAATGAACATGGAGATTAGTTAAAAGAAAAGCCATGATCCCTTACAGCCTGGGCTGCAGGTATGGATCAGTCTGACTTGAGGAGAGGAGATCAAGAAAGAAATCACTGGTTCCTTAGAGCTGGTACTCTAAGCATGAACCACTTGAGGATAAGAGATTGAGGAGGAAAGGTCTTTCAGGAAGAGAGAGAGAGATAGAGAGAGAGAGGGAGTTAAAGTTGGGCTTGGCCAGAGGCCAAGCTCCAGGAGAGACAGAGACAGGTGAGGGATGTTAAGGTAAAGAGTCTGGCCTTCTGTGGATGCTCCTATTTATTATTATTGAGATGCAAATGTACACAATACATATGGATGAGTACATAGTGGATTGCCATTGGGTAATTGTAAATTACAACAAGGTATAGGTGTGGTTTGTCTCAGCCAGGTGAGCACAAAGAAACCTGATTTCCCGCCTAATCCTGGGGGACTCTGGGATCAATGGCTTTACTTGCCATGCGCAGGACTGAGCATGCTCTCTCCTAAGACAATCTTTATATTTTAACTATTTCACTTGACCATAGATAGGTGTGGACTGCTACAATATCTCTTCTAAAACTTCCTGAAAAACTGGTTAAAGAAATAATTTAATTGTCATTTAATTATTATATGGCCATTAAATAATTTAATAATCTGTAATCTGTAATTCCATTTTAAAAATATTTTATTTTCTCAATTAAATATAAATCAACTTATCCTTCATTTTTTAAAAATTTTGAGTGAAATTCTCCCCTCCCTTCACCTCTCCTGAAATTCCTCCTTCCTCATATGTTTACACAATTCTCTCTATATCTGAGAATTAAAACCTTTATCAGAAATTAATGCTTTGAAATTTTCCCATCTCCATTCTTCTTTTCTTCTAATCTTGGTTGCACTGAATTTGTTTGTGCAAAAGCCTTTAATTTAATATAACCAAAATTATCCATTTTATATTATATAATATTCTCTCTCGTTTTTCTTTGGTAATATACTTCATTTTTAAATTTTCACAAGTTACAGGTCACTTCAACTTTTAATATTAATTTTCTAACATGTTGAAATCCTTGTTCACATGGTCCTTCTCATCCCTCCTTCCATCCAAAAAGGCAGGTAATATGATAAATATACATATATTATCATATAATACATATTCCATGTTTGTCATGTTTTAAAACAAGATACACATTACTTACACTTGATTTCATTGATTACAATTATTGCTTATACTTGAATACATGGAAGAAATAAAGTGTTTTGATTGGAGAAAACCTACTTGAATAATTAGGATAATTGGTTTTTGTAATTGTATGTTCTGATTAGTTTGTTTTTGGAGAGAAAAAAAAAAGATTGTAACTCTTAAATAACCAGCCAATGTGAATGAGGGGAGGAACCATCTTTGTGTCAGAGACTAGAATGGAAAAGGAGTCTGCCTCCTCCCATTCTTTGTACTTGTTTGGTAGCTGTAACACTTTTAACCATAGCTCCTGAGTATCCATCCTTTTGAGAATGAAATAAAAGAGTCTTTGATGTTCTGACACTGCGTTAAAGATTCTCTTGGATACTTTTGAGTATGTGGTAGTTCCTCTCATCTACCCCAGTCTTCTCACACTTTACTCCCTTTCTGCAAGTACTATGTAATCAGTCAATATGGATCTCATTGTTCACATACAACATTCCATTCTTCAACTTTTATGATTTTTCACTGACTATCCCCCATGTTTAGAATTCCCTCCCTCTACTCCTGTCTTCTATAAAAGTCTTTTCTTGTCTCTCCTCCCTCTCACACTTATCAGAATCGCCTTACCTGTTAGATTACCTCCTTTTTACTTTGTATGTCAACTATATGAACAAAATTGTTTCTATGTTGTGAATCTTATCAGAACATGAGCTCTTTGAAAGGAGGGAAATGTGTTTTTTTTTTATTGCTTGATTTTTGTTTTGTTTTGTTTTATCATTTTTTGCATCTCCAGTGCTTGCAACAGTCACTAACATGACAAAGTGTTAATATTTGTTTGCTGAATGGCTAACTCTTTGTTTCTATACTATCTCTCTATCCACAACATCATTCTTGAGATATTAAAAAGGAGTATATGGGAGAAAATATAAAAATCAGATACTGGAGTGTGATAAAAGTGAAGAGAATCAATGAAACCTAAATCCCATTATAAATCATTGGCATTGAACATATTCCATTTCTTTACCCATCTTCTTTGGATTTAATCCATATATATTAAAAATAATATTTTCAAATAGAAAAAATGGTCATAGGCTATTAAAGGATTAAAGGGTGAAGACCAAGGTTCCAATGGAATTTTGAAACCTGCTCCAAGTCACTAATATGACCTATACCAATTAAAATAATTATATTTCTAGTTTATAGTCATCAGCTTACCAAAGATGACATAAAGGGGGTAAAATGATAATCATTTGAGGAGATCTCAGAGCATAGAAATCATTGCTGTGCTATTAGTGGACTTTTGAATTGGTATACATTCTGAAAAGTAATTTGGAAATATACTCTGTAAATCACAAAATCATATATACTTACTGACTTAGCAATACTGCCATGAGGCTTATAGGTCAAAGAAATCCAATAAAGATGGAAAAGATACACATGTTCAAAAATGTTTCTATTGTTAGTTTTTATTATAGAAAAAGCTAGATGTCAAGGTTATAATAACAGTGAATGCTCCCCCCAAAAAAGAAGAAAAGAGGGCTATTGAAACTTTTAATAGATACGATAAAAAAGAAAGAAATTAAAAAGTAATTACAAATAATCTATGTGTTCAATTTACTAAATACTTTAAAGAAAAATCAAGTTGTGTAGAAGAGCTGCATATTTATCATGTATGGTTTTCTTTTATTAATCTACTATGTATAAGGAACTGTTCATGAACCATCATTTGTTTCTGAGTTAAGAGTAAATATTTCAAAATATAATTAAACAAGACATGAATTAAATTCCCCTACTTGATTCTAGCTACGTTGGCTGGCTCACTGCATGGCATTTTAAAGATAAGTGACTTTCTTTCTAATTTATCAAGATCAACTTTTTGCTTTTGGGTCTCTGAGCAGAAATCTCCAAATGGATCTTTCAAAAGGAGTGACTCCATACCTGGAGTTCTCTTCCTTGATCTCTCTCTCTTCTGGCCATTAATAGTTTTCTGTTTCATTACTGGTTCCATGATAGTATGGGAATAATAGCTAGTGATCTCCTCAGTTTTGTTTGATGCTGTAAAAGTGGAACTCAACTAAATAATCGTAAGCCTCAAGCTATGACTGTCTTTACCTTTGTGATTCCTTTCCTAAATAGGCTGACCAAATATCATCATTGAAATGCTCAGTCTCCAATGTGATCTCTTTGGGAAGAACTTAGACATGAGGAGAAATATTACTATTGATCAATTTTTCCCAGTGGCACTGCATAGGTAATTTAACAAGTCCAAATGTCCAAGGTAGGAGGGGTCCCTTACAGAGAAGAGTGAATGCCATAACCTTTTTGGCTCAACAATATTTTTAATTGATAGAATAGTAAATGAGATATTGATACAAAAAACAAGTAAAAGTATGCACTATGGGAGACAAAAAGAAGCATAAAATATAGACTCTCCCAATTGATAATTTATATTTAATTTATATTATATATAATTATATCATATATTATTTTATATTATATATAAAATTTATATTATATTAAATAAATAGAAATATATTGATAATAATAAGTAATAAAGTAGTTTATATTTATTATGTCATTTCATTCTCAAAATTATGAAACCCATAGCATAACTATTTTGTAGATAAGAACACTGAGATTCAGAGAAAATCAGTGATTTACCCAATAGCAAAATTACTTAGTAGCATAGTTAATCATTGAATATTCTTTGTCTCCACATTCAGTGTTACTTCTGCTACAGCACTCTGGTTCTTGCACACACATTATTAAATGTAATAAAATGTAATGTATAATGTGTCACATGAGTGGTTTTGATATTATAGTTTCTATAGGTGAACAATCAAATTTCTAATCAACAGCTTAAAGTGCTCATCAAGTTTAGTAATAGCATCATTATGTGTAATTCTAAAGTGCTAGGAAAAATGTATTGCGCATTCAATTCAAAAGGATTTGGGGAATTCTCAATTGGATAGGGGAAGGGGATGATTAGCAAAGATTTGCTAGTGAAAGTTGCCTTGGAATTTGAACTGGGCTTGCAAGTAAGGTGGCATTTTTATAGCAAGGGTTAGGTGAAGGATTTAGGCAGAGAAATGAACAGCATTGGAAGCAAGGGAATTGAAAAAGTAAAACAATTCAAAATATTCTGAATATTTTTGTGTACAAAGAACTATACAGTCTGGAAAGTGAATTTAGAAAAATATGGGGCATGTTATCACCCTTCCAGGGATTATATTTCTTCTAAAAGTGAGATTAATTTTGTATGATCCTATCTGTATATCCTAGATGACAAAAATGAAATGAAACAAAAACCAATCGTTCAAATTACTTTCCCTAATACTCCCTTCTTTGTAATGTATTCTACTGGTGTAATTGAGGAAACAAGACATATATAAAGCTTCTTATGATATTTAAATAGAATGACAGTACTCTCCATTGTCAAATTTTAGCAAGGAGGAAATAAATATATACATATGTATATATTTACTATGTGTCAAGCACAGTGATAAGTACTGTGCATATGAATGCAAAGGAAAAGAAAAAAATAGTTCTTACCCTCAAGGAGCTTACATTCTAATGGGAAAGAAAACTCATAAAATGAAGCTGACAGGCCTAGATATAGAAAGTTCAAGGTTGAAATTTGGTCTCAAACACTTCCTAGCTTTATGATCCTGGGCAAGTCACTTAACCCCCATTTCCTAGCACTAATCACACACTTCTGCCTTAGAACCAATTTTGGTTCTAAGATGGAAAGAAAGGTTTTTAAAAATGAAGCTAAATTATAATGGGGGAAGTAACTGAACAAGGGCATGGTAGTGAATTCCAAAAACCAAAGTCAGAGACAAGAATGGAATGAATCCCGTTACCCTCCTAAAAATGAAGTAGATCCTTGGAGTGTTTTGCCAATGGAAGAAATGAACCAGATAGATGAATCAAGGTGAAGAGGTTTTAGGTATTTAGGGAAGTTCTAGATTGAAATCAAGTGATGCATAATGTTGAAGACTTAAAATTCAGAAGCAGATCCAAGAAAAGAATAAAAGCTTATTAACCTGTCCCCTTCGCAAAATGGAAAACTCTAGAAATAATGACCAATTATTATATACAAATACATTCTATAGACCACAATCTCTAGATTATGGTATAAAAGGATTATTTATCAAGAAAATGAGACTTGAGTTTAGTTTTAGAATATGGGAAGGATATTAGTCAGTAGAGATAAATATAAATAGCATGAAAATAAGATAACTGTAAGAGTAAACTATTTTGGCAAATTAGTAATAGTTGGAGAAATCAATAATCAACAATAAGTATGAAAATTTAGGTTGGGGTCAAATTTCAGAACATTAAGTTTGCATTTTATATGAATTGAGACAAAAGAAATAATACATATGAAGAATTAACAGAATCATGGGAAGACCTGGAAAGTATAAATAGATAAAAGTAAACTAAATTGAAAAAGAACAATTTAAAGGATGACTAAAACAAAAATTATATACATATTCTGAAAAATATGTTCATTCAGATCAATATATTTATCAATCAATTTTAGAGTTTGATAGTGAAGTATGCCTACTAAAGACCAGCAAACAGATGGTGAAAAAATTATGCTGAATATGGCATAAAATTTCAGATATTAATAAAATAATGAATCATTTAAATTGTATGTATTTTTTATTCACATAGAGTTCATGCCCCTCTGAATCCAGGGATATCACTATGGAACTCTGCCACTGAGGTGTATATATGTTAGGATTGAAACTTTATATTTTGGTAGTATAGCTTTAGTCTTTTAGTTGTCTGGGAAAACATGCCAATTAATTAATTTCAAAACATATACACTTCCACTATAAGGGATTTTCGAATCTTTAGCTTCAGTCCAAAGAGAGATAAATTATTAGCTTATACCCAGGAATTTTCTCGATGCCCACACCCCTAACCTCAGCTGTTAGCATTTAATTCCTCTTGAAATTTATTTAGACACACAGATATAATTTTTGTATCCCCTAGCAGAATATAGATTCCTTAGGATTAGAGATAGTTCCTTGCTTCCATATTCTGCCTGTCTCTTTCTTTCTTTCTTTCTTTCTTTCTTTCTTTCTTTCTTTCTTTCTTTCTTTCTTTCTTTCTTTCTTTCTTTCTTTCTTTCTTTCTTTCTTTCTTTCTTTCTTTCTTTCTTTCTTTCTTTCTTTCTTTCTTTCTTTCTTTCTTTCTTTCTTTCTTTCTTTCTTTCTTTCCTTTCTTTCTTTCTTTCCCTGCTTTATAGCCTCTGAATGACATTTGAATGCCAAATCCAACCATATTAAATCCAGTCAACTTTGAAATAATCAAAAGGGATGAAAGACAAATGATTTTTAAAATTAACACTAAAAATTGAAAAAAAGGTTTTTCAGACAACTAGAAGTGAATTCAAGGCTCTTTAAAGGCACATAAAATGGAGAACTGAGGCAACCATAAAGATAATTCAAACAAGCAAATAGAAGTCATTTGTGCCTCCTTAATTCATATAATATATATAAAGTTTATATGGGTTAGCAGGGATAGTATTGTGAAGACTTGCCTTTGTGTAATTTGCCTTACAGGAGAAAAACATTTTGTAAACTCCAAAGTACTTTAGAAAGTTAAAGAAATCTGATGAATAATAGGAACTTTATCAATATTTTCTAAAAATGAATGGAAAGCCTCCATTTTAATATTCATAGAGTGCAATGTATGTTCTCTTTAGTTGGTTGTCTTTATATGCAGGAAAAAAGTAAGACATTAATAAAAGAAATAGCAAGATTATCTAGGCACAAAAGGATGGAAATCAGAGCTCATTTACTACCCCTTCACCATTGCTTATGGGTTCCCAAATTCTACCCCCAAAGGCATGATATTCTTACTATAGCTACTTCCCTTTCCTTAAAGAAAAGAGCAGCTTCAATTTTTTGTTACTGGATGGCTAAGGTCCTGATTTTTTCTAACTTATACCTAGTCAGGAAAATGATGAATGAGCTGTCATGTTACAAAATCAAAATAATTTTCCTTGCTATGAATGTATCTTGTTTGTTCCATAATCTAAGGAGATGCAACAAGTGCTCTGGGGAAAAGAGAGAAATCCATAGCTAAGCAGATATTAACATGAAAAATGATGTCAGACTACCTAAAAGATCTGAGGGTTCCCCCCCCCATCATTATGTGATTGCATTGTGGGCTACACTAATGTTGATCTCATTCTATTATTTAATACATACAGCCTATGGAGATATCTAAAACAGATCACAATTCATTCATCCAGTATTGCTTATACTTTGAGATACTTGCCCAAGACCTTACACGAGATGGCAATTGACTGTGTCTATCCAATATGCTTTGAGCCTATTTAACCTTTTCTAACATAGTGGAATGAATGATAAAGAAATGACTAAATGAGCAAAAAACGTGGAAAGCATTGGTCTAAGAACTAGCTATATAAATATGGGAAGAAAGACTTGTCCTGCCCTTAATTAGGCAAATCCTTCTAGTGAGCTAAGATAGCACATTAGGAGAGCTAAAAGCAGAAGTAGGTATATGGAACACAATAGTGTTGTTTGGATATAGTTCCAGTTGAAACAAAATAAAAGCTCACTTATTTTATGGTGATGTTGGGGGGGAGGGATTAAGGTGAATCCCCTGGGTTCGAGAAGGGTACCCTTTGCAAGAATGCAAGACTCCAAAAATCTGCTTAAAAAAAAAAAGAATTTATTAATTTAGAAGGTAATGTTGAATCCAGCCAGGAGGACAGCATAAGTGGAAAGCTGCCTCGTAGAGGAAATCAAGTCTGGGGTCTTTATACTCTTTATAACAGTTAATATGTGACTTCAGGGTGGTATGCACTGAGGCACGGTGGGGGGGAGGTTTGCCTGAAGACATATGGGGTGACCCTCAGACCCTCATACTTTAGGCGACAGATATATGTCTTAGATACAACCCCATGGTATCAAGGCATCCCCTGAAAGTATAAATTTCTGTCCTTCTCAAATATAAAGGACAGCCCAAGGAGAATATTCCTCTCAGAGTTTTATCAGGAGTTATCAGATGTTTGGGTCAGTAGACACAAGGCTGTAAGAGAGCAAAGGAATTTTCCTGCTTATAGTTTGCCTGAAATGGTTCTATAATTGGGGGTACAATGTCCCCTGCCAATGTGATGGCATGGAACAAATTGGTTATCCATCTGCTCTCTCACCACATTCTTGCTTGTAATAAACTAGACAGATCATTGAATCTTATAACTGAACTAGAAAGAATCTCAGAAGTCACCTACTCCGAGCTCCTCATTTTACAAATGTAGAAACATATGGACAAGGAAATATCCGAGTCCACATATACAGTAAACAAAGCCAGAATATCAGTTTCTGTGAGCCTGTTTTCTTTCTACTATTGTTAGAACTTAAAAAAAAAAAAGAATATTGACTTTGATCCTCACAACAACCCTGGGATGTACAGAATATCAATATTCTCATTTTACAGATGAGGAAACTGAGGCAGAAAAGGGTTCAGTTATTTGTCCAAGATTACACAGCTAGTAGGTGTCTAATACCAGATTTGTATTCAAATCTTCCTGACTCCAGGTTCAGAGCTTTATCAAATGTACTGCTTAGCTGCCTGTTTTGTAAAAATAATAGATGGTGCATGTATGTTTAATATTGACATTGTTTCCTTGTCTATTGTGTTTTTTATTGAGGTGTAATTTCCTTCCTTATAGATTTGATTAGAGGGATTTTTTACTTTTCCTCTGTCTGAGATCATGATTGCTCCCTCTGTTTTTGTAAGTTTTATTTTAGATGAAGCTTAGTAAATTCTGCACCAGTCACTTACTTTTACACTCTGGGTGTCTTCATGCTTTAAATATGTTTCTTGTAGATCGTATATTGTGGTTTCTCGTTTTTATTACACTCTTTTATCCTTTTCCATATTGTGAGCAAGTTCACCCCATTCACATTCACAGTTATGATTACGAATTGTGTTTCTCTCAATCTTATTCCCCTCTTGTTTACCTCCCCTTCTCCTTTTAGTCTTTTCCTGATCACATTTTTTTTTAATTTTCAATGACCACTTCCACCAATTCATTTTCCTTTTAGTCCTAACTCCACTTCACTTATTTCTTCTATTCTCCTATTTCCCTAAAAAGTTAGATAGGTTTCTATGGATGATTGAGTGTTGAGGTTATTCCCACTTTGAACTAATTCCAATGAGAGTAAGGTAGAAGCATAGCCTGTCACCCTCCGATCTTCTCCTCCACTGTATTGCCTCTTATTTACTTCTTCATGAGAGATAGTTTGCCCTCTTCTATCCCTCCATTTCTCTTCTCCCCATTTGTTCTTCTTTCCTATTCCTAGATGTTTTTTGGCAGGGTGGGAGGACATCAACCCACTTTATCCAGCTTCTTTTCATCTTTAAAAGTTCTTAAGTACTTTAGGTATCTTGTATTATTTAAGTACCGTAAGTATATCAACTATTACAGACATCTTAATTATTCCAATAATTGATGCACTTGATTCAATTTTATTTTAACTTTTATGTTTTCCTTGAATCTCAATTTACTCATTTTTGGGCTCTGGCTTTTTGGTCAGGAAAGTCTGAAATCCCTCTATTTTATAAAATGTTATTTTCCCCCTTAGAGGATTAGGCTTAGTTTTGCTGGGTATATAATTCTAGGCAGCAGTCTTAGATCTTTTGCCTTGAAGAATATCATATTCCAAGACATCCGATCTCTTAGCTGCTAGGTGCTATATAATCTTCTCTTGGCTCCATGATACTAGCTAGACCTATTTCCTTCTGGCTGCGGGTACTATTTTTGCCTTCACCTGGGCATTCAGGAATTTGACTATGATAGTTCTAGGAAATTTCATTTTGGGGTCTCTTTCAGATGATGATCATTGGATTCTCTCAATTCTATTTTCTCTCTTGTCCTATATGAGGGCAGTTTTCCCTGATGACTTATTATAAAATCTTGATCAATGCTTTTTTTTTTTTTTTGCTCATGGCTTTAAGGTAGTCTGATGATTCTGGGATTACTTCTCTTGAATCTATTTTCCAGATTGCTCATTTTTTTCCAGTGAGGCATTTAGATTTTCTTCCATTTTTAAAATTTATTTGATTTTATCTTATTTTTTCCTGATGTCTTACAGATTCATTAGAACTGATTTGTTCTAATCTAAGTTATTTTCTTCCTTCAATTTTTGTGTTTCCTTTTCCATCTGGCCAACTGTACTCTTTAATTACCTGTTTTTTCAGGGATTTTTTAAAATCTCTATTTCCATTTGATCCACTCTATTACTTAGGGAATTGTGCTATTTAGTATATTTTTGTGCCTCCATTTCTTCTTGTCTTATTTTAGTTACTAGGAAATTAATTTCTCCCGTGATATCACCCCCCCCTCAGGTTCTGATTTTTTCTGCCAATTTCCTTATTATTCAATTTTTAACTTCTTTTCAAGTTCTTCTAGGGTTCTTTCAGGACCCACAATCCTTTCACTCTTCCTTTTGGTGCTGCACATGTTTCCTTTTTTAGTATTATTGTTCTCTTGGGAGTTTGTCATTAAATTACCTTTCTAGGGTCAGGTTTTTCTTTGTCTTTTGCTCATTTTTCTAGTTAACATTTTTCCCTGTTTTATTATCTTTTAGTTGTGATTATTCTTTGTTCCTGCAATAGAGGGAGTGCTAATTTAAACTTTCAGAATATTTATCTTTGATAATTGGGATAGGCCTAGCTGCCCTTTTCCCCCAAGGTGTGTTTGTCAAGGAGAGTATCTGTAATTTGTTTTGGGAAAGGTTTGCAGCTGTTTTGTTCATCTCAATTCAGCACCCTATGCTGAATCAGTTCCCCTAATGATTTGTGGGTTAGACTGGTCCCTGCTCTGCTACTTCTCTGTTCCTGTCAAGTGAATTAGACTAGGAAGGTCTCCTGTTTTGGATTGTTCTACCTCAGAAACTTTGACACTTCACTACCTCAGATACTCTACTGCCATGGGAGACTATGGGGTTCCTTTGATCTCTGCTTTTGCTACTCTTACAAAGTGTCTGGGGCTGGGCAAGTCCCTTTCTCTGTTGCTTTGCTGCCTCAGGTGTTCTCCTGCCACCTAAGAGTAAGTCAGTTTCCTGTCTTCTGCCCCACCATAGATCTGCTGCCCATGCTGTGTGGCATGTTCCTCACCTTGCCCTCTCTGATTTATATATGTCTGCATTGAATTGCTTGTACTGGCCTCACTCTCATTCTATAGCATCATTACGGACTGAGTTCTACCCCTTTCAACACATGCTGTGCTACCTGGATTACACTCTTTTCTTAGACCAGTGAGATATATTCCTCTTGATTTTCTTTTTTTTTCTGAAGTGATATAGTTTCAGTGTGTGTGCGTTCTTGTGTGTATGTAGATTGGTTGTGGGAGTCCTTCTCACAGCCCTCTTATCACCCAGCATGCATCTCAGGCATAGCATCCAGATTCTTAAAGGAAAAGTTACATGATTTACAGGAGGAAATAGTAAAACATTACTAATAAGGCACTTCAAACTTCCCTTCTCAGAAGTAGATGAAGACAACCAAAAATAAATAAGTAAGGAATTAAGGTGGTAAATAAAACTTTAGAAAAGTTGGATATGTTAGGCCTCTGGAAAAACTTAATTGGAATAGAAAAGACTGTACATTTTTTTTTTCAGTAGTATATAGCAGCTTCACAAAAATTGACCAAATAAGTCATAACCAACCAAATGTGGAAAAAGAGGAATACTAAATGTACGTTTTCTAGATCATAATTACATAAAAGTTACATTCAACAAAAGGCAGCAGAAAGAAAAAAAAAACCTAAAAATTCACTGTAAAATAAATATTTTCCTAAAGAACAAATCTTAGAAACAATCAACAATTTCATTAAAAGATAATAACAACAAGGAGATAACATACTAAAAAGTTTTGGATGAAGCCAAAGGAGTACTTATGGAAAAATTTATATCTCAAAATTCTGACATCTATTATATTGAGAAAGAATCAATCAATCAATTCAGTATATAAATAAAAGAATTGGAAAAAGAACAAATTAACCACTATTAGAAAACAGATTAGTAATCCTGAAAATAAAAGAAGAGGTTAATAAAATTCAAAGTAAGAAAAACATTGAACTAATAAATAAAGCTAGCTGGTTTTAGTGGGAAAAGTTTGGTTTGTAGTGGGAAAAATAGATAAACCATTGATTAAATTTATCAAAGAAGAAAGAAAACCAAATTACTAGTATTAGAAATTAAAAGAGTGAAATTAAAACAATGAGGAAGAAATTAAATCAATTATTTATAGTTATTTTGCCTAATTATATATGAAAAAGCCAATCTTCTGAATGAAGTAGATTAATACTTAAAAAATATAAACTACCTAGATTAATAAAAAGTAGAAATGGTAAGTGGTGACCTAGTCATAATCACCTTTACTGGAATTTGTTAAACATTTCAGCAAAATGTTCCCAACTCACATTAGGAATATGTTTTACACATTTTCCCTGTAAATCACCACTGTTAAATAATTGTCCCAAACCTATATAACTCTTATCTAGACAGTGTCAAAATGTCAAACTACAGATTGGGCATGGCTTACAGACCTCTAATTTTATGTATTTTATACCTACAAAATAAATTCAGATCCTTGGCTTAGGATGTTGGGCCAGTTATTTTTATTTCTTACAGTTTCTGATTTATATTTGTGAAAGGGATTTTCCCTTTGGAAATTCTGTATGTCAACGAGTCTATAGATCTAGCTACCACTCAGCTCCATTACTATTGAAAGCTTAATATTGCCATTGTCGCTGAGTCATTTTTTTAGTATTATCTGACTCTTTGTGATCTCGTTGAGGGTTTATTTGCAAAGATTCTAGAGTGGTTTGATATTTTTGTCTTCAGCTCCTTTTTATATAAGGAAACCAAGGCTAACAGAGTTAAGTGACTTGTCCAGGGTCACATAATTATTAAATATCTGAGGCCAGATTTAAATTCAGGAATATCTCTTCCTGATTTCAGGCCCAGAATTCTATTTCATGTACTATTTATATTCCCTAAGCTTAATATATGTTATGTTAAAAAATTCAGAATACATAATCATGGGAACAGGTAAATTTGCTGAAAACCATATTATTTACAATCATCTTGTGATTTATTTGCTTACTCCAATAATTTTTTTTTAGCATTAGTATTTTCTTCTTTTAATTCTTATCCCATTTTCATGGTTGTAGTCTTCTATAAAGTATGAATTCCATTATTTCTTTTTAATGGATTAACACCGAATATACATTTATTTCATTTATCATTTTTATAATTTTTACCTGTTATTGGGTACTCTAAGGCTTTTTTATTTAAAACAATAAATTTTTCAAATAATTGTTAAAATTTCTAACAAGTCTAATGTTAAAGTCCTTCCTATATCCCAATCTGAGGCTTCAAACAATTAGAATCCAAGTCCTTAGAGCTCAATATTTAGGTAGAATTAAAGTCTTTAGCAATCCTAGGTCACTACTGGAGAGACTTGAATTGATTAAGTCAAGCAGTAACAAAGTCAACAGGGCAGAAGCATAATTAATATCCCTCTAGTGGGCCATCAGCTTAGAGATAAGAATTATCTTCTCCTTGCTATTCAAACTGGCTTAAGAAACTACACAGCTGGAAACTTCAAAGAGGTATACAAGGAAAGAAGTATCAGTGCAATTGCATGGCACACCCCTACTCCAGGATCCTACTACATCCTCTTCCCCACATACACACACACACACACAAACTCTCTTCTCTCTCTCTCTCTCTCTCTCTCTCTCTCTCTCTCTCTCTCTCTCTCTCTCTCTCTCTCTCTCTCTCTCTCTCTCTCTCTCTCTCTCTCTCTCTCTCTCTCTCTCTCTCTCTCTCTCTCTTCTCTCTCTCTGTCTCTGTCTCTCTCTCTCTCTCTCTCTCACACACACACACACACACACACACACATTTCCAGGAAGAAAGAAATACTGTGTTGAAGCCATGAAGTAGGTATGCTGATAGTTGGAGAATTGGAGAATTTCTCAAATAGGAAAGAAATAGTCTCCTGGGAGGACTTCATCCACCCATGATCCAAAAAAAAACTCCCCCAAAATTGACTATCAAATAAGTAGTAAATAAAGTGAAAAACTAAAAAGGAAAATTCCTTAGCACAAGAGGGTCAACTGGCTATTGGTGGCAGTCTTGTATTCCTTGTGTCCTGATTCTATTTTTACGTCTTTTTAGTCTGGCTTAATAGACAATCAGAATTCTATGGCAGGAAGATGAAACAATTAACCAGTAAGTTCTTAAGTTCACATATTTGCTGGAGTTATTCCTGGAACCTTGAGTACCTTTTAGATCTGATGGTCAGAAAGTTATTGAGGAAGGAGTGGAAAAGTCACAGTTGTTTAACCAGGATCATTTTAAATTATATTAAATTAAATTAAAAAAAATCATATTAAAATGGAAATTCTTAGTTATATACAAGATGTCTCCTTCCCTTCCACAGAAGTCAAATTTAACTAGTTGTATTTTCACCCAATTAAACATCATGGGAGTTTCTTCATTTTCTATCCCACTAGTCCTATCCATCATGTCTCAGGAACCTTTTCATTCTGCAAGAACATGTCAGTCCTAGAACATCGGATCTCATCAGTCCCGTTGACTCTGAGGTCCTTCTGAATGGAAGGTGGAGAGGAGAGCTCTCCCAGAACTTTCATTTAAGGAGTCTAAACAAGTTCAACTATCACATCATTTCCCAAATATTCAAATTCAAGTCTTTCTACTTACAAGTCCCACAATTGATCCACTATGCCACTTATATGATCAAAATTTGAGAGACCTTAGATTTCTTCTAATATAAATTCCTTATTTTGTAGGTGAGGAAACTGATCTCAAAGAAGTTAATTGATTTACTTAATATCACACCAGTCTAATCTGGTAGAGGTAGATTCCCAATGAGGGTTTTTTGCTTAAAAAATCTAATAATCTTGTAAATTGACGTAGGCAAACACTTTCTTTGTTATTTTTTCAATTATTTTTCCATCATCTCTAACACCTTGGAGTTTTCTTGGCAAAGGCACTGGATTAGCTTGCTATTTTCTTTTCTAGATCATTTTCAAATGAGAAAACTGATGTCAACAGGTTAAGTGACTAGCCCAGGGTCACACAATTAGTAAGTATCTAAGACATATTTGAATTTAGGAGTTCTGGCATTCTATTTACTCTGCAACCTAAGTGTCCAGCAAAATTTCCATTCCATATTAATGGCATATTTGTGAAAAAAAATGTAGGGTCAGCACAGCATTCTGAGAAGAATAAGAATTGAGAGGGGCACAATAGAATTGGCAATGGGTAATGTCAAGCAAAAGAGTAACAAAGAAGTGATCTAACACAGTTGCAAAACTATAATGGAAGAAAGAAACATGGTGCTAAAATGATGACATGCTGCAGCAAAACCTGAGTTCCTGACTGTTTTTGTTAAAGGGCTTCTGCAGGATATTTGAAATAAGGGAATTTACATTTCCAAAGGTGTGTGGAAAGAAGGAGGAGGAAAGGAAACTGAAAAGAGAAAAGTTTCACTTTTGACTCAATGGTTTCAGTTGTAAATCATTTATTATTTCCTCTACTGTGCAAATGAAACCTCTGGTGGACCTCAGTCCAGGAAAGGAAAGCTAGTAATACCCTAATGTGAAAACTGCCTGCTTGATACTCTTTGTGGACTTTTAAATTTATTATTTCCCTTTATTCAGGAAAACTTTATAACTTTTAAGCTTCTATTTTCTTTTGCTACCACTGCAGGAGTGCCAGATGCTAAAATATTCAGGTTACCCCTCATTGGGGAATCCAAGCTAGAATGCCAGATGCAAACATATCCAGATTACCTCTCATGGGGGGAACTAAGCCAGATAAGGAAGAGTTTCCCCAAAGTGTACCCAGGTACTCCTTTTCAAGAATGAGCCTCTGAGAAAAGGGTTACAAATATAATTGTAGACAATTCAGCAAGGAGCATATGATAAGTAACAGAATCATAAAGACTTTCTAATTTAAAGGAAATTGTATTTAGCCTAAAGCAGGGGGGTGCACATAGTGATTTAAATCTTGCTTTATTATATGAAAGGTTCTATGCAGTGAATTATATTTAAAAGCAATTCCTGACTGAATAGAGAGATAAAATCCTGGAGTTGGTTACTAAGAAAAGTTGGAAAGCTTTATTCAAAATTTCCAAGAGGATATTATCTTTTTTTGTGTGATTTTGTCCAATTATTTTTTGTTCAATTATTTTTTTTGTCCAATTATTATTTTGTCCAATTATTTTCAAGATTATTTTAAAATTTGACATTTGTAGAGCATACCTAGAGCTCTGTATTACATCCATTGCACCAGATATATATCAAAGAAAATTTAAATACATATTTATTTATGTAAACATATAAATATTTTTGTATAGATCTATCCAAGGAGTGAGGACAGTATGACACTCTAGGGCAAATGGTAGCAGCTAGGTACTACACTGGATAATGCCCTGGGCCTGGAGTCAGGAAAACCAGAATTTAAATTTAGCCTTAGACACTTACAAGGTATGAGATCTTGGACAAGACTTGTTTGTCGCAGTTTCTTCAAGTATAAATTGTAGATAATAGTGTCAACCTCCTAGGGTTGTCAGAAGAACTAAGTGAGGTATTTTTACACACTTGGCACCTAATATGCACTTTAGAGGTGCTAATGAGTGTTAAAGAGCATATAAGAAGCAATAATGAACAAAATCAGGATCTTAAGGTGCTGAAGATGAGATTTCATCCATAGGTCACACCTGCAACAAATGCATAAAGACTGAGAGAGCAGAACAAGAAAGAGGGATTAAGAAGGATCTGATTCAACTCAAATATAAAATTAACAATAGGTTCTGAAGGTGCCAAAGAATGGACCTGACCCAGGCTGGCCCATTCATATTTTAGAAATGAAAATGTAATTAATGAGAGAGTTATAATCCATCTAACAGCTAGCCAAAGGAAGCTTACTTAGTCATAATGGGTAGAACATTTAGAGTATAGAAGAAAAATACATACTGGATAGATCATTGATTCCATTGAGAATAACATCTCTCTACTGTTTATGGTACTGGCCTGTGGTGACAAGTTTGTGGAAAAATCTTCTATTCCAGTTATTTTATACTTGACAATCCAGAAACCATATCAATGACACAAACCTTAATCTTTGGAGTCACTAAAATCTTTAAGAGAGTTTCAATACTTTACTTATTTTTTTGCATGTTGATAATATATTTAATAATGATTATTTTCTGACTTTTTACTTTCATGATCTCTCCCTCCTTTATCACTTCCTCAGACAGAAAGTAATATGATATAGGTGGTACATGTATTATCTGATCATAAATATGTTTATGTTCTTCATGTTGTGACAGAAGATCTATTACTTACACTATAGAAAAATTCATGGAGGTAATACAATGAAGAATGATATGTGTCTGCTCACTTGATTTTGTGTGCTTTTTTGTTGTCATATTGTTCATCATTTCTAATGTCATAATGCTCTTCCATTACAATTATATACCACAACTTGTTAAGCCATTCCTCAACTAATGGACATTCCTTAAGCTTCCAGTTTTTTGCAATGACAAAAATGGCTGCTATCAATACTTTTGTATAAATAGACCCTTCCCCCTCACACCTTGATTTCTTTGGTATACAGATCAAGTAGTGCTATTGCTAGGTCAAAGGGTATGTACATTTTTAAGCTTCATTGCCTTTTAAGAAAAAATAATGGACTTCTCCATTAGTGGCAATGCAATGTCCCTGAACAATCTTCAGGGATCTATGAGAAAAAAAAAACACTATTCTCAAGCAGAAGACAAACTGTGGGAGTAAAATCACAGAGGAAAGGCAACTGCTTGAGTAAAAGGGTTGAGGGGACATGTCTGAGGAGAGACTCTAAATGAACACTCTAATGCAAATACCAACAACATGGAAATGGGTTCAAATCAAGAACACATGATACCCAGTGGAATTGCGCATCGGCTATGGGAGAGGTGGGGGGAGGAAAAGAAAATGATCTTTGTCTCTAATGAATAATGTTTGGAAATGATCAAATAAAATATTGTTCAAAAAAGAAAAAAAAATATCCTCATATCCATGAGGAATGTGAATTGAGATTTTGCTCTTACCAAAGAAAGATAGTTAAAGACAAAACTGGAAGTATAGGTAGAAGCCATTTTTAAATGAAAATTATCAATTAGGATCTTTTTTTAATTACTTTTTTTTGAGTAGTGTGGAATCCCCGATGATTTGGGGAAAAGTAATGGTATGACTAGTATTAATAGTTGTATAGTAGTGTGAAGATGGGAGAAAAATAGGATAGAAGCAGGAATAATAATTTAGAGACTATATGAATAAAGTGGAAGAAAGGATAGGTATCAAATATTGTGGTTTGAGGAGAAGTCAAAATGGCAGAATTATGTGATAGATACTAAGAAAAAAATCAGGACTTAGTAGCAGAACCTTAGGATTGAAAGAAAGGGGAAAACTTAATATTTCCCAAAATATTCAAGGGGCAAAATAAGTCAAGACTAAAGCCAGTGTAACAGGGAGGATCCTGTGCTATCAACAGAAATAAGTATGCTAGCAAAAGGAGTGCTTTTGTTTCAGAAAAAAAAGGAGGAGGAATAAGGTTTAGAAACGTGGAGATTTGCATTCCAATAGAATTTATCAGTGGAAATTAATATTTTAGAAATTTATGAACAGATATTTAGTAAGAAGAGCAAGTGTGTGTGTTGCATGTTTGTGTATATGGCAATTGGTCATTGTGGTAGAAGAATGATAGATTTAGAAGTTACATATATACAAGTCTTAAGTTACTTGAGAGTAGACATTGTTTTATTTTTGGTCTCTATATCACTAGTCCTCAATAGTGATTAGCACATAGAAGGCACATAAAGCTCTGCACATTAAATACTTGTTCAAATGAGTAAATTGATTAGATCACCAAAGGAGAGAGTATAATAAACCAAGGACATTTAGGGACAATTAAAAGAGAATCACAGATCCATTAATCAAAAAACATTAATTAAACACTTATTTTGTGCAAGACATTGCACTAGGTATTGGGGATAGAAGCAGCTAAATAAATTAATGGACAGATAAGCATATAATAAATAAGTCAGTCAATGAATAAATAAAAAAGGCAGATAAACAGATTGATAGATAAACAAAAAAGGAATCTTAAAGAGCTTAAATTTTGTCAGGGAGATATTATATATACATGTATATATATAAACATAAAATAAATACTACATATTTTTAAAAAGTCAATAAGAGCATTTCATAGTATAAATACCAAGCCTTGGAATCAGGGAGGTGTGTGTTCAAGTCCTGCCTTTGATATATACTGCCTGTTTGACTCTGTCGGATCACTTAATCCCTCAGGATACCAGGCAGGTCACATCAAGTTTCAGTATGAATTGGTAGAGGAAGCTACTGAACTAAGAGATTGTTTGCCCTTTATTTCAAAGGGAACTAATGACATCAAGGATGATATCTTGACTCTCCAATGATTTGGATTTAAATGAGTCAGAATCATACAAAGTTTTCTGTCTCATTCTCTCTTACAGAGTCATCAAAGCCCAGTGGCAAAAGAAAAAATCAAAAGGACTAGAGATATTCTGGCATGCAGGAGATGACCTTAGTGTCTTTGATGTATGGTCAAACTCTCAATCCTCTGTACCTGCCTGCTCTTGTCACCCTCATAACCATTGGAATGACTTATTCTTATTTGCTAATTCCACCAGGGTAAGTCTTCACATGCTTGGGGTAGACATCCCTCTATCTTACCTATAGGTTTGAGGCTTTCCAGATGTTTCAGGGAGGTTAAGCAACTCTGACACGAGAACTTTCAGGGCTGCTCATGAACTCTTGGTGTATAACTTTCACCCAACTCACACCTATGTTTCCAAGAAGTGGCCATATTCCCATTACAAACTTCTAGACAAGAGGGTTAAACCAAGTTGAGGATAACCAACTAACTTAAAATTATTATGTCAATGAAATCTTAAATCAAGTCTCTCTTTACTCCCCAAAAAGAGTTAGATCCAAGATAAGGAGAGAAAGTACTATAAATTTGGGGGAATCAGTATAAACCTTCATATAGAAGAAGGGTTCCTATTTTTTTCTATTGTCATGGAATCCTTTGGAAGTAATGTAAATCATATGGAAAGATTGTGCTGGAGCTATATAATAAAGAAAATGAGGGATTCTGTGATGGAGATGTAAAGAGAGAGTGCATTCCAGAAGATTGTCAGTTCAAAATTCATCTCAGAATTTAAAGCTTGGTTGGGAGCTAAGTGACTGTATTTGAAATAAACACCAGAAATAACATTTCAGACAAATGTTTAATAAGATTTTCCTTGATAGAAAAAGTTTCTTTCAAGCCTCAACTCAGACAATCCTGAAGAAGCTCATTTAACTTTTGCACCACTCTAATTCTTGGATTGTTTTTATTTTCAAGATAAAGTCTTAATTTTCTTCTATGTAATTTCCATTCATTGCTCCTGATTCTTCCCTTTGAAGGCAAATATTACTAACATAATCTTTTGTTTTGTTTTATTTTAAAAAAAAATCCCTACAAATGTTTTACCAGGGAAAAAAGAATCAGAAAAAATGGAACTGAAGAGTCAGAGAAATGAGGAGCTAGATTCGAATCCTACTTCAGAGATTGATCTTTAAGAAAGCCATTTAACCTATCTAAACTTAAATTTACTAATATGTAAAAAAGAAGGGGTTGGAACATATAGTCTTTAGGGACTCTAAGAGTTATAATCCTATTAATTTTGGAGATAGTGCTGGGAAGGGTGTTTAAAGCGTCCACTGTGTCAAATAATGCAGAGAGGTAAAGATGTATGGAACATGGAAAAAAAACTGAACTGATCAATTAGGAGATTACTAGTGCCTTTGAACAGAGTTGTTTCAATTGAGTGGGGAGGTTGGAGTTCTGACTGCAAGGGAGTGAGTCATAGTCTCAGAAATCATTATTATTTCATACCTACATCTACTAAAACATTATTCCTCAGTATGTTTCTGAATTTGGTTAGTAGGTAAATAGTATAGAGACTAGTAATTCTTTCAAGGATGTCCTGGTATACAGTAGTCAAAAAATGAAATAAACTTTAATTGCTTTCATGAAGATATTGCTGTACATAGTCAACAACAAAATTGAATACATTGACTTAAATTTCTATGTAAAACCTAAAAATATACTTAAGAAAATAATTTACAGGGTTGGAGTCAAATTGACCAATTAGAGACACAAGAAGTTCAAATATCTCAGAGAATCCTTTCTAACTAACAACAGGACAAAGTGAAGCCAGATTCCTGCAGAAAACAACTTGGAGGTTAGGCAGAGAAAGTCTATTTCACTGATATAAGAGGGCAGCTTAGATAGCAGCAAGGTCACATCAAGGACCACTGTAAGTCCTGCCACACCACCCCTACTTCTCTGGTTCTGAATTTGGGTCCAAGCCAACATCAAGATCCTGAGCACTGTCTAAGCTAATAGCAGAACTACCCCTTGAAGTTCCAACCCTAGCATAAGCTGGTACAATCTGGTACAAACTGAAGGAGAGGTCCTCATCTAAACCTATAGTGAGATCCCCAAGCTCCAGCACAAGGCAGTTCACAGTGTACCAGGCTGGTAACTGCTTTTCTAGAAATGTTCATCAATAGTAGGGTCCTCAGATTTTTTTAACTTAAAGCAAAAATTTTATATGTCTTTAAGTTTCTTCTTATTAGTTATTATCTATTCTAATATCAATAAGTCTTTTCTGAAAATATTGTCTAAAGATAGTAGTGACAGGATCAATAAAGTGCTTGAACCTTGTAGTAAAATTTATTAACTACAGCTAACATACTTTGAGTGTGTTGGTTCTGTTCATCATTGATTTCTATGAATTGTCAAAAGCATATAAAAACAACTGTGAACATCTATAAAATGTCTTTCATCCCAAACTGATTGTGATGGGATCACTGACTCATTATTCATGAATAAAGTCAAATTTTTAGCTCAGAATGATGGTCCAGAGCCTTCTTTATTTCTTATAATAAGTACATTAGGGCAATATACAATCCTGAACAGATCTATGGAAAAGGAAAGAATTTATGAAACAAGAGATAGAGAACATTATAGGATGGAAAATGAAAAATTTTGTTTATATTAAATTAAAAAGAGTTTGTAGAAATAAAACCAATGTAACCAACATTGAAAGGAAACAACAAAGTCCACAGGGGATTACATCAGACTTCTCCAATAAAGGCCTATGCCACCACTATACCAGGCAGCTGTATTCACAGGGCAGAATCCCCTCCCCCAGATCACCACTCATCATGCTGAAGTCTTCCATCGTGCAGCCACATAATCCTTTGCGCAGTGCCTCTTTCTCATTCAGTTACTCTCAGAACAAGGCTCCACACAAAGGATTATGTCACCGGAGGTAGTGCTGTACATGAGCACCATGCCATGTTTTGCGGCACCGCCACATACAGTGCTCCTCTCAATGACCACCAATGAAAGAGGTGCCCCTTCCAGAATTGTGGTGGGGGGCGGATAAGGTCCAGGGGGCTGCATGTGGCCAGCCGGCCATAGCTTGGGGACCCCTGCTGCAGGCAAAGAGTTGGCCCCAAAGGAAATTAAGAAAAGTTCTCCCTCTATTGGCAGGGTCAAGAAGCCTCACCATTACCTGTTGGGTTCTTTGTGGCTCTTGGTGAGATTTGCCTTTACCAGAAGTCCACATAGCTTTTAATCAAGAAATTTCCTTTTCAGTGATTGGTGAATGTAGATTGCTCAGGATTTCAAAACAGACTTGAGGTTTGAGAGGGCAGCTACTGGTGCCCTTCAGAGGACTGTGACAAGGAAATCACTTTAAAAGACTGATATATATATATATATATATATATATATATATATATATATATATATATATATATATTAATTTAAGGTTGCCAAGGAATTCAGCTATGTAATTCCTAAATGAAAACTCAAGTCAGCAGTCAAACTTTTATGGAGTTTTTAATTACAAACAGGAGGAAGAAAGGTATTAGAGAGAGAGAGAGAGAGAGAGAGAGAGAGAGAGAGAGAGAGAGAGAGAGAGAGAGAAAGAGAGAGAGAGATAGGGAAAAGGGAGAGAAGGGAATAGGGCTTAAATACCCCCTCTGTTTAGGCTGGGCCAAAAGGCCCAAGCCCTTAGATAGCTGGGACAAAGAAAAGAGATCAGTCCCTATTACTCACCTGACCAAAATGGAGAAACAGTCTCAGAGGCCCCCACCTTCAGCTTCCTTCAGAGCAAGCTTCTCAGAGCACCTCTCCAACCACTCAGAGCCAAAACTCTCCAACCACCCCCCAGTCCTCAGACCCCTCTCTCTTTAAGGAAACCATCCAAGTTCCCTCCCCTCAGTTCTCACATCTACCAATCACTGTCCATCATTTTCCCTGTGCCAATGGTGGCTCTAGCTTAACCCAGGACCACCCAGAGGTCTGGGCTTTGCACATGTCTGTTGGAGGTCATATTCTCAAATAATTAAATTTTGATCTATGCTGCAGCCCTTCCTAAATCCTGTTAGGACTGAGTGGGGTGGAAATTGTATTTTCCAAGACCTGATTCTGTCATTCCAAGTATCTCTATTGTATCAATTCTAAAATCAATCATGACTCAAAGAACTTCCTGTTCTATGCTTCAGCATAGGTCAAAGCCCTTTCCATTGTTTAGCAAAAGGTTTCTGTCCTAAAGTAGTCTTAGGTATGGAGGAGAAAGATCCTCCCATGGCAAGGGGGTTCACATTCCAATAGAGTTCTTACTATCAGTAGGAAATTTTTTTTCCAGTATGAGATTTCCCAATGGGGAAATTTCCAACATTCATAAGTCTAAGAAATTTTAAGTTTTACAGGACCAAGGAAATATATTTTTTGTGTCTCTTTGAATAAACTAAGCTGTGTGCCATCCATGCCAAGAGAGTCAATATCATTGCAAGGACATCAAGTTGGCTCACAGAACTGAAGGAAAAAGAGCTTTAGGTAAAGGAGAAAGAACTTTAGGAGAAGGCAGTTATATGGTGTTTTGTAGCAAATTCTGTAAACTACTTTGGTTTTAATTTGTGATTGTTTTTGTAAAAAAATTGTTTATAACATGTTGAGTTTCTACTTATGCCATTTCATCTTTCATTCAGGATGAATACAAAAAAGTGACTGTTCACAGATCTCAATGAGGTGAGTGAGCATTGTTGCTTAAAGATGACAAGTTTATTGTACAAAATTATTCATAGTTGAGCTCTTTGTGGTGGCAAAAATTTGGAAAATGAGGGGATGCCCTTCAATTGGAGAATGGCTGAACAAATTGTGGTATATGTTGGTGATGGAATACTATTGTGCTCAAAGGAATAATAAAGTGGAGGAATTCCATGGAGACTGGAACAACCTCCAGGAAGTGATACAGAGTGAGAGGAGCAGAGCCAGGAGAACATTGAAAACAGAGACTTATACACTGTGGTACAATTGAATGTAATGGACTTCTCTACTAGCAGAAATGTAATGATCCAGACCAATTCCGAGGGACTTATGAGAAAGAACACTATCCACATCCAGAGAAAGCACTGTGGGAGCAGAAACACAGAAGAAAAACAACTGCTTGATCACATAGTTCAAGGGGGATATGTTTGGGAATGTAGACTCTCTCTCTCTCTCTCTCTCTCTCTCTCTCTCTCTCTCTCTCTCTCTCTTATATATATCACCCAAGTGCAAATGTTAATAATATGGAAGTAGGTCTTGATCAATGACACATGTAAAACCCAGTGGAATTGCTCGTTGGCTATGGGAGGGGGGAGAAGAAGGTGGGGAGGGAAAGAACATGAATCCTGTAACCATGGAAAATATTCCAAATTAATTAATTAATAAAATGTGCTTTAAAAAAAGAAAGTAAAAAGAAGTGACAGGTTAACATACAGAAAGGATGGGAGATATTTCTTGCTTCTCATGATGAAAGTTTTTATATCTTAATGACTTGTTGGGTAGCTAAATCATCACTATTAGAATTGATATTAATGTGCACAGGGTTCTTTTGCAATAAGGTTGGATATGACTTGATCCAAGTGTTTAACAATTATGACTGCAAAGTCGACCATATATCATTGTGATAGAATGTGGGCTTTCCAGAGGGTGGAAATATACAAGTCTTAAATAACACTGTAACTTAGTTTCCTAAAACAAACAATAAACAAAAACCATAAATCTGGCATCTATGTGCATTTATAAATGCTATTTTATATATTGTAATATCAAGATTTCTAAATTAAATGTTTTATATTAACTAGTGGGGAGTCTTATCATGAATATGCAATTAAAAATCCAGTTGACTTTCTTCTTGCTAAACTTCCTTGTTCTTATACATCAAACTAGTATGATTCGATTCACCATTGCACCTTGTATAAGTCGTCCCTCATTCTCCCACCTGGTAAGCAATCTTCTAATAGTGCAAACAATAACCTTGGAAGAAGGCTCTTTTTAAACTACAAACTTTTCCACCAGCAGTTCTTAATAGTGCCATGGTTTCTTTCCATTTAACCAATGGAAAACAGGATTAATTAAGTTTATAGATTGGATGCAAGAGATAGAGGAGGCAGAAATTATCTGCCAGGTGAAGTATGCATCATAAGCCTTAGAGTGGCTTGCTTACAGATGGGGAAGGCAATGCAGTTTCAAACTTTTGTGGAAAATATTCTGATGGCTGTGGTGGTTAGAATTCATCAGTTATGACCATCCAGAAAAAAAAAAAACACTTAGAGGAAATTCAAAGTTGTTTTAAGTTTTATCCCTCTATTGAAATTTTGAGGTCAATTATGTATATTGACTAAAATAATTTACAAATAAAATCCTTTATTCTTGCCACAAAAAAAAAAAATCCACGGTGCCACATCATATCTATCAAATTGGCCAATATGACAACAAAAGAAAAATGATAAATGGAGACTTCCGGTCAAGATGGCGGCTTAGAGAAAGCTAAAGTTCTGATCTCCGGAAAACCCTTCCCAACCGATCTCAAACTATAAGCTCCTAAGGTGCCGAAATTCAAAACAATCAACAGTATAGGCCCTGGGAATCCTCCTCCTGGACCTGGACCTGGATCAAAAGGTACGGCCCACCTCAAAAGCCAGAACCCAAGATCACTCGGACCTAAGGGGTAGGAGTGCAGAGTACAAGGCTCCGGGAAGCCGCAGCCCCTTCCCCCTCAGAGAGCAGGGTCTTCTGAAACAACAGCAACCCTCAGGGCTGGCAAGATAGCCTCACGGGCCAGATTCTTCTATCCAAGTCCCAGTGAAAGTCACTGCCCTCGGAGCTCTGGGAAGCCGTGGCCCCTTCCCCTGCAGAGAGCAGGGTCCTCTGAAACAACAGCAACCCTCAGGGCCGACAAGACAGCCTCATGGCCAGCTATTTTGAAGGCAACTTCCGGAAATCAACCCGACCCAGTCCAGTCAAGGGGGCACCTTAGCAGCAGGGAAGCAGAGAGAGCTGGGGGAGAGTGTGGCCCCCTGGTCCAACCCTTCCATTCCAGTTCCAGTGAAAGTCATTGCCTTAAGGCATACTCAGTTTAACCCAGGGGAAGCTCATAGAACAGACAATCTGCCCAGGACTAAAGCCTCTGAACACCAGACAGAGATAAGAAAAGCTAATCCTCCCCATTCAGAGATGGCAAACTCCACAGAATCACAGAAGCCCCAAAATCCCAAGAAAAATAAGAAGAAAGGGGTGACTTTGGACACATTCTATGGAGTCAAAATACAAAATACAGAGGAGATAGAAGACGATACACAAGAAAATGCTCCGAAACCTTGCAAAGGAAATGAAAACTCTCCACAAACCCATGAAGAATTTGAATCAGAAATGACCAAAAAGATGGAAGCCTTCTGGGAGGAAAAGTGGGAAATAATGCAAAAGAAATTCACGCATCTACAAAACCAGTATGCCCAAATTGAAAAGGAAAACCAGGCTTTAAAGGCCAGAATCAGGCAACTGGAAGTCAACGATTGTGTAAAAGAGCAAGAATTAATAAAGCAAAGCCAAAATACCAAGAAATTAGAAGAGAACATAAAATATCTCACCAACAAGGTGACAGACCTGGAAAATAGAGGGAGAAGACATACTTTAAGAATAATTGGACTCCCAGAAAAGCCAGAAATAAACACCAAACTCGACATCGTGATACAAGATATAATCAAAGAAAATTGCCCAGAGATTCTAGAACAAGGGGGAAATACAGCCACTGACAGAGCTCACAGAACACCTTCTACACTAAACCGCCAAAAGACAACTCCCAGGAATGTAATTGCCAAATTCCAAAGCTCTCAAACAAAAGAAAAAATCCTACAGGAAGCCAGAAAAAGACAATTTAGATATAAAGGAATGCCAATCAGGGTCACACAAGACCTTGCAAGTTCTACTCTGAATGATCGTAAGGCATGGAACATGATCTTCAGAAAGGCAAGAGAGCTGGGTCTGCAACCAAGAATCAGCTACCCAGCAAAACTGACTATATACTTCCAAGGGAAAGTATGGGCATTCAACAAAATAGAAGACTTCCAACTTTTTGCAAAGAAAAGACCAGAGCTCTGTGGAAAGTTTGATACCGAAAATCAAAGAGCAAGGAATACCTGAAAAGGTAAATATTAAGGAAAGGGGAAAAATGTTATCTTCTTCTTTTACTCAAACACTCTTCTATAAGGACTACATTTGTATCAATCTATGTATACTAACATGTGGGGAAAATGTAATGTATAAATAGGGGGTAAAGAAAGACCAAATAGAATAATCTTTCTCACAAAGATTCACATGGGAAGGGGAGGGGAAGAAAACTCCTATAAAAAGGAGAGGAAGAGAGGGTTTTTTACTTAAACATTAATCTCAGGGAAATCAACTGTGAGAGGGAAAAACATCCAGATCCATTGAGATCTTGAATTCTATCTTACCCAACAAGGGTAGGGAGAAGGGAAAACCAAGGGGGGGAGGGGTAGAGGGAAAACAAAAAGGGAGGGAAAGAGAGAGGGGAGAGGGAGGGAACAAAAAGGGAGGGACTAAAAAGGGAAACATCAAGGGAGGGGACAAGGGGGACTGATTCAAATTAAATCACTGGACTAAAAGGTAGAGCTGAAGAAGAAAAGGTTAGAATTAGAGAAGGATATCAAAATGACAGGGAGTCCACAAATGACAATCATAACTTTGAACGTGAATGGGATAAACTGACCCATGAAATGTAGACAAATAGCAGAATGGATTAGAATCCAAAACCCTACCATATGTTGTCTTCAAGAAACACACATGAGGCAGGTTGACACCCACAAGGTCAGAATTAAAGGATGGAGTAAGACTTTCTGGGCCTCAACTGACAGAAAGAAGGCAGGAGTGGTAATCATGATATCTGATAAAGCCAAAGCAAAAATAGACCTGATCAAAAGGGACAGGGAAGGTAATTATATTTTGTTAAAAGGGACTTTAGACAATGAGGAAATATCATTAACCAACATGTATACACCAAATAATATAGCACCCAAATTTCTAATGGAGAAACTAGGAGAATTGAAGGAAGAAATAGACAGTAAAACCATATTAGTGGGAGACTTGAACCAACCATTATCAAATGTAGATAAATCAAATCAAAAAATACATAAGAAAGAGGTGAAAGAAGTGAATGAAATCTTAGAAAAATTAGAATTAATAGACATATGGAGAAAAATAAATAGGGATAAAAAGGAATACACCTTCTTCTCAGCACCACACAGCACATTTAAAAAGATTGACCATACATTAGGTCACAGAAACATAGCACACAAATGCAGAAAAGCAGAAATAATGACTGCAGCCTTTTCAGATCACAAGGCAATAAAAATAATGATTAGTAATGGTACATGGAAAGCCAAATCTAAAACCAATTGGAAATTAAACAATATGATACTCCAAAATTGTTTAAAGAAGAAATCATAGAAACAATTAATAATTTCATTGAGGAAAATGACAATGGTGACACATCCTTTCAGACCTTTTGGGATGCAGCCAAAGTGGTAATCAGAGGTAAATTCATATCACTGAATGCTTATATTAACAAACTAGGGAGAGCAGAGATCAATCAATTGGAAATGCAATTGAAAAAACTCGAATGAGTTCAAATTAAAACTCCCCAGCAGAAAACCATACTAGAAATCCTAAAAATTAAGGGAGAAATTAATAAAATTGAAAGTGATAGAACTATTGATTTAATAAATAAGACAAGAAGCTGGTACTTTGAATAAACAAACAAAATAGACAAAGTACTGGTCAATCTAATTAAAAAAAGGAAGGAAGAAAAGAAAATTAACAGCATTAAAGATGAAAAGGGGGACAGCACCTCCAATGAAGAGGAAATTAAGACAATCATTAGAAATTACTTTGCCCAATTATATGGCAATAAATACACCAATTTAGGGGATATGGATGAATATATACAAAAATACAAACTGCCTAGACTAACAGAAGAGGAAATAGAATTCTTAAATAACCCCATGTCAGAAAATGAAAACCAACAGGCAATCAAAGAACTTCCTAAGAAAAAATCCCCAGGGCCTGATGGATTCACCAGTGAATTCTATCAAACATTCAGAGAACAGTTAATCCCAATACTATACAAACTATTTGACATAATAAGCAAAGAGGGAGTTCTACCAAACTCCCTTTATGACACAAACATGGTACTGATTCCAAAACCAGGCCAGTCAAAAACAGAGAAAGAAAACTATAGACTAATCTCCCTAATGAATATAGATGCAAAAATCTTAAATAGGAAAGTAGCAAAAGGACTCCAGCAAGTGATCAGAAGGATCATCCACCATGATCAAGTAGGATTTCTACCAGGGATGCAGGGCTGTTTCAATATTAGGAAAACCATCCACATAATTGACCACATCAACAAGCAAACCAGCAAGAACCACATGATTATCTCAATAGATGCAGAAAAAGCATTTGATAAAATACAACACCCATTCCTATTAAAAACACTAGAAAGCATAGGAATAGAAGGGTCATTCCTAAAAATAATAATCAGTATATATCTAAAACCATCAGCTAATATCATCTGCAATGGGGATAAACTAGATGCATTCCCAATAAGATCAGGAGTAAAACAAGGATGCCCATTATCACCTCTACTTTTTGACATTGTACTAGAAACACTAGCAGTAGCAATTAGAGAAGAAAAAGAAATTGAAGGCATCAAAATAGGCAAGGAGGAGACCAAGTTATCACTCTTTGCAGATGACATGATGGTCTACTTAAAGAATCCTAGAGATTCAACCAAAAAGCTAATTGAAATAATCAACAAATTTAGCAAAGTTGCAGGATACAAAATAAACCCACATAAATCATCAGCTTTTCTATATATCTCCAACACAGCTCAGCAGCAAGAACTAGAAAGAGAAATCCCATTCAATATCACCTTAGACAAAACAAAATACCTAGGAATCTACCTCCCGAGACAAACACAGGAACTATATGAACACAACTACAAAACACTCTCCACACAACTAAAACAAGATTTGAGCAATTGGAAAAACATTAACTGCTCATGGTTAGGACAAGCCAATATAATAAAAATGACCATTCTACCCAAACTTATTTATCTATTTAGTGCCATACCCATTGAACTACCAAAATACTTCTTCACTGATTTAGAAAAAACCATAACAAAGTTCATTTGGAAGAACAAAAGATCAAGGATATCCAGGGAAATAATGAAAAAAAAACACATATGATGGGGGCCTTGCAGTCCCAGACCTTAAACTACATTACAAAGCAGCAGTCATCAAAACAATTTGGTACTGGCTAAGAAACAGAAAGGAAGATCAGTGGAATAGACTGGGGGAAGTGACCTCAGCAAGACAGTATACGATAAACCCAAAGATCCCAGCTTTTGGGACAAAAATCCACTGTTCGATAAAAACTGTTGTGAAAATTGGAAGACAGTGTGGGAGAGATTAGGAACATATCAACACCTCACACCCTACACCAAGATAAATTCAAAATGGGTGAGTGACTTAAACATAAAGAAGGAAAGCATATGTAATTTGGGTAAACACAGAATAGTATACATGTCAGACCTTTGGAAGGGGAAAGACTTTAAAACCAAGCAAGACATAGAAAGAATCACAAAATGTAAAATAAATAATTTTGACTACATCAAATTAAAAAGCTTTTTCACAAACAAAACCAATGTAACTAAAATCAGAAGGAAAACAACAAACTGGGAAAAAATCTTCATAGAAACCTCTGACAAAGGTTTAATTACTCAAATTTATAAAGAGCTAAATCAACTGTACAAAAAATCAAGCCATTCTCCAATTGATAAATGGGCAAGGGACATGGATAGGCAGTTCTCAGATAAAGAAATCAAAACTATTAATAAGCACATGAAGAAGTGTTCTAAATCCCTTATAATCAGAGAGATGCAAACCAAAACAACTCTGAGGTATCACCTCACACCTAGCAGATTCGCTAACATGACAGCAAAGGAAAGTAATGAATGCTGGACGGGATGTGGCAAAGTAGGGACATTAATTCATTGCTGGTGGAGTTGTGAACTGATCCAACAATTCTGGAGGACAATTTGGAACTATGCCCAAAGGGCGACAAAAGAATATCTACCCTTTGATCCAGCCATTGTACTGCTGGGTCTGTACCCCAAAGAGATAATGGACAAAAAGACTTGTACAAAAATATTCATAGCTGCGCTCTTTGTGGTGGCTAAAAACTGGAAAACGAGGGGATGCCCATCAATTGGGGAATGGCTGAGCAAATTGTGGTATATGTTGCTGATGGAATACTATTGTGCTAAAAGGAATAATAAAGTGGAGGAGTTCCATGGAGCCTGGAACAACCTCCAGGAAGTGATGCAGAGCGAGAGGAGCAGAACCAGGAGAACATTGTACAGAGACTAATACACTGTGGTATAATCGAACGTAATGGATTTCTCTATTAGTGGCAGTGTAAAGTTCCTGAACAATTTGCAGGGATCTAGGAAAAAAAAAACACTATTCATGAGCAAAGGATAAACTATGCAGTAGAAACACCAAGGAAAAGCAATTCCCTGAATAGAGCGGTTGAGGGGACATGACAGAGGAGAGACTAAATGAACACTCTAATGCAAATATTATCAACATAGCAATGGGTTCAAATCAAGAAAACATGTAATGCCCAGTGTATTTACGCATCGGCTATGGGGGGTCGGGGGGAGGAAAAGAAAATGATCTATGTCTTTAATGAATAATGCTTGGAAATGATCAAATAAAATATATTAAAAAAAAAAAGGAAAATGATAAATGTTTGAGAAGATGTAGCAAAACTAGGACACTGCTGCATTGTTGGTGAAGATGTGAATTGATCCAGTCATTCTGGAGGACAATTTCAAATTATGCTCAAAGGACTATAATTTTTAAAAATTTACCTTCTGTCTTAGGATCAATACTGTGTATTGGTTCTAAGGCAGAAGAGTGGTAAGGGCTAGGAAATGGGGATGTTGTGACTTGCCCAGCTTCAGATAGCTATGAAGTGTCTGAGGCCAAATTTGAACCCAGGACCTCACATCTTAGGGTCTGGCACTTAATCTTCTGAGACACTCTACATCCCCTATAAAAATTTTAAATCCTTTCATCTAATTATGGCACTGGTAGATTTGTATCATAAAGAGATTTTAAGAAATAAAATATTTATACAAAATTAGCTCAAAGGTATTCATAGTTGCTCCTTTTTGTGGTGGCTAAAATAGAAATTGAGGTTGTGTCCATCAATTAGTGCATGGCTGAAAAAAATGTTTATATGATGGTGATAGAATATATTTTGTTTTAAGAAATAATGGTGAAGATTATTTCAGAGTTAGAAAGGTCTACATGAACTTATTTTTTAAATTTTATAATATTTTATTTGATCATTTCCAAGCATTATTCAATAAAGATGAAGATCATTTTCTTTTCCTTCCCTCCCACCCCCCATAGCCAACACGTGATTCCACTGGGTATCACATGTGTTCTTGATTCTAACCCATTTCCATGTTCTTAGTATTTGCATTATAGTGTTCCTTTAGAGTCTCTCTCTGTCATGTCCCCTCAACCACTGTGGTCAGGCAGTTGCTTTTCCTTGGTGTTTCTATTCCCACAAGTTGTCCTCTGCTTATGGATAGTGTTTTTCTCCTAGATCCCTGCAGATTGTTCAGGGACATTACACTGCCACTAATGGAGAAGTCCATTACGTTCAATTATACCACAGTGTATTAGTCTCTGTGTACAATGTTCTCCTGGTTCTGCTCCTCTCACTCTGCATCACTTCCTGGAGGTCGTTCCAGTCTCCATGGAATTCCTCCACTTTATTATTCCTTTTAGCACAATAGTATTCCATCACCATCATATACCACAATTTGTTCAGCTACTACCCAATTGATGGGCATCCCCTCGTTTTTTTCCAAATTTTGGCCACCACAAAGAGAGCAGCTATGAATATTCTTATACAAGTCTTTTTCTCCATTATCTCTTTGAGGTACAGACCCAGCAGTGCTATGGCTCGCCCTTTGGGCATAGTTCCAAATTGCCCTCCAGAATGGTTGGATCAATTCACACTTCATCAGCAATGAATTAATATCCCTACTTTTCCACATCCCGTCCAGCATTCATTACTTTCCTTGGCTGTCATGTTAGCCAATCTGCTAGGTGTGAGGTGATACCTCAGAGTTGTTTTGGTTTGCATCTCTCTGATTATAAGAGATTTAGAACCTTTTTCATGTGCTTATTAATAGTTTTGATTTCTTTATCTGAAAACTGCCTATCCATATCCCTTGCCCATTTATCAATTGGAGAATGGCTTGGATTTTTGTACAATTGATTTATTTCTTTATAAATTTGAGTAATTAAACGTTTGTCAGATGTTTCTATGAAGATTTTTTTCCCAATTTGTTGTTTCCCTTCTGATTTTAGTTACATTGGTTTTGTTTGTACAAAAACTCTTTAATTTGATGCAGTCAAAATTATTTATTTTACATTTTGTGACTCTTTCTATGTCTTGCTTGGTTTTAAAGTCTTTTCCCTCTCAAAGGTCTGACATGTATACTATTCTGTGTTTACCCAATTTACTTATGGTTTCCTTCTTTATGTTTAAGTCATTCAACCATTTTGAATTTATCTTGGTGTAGGGTGTGAGGTGTTGATCAATTCCTAATCTCTCCCACACTGTCTTCCAATTATCCCAGCAGTTTGTATCGAATAGTGGATTTTTGTCCCAAAAGCAGGGTTTATCTTTGGGTTTATCGTATACTCTCTTGCTGAGGTCGCTTGCCCCCAGACTATTCCACTGATCCTCCTTTCTGTCTCTTAGCCAGTACCAAATTGTTTTGATGACTGCTGCTTTGTAATATAGTTTAAGGTCTGGGACTGCAAGGCCCCCATCATTTGTGTTTTTTTTTTCATTATTTCCCTGGATTTTTTGTTATTGTTGTTATCCTTGATTTTTTGTTATTCCAGATGAACTTTGTTATGTTTATTTCTAAATCAGTAAAGAAAATTTTTGGGAGTTCAATCACTATGGCAATAAATAGATGAATAATTTTGGGTAGGATAGTCATTTTTATTATATTGGCTTGTCCTATCCATGAGCAGTTAATGTTTTTCCAATTGCTCAAGTCTTGTTTTAGTTGTGTGGAGAGTGTTTTATAGTTGTGTTCATATAGTTCCTGTGTTACTGCCCTTCTCAGTTCCCTCCCAATGCTTCTCCGCTTCCCTACTTCCCCCTTTGAGCCTGGCTCGGCCCTTTCCACAAGGTGTTTGTTTCAGTGCCTTAGCCAGCTAGAAGAGCCTACGCTCTGATGGGGGAGGGGCTGCGGCTTCCAGGAACTCCCAGGGCTCCTGAAAGGATTAACTTTTCCTGGGTTGAACTGAGTCTGCCTTGAGGAGGGGACCTTCCCTTTCTGTGAGACTTGGATGGGAGGATCCAGCCAGGGGGCTGCAGGCTCCCCTGTCTCTCCCTGTTTCCCTGCTCTCTGTGTGCCCCCATGACTGGGTCAGGTTGTTTTCAGGATGTGGCCTTTAGAATAGCTTGCTCCCGAGGCCCTTTTGCCAGGCCTGAGGGTTACTGTTGTTTCAGAAGACCCTGCTCTCTGAGGGGGGAGGGGGCATGGCTTCTAGGAGCTCTGAGGGCTGGTGATAGGATTAACCTCAGACTGATTATGCCCCGAGGCAGGGACCTTTGGTGAGACTCAGATGGAAGGATCTGGTCAGGGTGCTGCAGGCTCTCCCCTCTCTCCCTGTTTCCCTGCTGTCTGGGTGCCCCCGTGACTGCGTCAAGTTCTTTTCAGGAAGTGGCCTTCAGGATAGCCGGCCCTGAGGCTCTGAGGTTCCCTCTGCTGCTTCGGACTCAGTCCTCTGGGTTGGGGGGGATGGGTCCTGGGACCTTCCTTCTGCTTACCCCTTAGATCCAAGTGATCTCAGTTTCTGGCTTTTGAGGGGGCCATGCCTTTTGATCCAGGTCCAAGTCCAGGAGGAGGATTCCCGGGGGTCAATGCTGTTGTTTTTTTGAATTTCGGTGCCCTAGGAGCATATAGTTTGAGTTTGATAGGGAAGGGTTTCTGTAGATCTGAACTTTAGCTTTCTCTATGCTACCATCGGAAGTCATGAACTTATGCAGAGTGATATAAGCAAAACCAGGAAGACATTGCACATAGTAATAGCAATATTTTACCATGATTAACTATGAAATATTTAGCTCTTCTCAGCAATACAATGATATAGCACAATTCTGAAGGATTATAAAGATCTATTGTAAATCTTTATAATGCTGACAACATAATGCAGATTTCATATAAAAGCGTACAATTTTCCCTTTAGTTATTTTTGTTTTTATTTGAGGGTTTTGGTTTTATATGAATATTTTCTTACTACAATGATCAATAAGGAAGCATATTTTGCATGATAATATATGTATAACTTAGATCAAATTGCTTACCATCTCTGAAAAGCAGAAAAAGGGGAAAGATGGGAACACTTTGAGTCTTATGAATTTGGAAAATGTATTTTGAAAATTGTTATTATTTGTAATTGGGAAATTATTTTTAAAAAGTAATATGCAACATAAAGGAGATCAATATTATTAAGAATTATGCAACATGTAAAAAGTGATTTGAAATGCAGATAAATTAGCAATAAAATTAAATTAAATTAGCAATATTTTAAAGGTATATTTATCATATCATATAATCATTTCCAAATGTGTAACATCTCCCTAATAGACTATGAACTAAATGAAGTTAAGCTGGAGTTAACTAAATTTTTATCTCATCTGGTACCCAATACAAATATTTCTATAAATATATATTTAACAAATGTGTATTAAATTCTTTAAAAAATAAAGAGCCTACTCTTTTTAGTCTTAATAACTGATATTTCCTTTTTAATAACTAAAAGTTTTCCTTACTTTAAAAGTTTTAGAATATTTTACATTATAATAAATATAAATGATATAAAGTTAAATAGTATGTTTTGATAGATCTTTTCACGAGATGGTATAGTAAAATTATTTCCAAATGAAATCTGAGGACTGGAAGAATAAGACAATACTGAATTCTGCTACATCAGACACTCTGCTAGGTGTAGCCAAGTACCATGCAGTTTTAAAATCACTGCACAATTGGAATTATTTAGAGCGTAGCCACCTTTAAGCTGGCAAGAAAAGGAGGTAGAAACTTCCTAAGGGACCCAAAGTCTGTAATTTTCTGCTTCTAGTCATCAAATATCCTGCCTAATATCACTGCAGAAAAGTTATAAAACCAATTTCTTTTCTCAAGTTTTTCACAAATACACCCTTAGTGTTTTAGACTACTTCAAGCATCAGTACACATATCGTTCTATGTTCAAACTCTTCTGCTTATATTGGGACTGAAGGGAAAAGAAGGGATTTTAAAAGTCTGAAGAAATTAAGAAAACACATTACATTAGAATAAGGAGACAGAATTGGCTTTACAAATATTATGTTGTGCTACTAAAGCATAGCATTCAAGAACATTGGACTTCGTCAGATTCGCCATTTCTGATTTAAGACTGTGGCAACTTCTTTGTCTATATTTTGTCTGTCAGTGTATTGTGCTGCTTATCTGTCTGCCTTTTTCTTCTTGGGTCTCTCTTTTTCTTATTTTCTCCTATTTTTTCTTTTTAATATAGTAGAACTAATTTTATAATAAATATATATTCACATTTTTAAGTTTAGTTTGTATTATTAAGACTTTCATATGTCTAGACAAGTAACAAACTAGTGATCATATCCTTAGGGGAAGGAAGGGAGAAAGAAAGGAAATATGGAAGGAAGGGAAGAAGGATGAAAGAAAGGAAGGAAAGAAGGAAGGAAGGAAGGAAGGAAGGAAGGAAGGAAGGAAGGAAGGAAGGAAGGAAGGAAGGAAGGAAGGAAGGAAGGAAGGAAGGAAGGAAGGAAGGAAGGAAGGAAGGAAGGAAGGGAAGAAAGGAAGGAAGGGAAGAAAGGAAGGAAGGAAGGAAGGAAGGAAGGAAGGAAGGAAGGAAGGAAGGAAGGAAGGAAGGAAGGAAGGAAGGAAGGTAAGAAAAAGTTACTCTCAAGAAGCTTATATTCTTGAGCAGGGTTTCCCCCTTTCAGAACATGGTTTGAAACTCCTCAATCTAGCTTTTGAGGTGATCTCTAACCTCATCACTTCTTACAAATCTATTTTTACTTCTTAATAATACTTTCCATGACTTTTGTGATCCTTACAACCCTTTCTCACTGAATATGCTTTATTTGCCTTTCTAAATAGATGGTATCCTTTATGTCTCAGTTTAATATATCCTTCAAAAGTTTTAGAAAAACTATGTAAAATACATCAATTTGTCACCTTTGGCTATTTTTAAGACTTTTGGCCATTCAACACATTTTCATATTGGTTCATGTTTTTATGTTTTCATTTACATGTGTATTTAAGTACAGAAATACATATGCACATGTATACTGTAAAAATTAAATCTCTAATAATAGAAATATTACATTTTATTGTGGTTGATTAAAGATTATTATAAATCAAGGAATAAAGAACATACATAATAAAAATCACATGCCAATGGCTAGTTAGCCATTTTTAGCCATCCCCACTCACCACAATCACTGCTGATTTTACATCAGAGAGAGGAGCCTCAATGCCCTTTCACTTTGTCTTCTCTCTACAGGAAATACATAATGACAGGAATCCAGTGGGCTCTGGGAATATGTAGTTCTTTTTTAGGGTAACAGATTTTCAATTATACAATAGGGACATATTTGGGCTCCTTATTGAATTTGTGCAAATTCTTGACACAAAAGCTACTACTTCTACTTTATCTGCATTACATTATCTGCAGCACTTAGTATGGAACATTGCACTTAGTAAGTACTCCATCATTAAATTCGATGATATTGCATTTCACAGAATCACTAAGAAAGACAATCTAATTTACTTTGCATTCTTCTAAGCAAATGATATAGAGCATGAATTAGAAACCAGATTCCAACAATTTATTGTTTACAAGAGACACATTTTAAAACAGAATGATTGACACACAAGAATTAAAATAAGGAACTGGAGCAAAATTTATTATACTTCACTTGAGGCTAAAAAAAAAAAGTCTAGGTTAGCAATGATTCCAAAAGAAAAAAAAATCAAAATAGACTTAATTAAAAGAGATAAACAGAGAACTACATTTTACTAAAAGTGCCATAGACAATTTAATTATTTTTTAATTGAAAATTTCTTTGAGAAAGGCCTTATTTCTAAAATATACAGGGAAGTGAATTAAATTATCGAAGCAAAAGCCAATAATAATTAATAAATAGTCAAATGATATGAATATGGAGTTTTGAGAAGTGAAATTAAAAGGCATCTATAGTCATGTGAAAAAATGCTCTATATCAATTACTTAGAGGAATACAATTAAAGCAAAGAGATGTCCGTTTCGGTAATTGCTGAACAAATTGTATGGGATTGTGATGGAATACTATTGTTGTATAAGGAATGATGAGGGAGATGGTTTCAGAAAGCCTTCAGAAACCTATATAAATTGATGCAATGTAAAGTTAGTAGAACCAGAAAATCAGTGCACAGAGTAATAGCAATATTGTAATGATGATCATCTGTGACTTACTCTGATCAATTCAATGAATCAAGACAAATCCAAAGGCTTTGTGATGAAAAATACTATCCACTTCTGGAGAAAGAATCTATGAGTTCTGAGTGCAAATAGAGGAGTAATTAAAATATTTTCTTGTTTTTTTTTGTGACATGAATAATTCACATGTATAATTTATATTGCTAACTTTCTGAATGGGGAGAAGTAGGGGTAGGAAAGATTTTGGAACTCAAATTTTAAAAAGAAAATAATGTTAAAAAAACATAAAGATGAATAATTCCTAAGGGAAGATTGGGACTGTCTTGCTTGTGTTTGTATTTTTTTCCTTAGTGTTTAATGTCACCCTGGTTTTTAGTCTCTTCTCATTTCCAGGACCTTCACCGAATACTGTTAATTCATCTCTGTCCACTGAAACTTTCTTGAAAGAGAAGCATTCTGCTCTTCTTTTCATGACATTAACCTACTCCCTCTACAGATATTAAAAAAATACAATTTCTCCAGCCAGTCTGTAGTTTTCATCCATTTTTTTCTTTTATTATCCCTTCCTTTCTGTTCTTCTGTCCCTTTCCTCTTCTATACATCCAAATTATGAATGAAGGACCAAGGATGCATGGAATTTAAAAGAAGTCTGTTCAGTTCTTCTTCCTTCCCACCCCAGGCTGAATTTCACTATTCACAAAATAATTTCTTTATTCCCTCAGTCTTGAACATTAAAAAAGGACATATCATCTTGCATAGTATTTATATACCTCAGTCTCTGAGCCTTAAATTATATAATTTCCAAATATTTCTGTGATTATAGAATTCACTTTCCTTTTCTGAGATGCATTTCCTATTATTCTTGTATTACTATAATGTATTAAATAAGTTAATGATTATTGTATGTTATATCTGAACCAAAGCAGAAAGAAAGGATTGTACAAAGGTCAAAAAGAGCCATACAATGCAGAAAGAACACCAAGAACTTATAGAGATGAGTAAAAAAAAATATCAGTAGGTGAAAGATAAAATCCATACTCAGTTCAAACTTGTTTTGCTGCATGACCCAAGGCTATATTTGACAAGCTAGGGGAAAGGTTATGACAATCAGCTCATTAAAGTTCCCTGTTCTGCCCTCTCCTCCCTCTTTCATATCTCTTAGACATGGAACTGAAGAAATATTTGGGACTCGAGTATTGCTGCTGTAAATTCCACGATTGTTAATACTTAGCCAAGTTTCTTCTTGTCAGGAAATAAATGCAGGGTCAGAAAGTTCATACTGCAAAATTTTAAGGGAAAAAAGACTAGATATGATATACCATTAAGAACCTAATAGCCCTTGACCTTGAATTTTCCATGTAAGACTGCATAGATTTTCATTTACTTACTATAGAAACTGAGGTGGAATTCTATTTACTTTGCCATTAATGAATCCTTTGTGGGAATTTAGGGAAAATATATCAAGAACTTGAATTCCTGGTATTTCTTCATGCCATTTGCTTGATAATCTTTTTCTGTACCCTCTTCCTCATTAGAGACTAATATTCAGGGGTCAGTACCTCTAGAGCTGACTATTGACATACTTATTATGATATTAGGCTTTGTCTTTCTAGTCCCAATGATAGATCATGAATTGAATTTCAAATGTTGGCAGCTTTTTGATGGACATAATAATCACAAGAGCTAATAAAATTATACAGCCCATCATCTCTTTGGAAGAAATACAATATCTAAGTGAAATATTAATAAACAGTTTTGGAATAGCTGTGATGCAAGAATTATCCAAACAATTAAGAGAACCATCATGGATAAATTATTTTCTAACAATTTTCATACTAAAGAAATCAAGTTATTTTCTGCTGTGATCAGAAGCAGTTTCTCCTAAGTCTGACCCTCCTTCTATACATACCTATATATAACTGGCCTATATGATGATTTTTAAGGTGATTCTTTGTAGTATTTTCTGAAGGAAAGAATAGGAATTAGATGCCTTCAGAAAACTCTCCCACCCTATTATTCTCTAAGTATGGATATATTGTCAAAAGTGTGACTGGGCCTGAAAGAAGCATCAGCATAGACTTAAAAGTCTTCCAGCATGTGTTCTCTATTTTTCACATTAGGATTCACTCAATGATTTATGAATGATTTAATTCCTATCAGTGTGATCTATTCCATTTGGAAAGCATGCAAATTTCATACTCATGCAAACTGTTGTCTGTACAGGCTCTATAGCTCTGTTTTCCCAACATTAAATAAACAGCATTCCCTTTATGTAATCAACACTTCATCCTCCTTTTCTCCCTGGAGAACAACAAAGATCTCCACATTTACCTGATTCTGATCATACTGTATACACTCAGCAGATGCTGACATAGCTATAAGCAGGCACATGTGAATTAGAATGCACCACCACATGCCATACACTTTGCCTTAGCTGTTCTTCTAAAATAAAACCTAATATTTTAAAATATCATATGTTGCATTCCCATAGGAATGACTGCGTGTTCAAATAAAACACATTTTTATTTAATCATCTTTCCATTAATTAATGCTATTTTCCAAAATGGATATACTTTGGGTTCAAATGCTGGAGATAGAATGAAAAAGAACTATGGCCATTCAGTCTTTGTCTCTATCTTGTCCATTGTAAACACCACTCATCATGCTTTTCATATTCTCCATATTATGGTTAAGATTGGATTGGAAAATGTATTGGCAGAAGCAATCTATATAAAATATAAAAGTTACAGAATGATGGAAATCTGAAAAGGATAGTCTATCCACTGCTTCTCTCATCTGTCATCATTGTTCTTATACACAGGCAGTGGAAAATTGAACAAATTATGTTATTTCAAAGAGATAACAATTCTCCACATATTTTATTTTTCTTCTCTATTAGTAACATTATAATATGCAAGAAAAAGAAAAATGGCATTGAGGCTATATGCCTTTTCAAAATATAAGCCCCACATATGGTAAATCTTTCATGTATAGATGAACAAATTGGGCTCAAGAATAAGGACTAAATTTTCTGGACAGGAATGTAAAATCCAAAATGATATAATAGATTGTGATCTGGCCTTATATTCAGGAACATCTGATTTCAAGTCCTGCCTCTAACAAACCTTGGCTGTGTGAACCTGAAAAAATTATTTTACATGTTACTGCTTTTCACAGTTATCTAAGAGGAATTCTTAACCTGGAATCTATGAAATTTCTTTTTAAAACATTTTGATAACTATATTTCAATATGACTTTTCCTTCTATCATCCTAAGGATTTTATTTGAGGTATTCAAAAATATCCTTAGAATATACCATTTGGTTCACTAAACTGGCAAAGAATCACACATCTAAAAAAAAAAATGAATCCCTAACTATAAAGAAGGTGACTTCCTGAAATCCCTATACCAATAATATCAAATGTTCAGTGCCTATCTCAGTTTCTATACATACCTATATATAAATATAAATGTAGACATACATGTATATAAACATAATCTTAAATATATATGGAGATATGGCTAAAGATTAAACATTTATGTAATATCTATTTCTATCCCTATACTATCTATATCTTTATAGATGAATTCATATCTATGCCTAATCTCTCCGTATATATATCTATTTATCTATCTAGACCTTTATCTATATCTATGTAGATGTATCTGATCTCTATCTCTCTGGCTCTATCAGATTTCTATCTATTTATTTATCTGTCCTTGATGCTAGAAATATAAGAAAGAATTGGCTTCAGGCCAAATTTCTCATGATTACTGGCTGGGCATCATCATTTAACCATTATGACTATAGGATAATTTTCTAAAAAGTATTTACCAACAACTTAATACACTAAAATCACAGACACTTAAAGTTATAAAAAAATATGGACATGCGTTTTGACATCAGGTCTAATCTTGCCTGCCTTCTTAGCTGTTTTTGAGCTTCCTGACTCCAGGTCTGGTCATTTATCCAGTATACCACCTGCCTGTGCCACTCTTCATCTACCTAATTCCTATTAAATGAATACATTCTGGAAATGGGATAGCAGTGCTTCATGTAACCAAAATGGTTTGTTTCTTAAAAAGTTAAGCGAGTTCTTTGAGAGTTCATATTTGGTTAAGTGATGTGTCTTAGATTTGAATTTTTGTCTTCTAATTCTAAATACATTTCACAGAATTTCATAGCAATTTAGAGGCAAAAATGTGTACCTCAAAGTCATTTAATCTAACATCTTTCTTTCTAGAAGAAAATGAAAAACAGAAAGCTGAAAAATTTTACTCCATGACACAAACCAATTGTGTACCCTTAGTAAGACACTTGATACTCTTTCCATTAAAATACTTTAAAGTATTTACATAATACATACATAAAAGAAATGCTCAAATCTTAGCTTGGAGTCAACTTGGTAAAGTGCTCTAACTTTGGAGTTAGAAGATTTGGTTCAAATAGTGGCTTTACTACTTTCCCCTTGTCACCTCAGACAAATCATTTCACCACCATAAGCCTCAGTATCTTCATGGGTAAAATGGCAGAGCTGAATTATATTTCCTTTAAAGTTCCTTCCAATTCTAATGGTGCGACTCTTCCTCCTCTGATGTTTATATAATTTTAACAAACTTGATTACTTATTTTCCCAATTTGCCAATTTGGAATAATGAAGTGGAGAGATCTCTTTAACTGAGTTAAACTTTCACCTTGATTTGATTACAACCATCATATAATATTCAGTTACCAGTGATATTTTAAGAATGATGTCAGTATCCTGTCCAAAAGTAGATGACTGATGAGAATTAGAAGAAAAAAAAACCTTCTCCTCTTAAGGAGCACATATTTTAAATAGGGGACACATACATAAAGGAGAATTTAGTATCAAGGAAATACTTAGTTGTCCTTAGAATACAACAGTAAGGGATGTTGAGAAATCTTTTGATTGCAAAGATAAGTCAGATAACAATGGCTGGGGATTTAGAAACTACTATAGTAGGGGATGTGGCAAGACTTAGTAGACCCTGAAGAATAATAGCTGAGCAGTTGATAAGGAATGGTGGTTTACCACCTTACCAGAAAATTATAATTATTGATTCCCTGCTTTTATAAGCAGTATTCCTGTCCATGTTCCCAACAAAGGACTTTAAGGAAAAGGGTATTTGTCCTAAAGCTTAGTATGTTAGCATGAATTGATACCTTGGGAAGTACCTATGTGTTGGGTTTTTGTTTGTTTGTTTGTTTGTTTTTTTGTATGGGGTTGGAGGTTAACATCTATGCTGGAGTGAGTGTCGGGATTCATGTATGAAGCCAGACAGGGGAGCTTAGTCTTCAGGAGAGCTACTAGAATTTGTGTAAAAGGTACAATTTATATACAAGGTAAAATTGTGGTGGGGAAGGGGAGGATCTAAAATTATTTATTGTTAGTATAGTAGACTAGAGTCTTATTCAGACACATGACAGACTAAATGATCTTTGAGCTCTCTTCCCATTCTGAAATTATATAATTTTAAGAAGAATTATTTTTGGAAATGAAAATGCAGATCTGAAATAATTTTGAGGCATAAACTTCTGAATATGCTAGTAATGTGAAATGAATTCTGCTATAGCTATGGGCATTGCAGGATTTGAAGCAAATTTTTAACAACAATGAAATAAATAGTAAGTTATAAAAATATCACTCTTTTCAACTCTATTGCCTTCTTCTTGGAAGATGACAACAATTTATTAAAATGGCTTAATAAAATAATTTGGTTTTACCCAATAGGTGAGATTCCATTAAAGTTCTCCAAGATTTGGAACTTCTTTCACTAAGGCTAACTAGCAAGTCACCTGGAATACAAAATTTTAGGATATTTCCTGAAATAATCTGTCCAATAAAAAGAAGAACCTGAGTCAAAGTATTCCTGATTCTAAATTAACATCTATAACTTTTTACTAAATTAGTATGTGAACGTCTCACACAGGCAATGTTGCCCTATTTCAGCATGCATATAATGGATGAGAGTGAACCTTTGGTGACTTACATTTTATCAGGTCTTCCATCTTATACATCACTAATAAAGAAAGAACATTTATGAATATTTATTTGAATGAGACATTCTTATTTCTCTAATTTCCCTTCCTTCTTCTCCCCTCTTTTCTTCTTCCCCTGTATCATGGTGTAAAAAGTGATAGATTTAGTGTTTATTAAAAGTAAGCCTAGCTTCAAATCCTACCTCAGGTGTTAATATTAGTGTTTTGACAGTTCACTTAATCTAATTAAATCTGTTTCCTTGACTGTAAAGCAAGGGGGTTGATTTGAATAACCTTTAAAGTCTTTTACAGTTCTAAATTTATATTCCTAATTACATAAACTTTAAACCTGCTATTATGGAAGACAGATAGTCATATTTTTTCTTCTTATGGAGGAAATCCAAATAGTAGCATTAAAAAAAGCAAGCACAATGAGACAATAGTGGATGATGATGCATATACATAATTTATTGGTTGTGAGTTAGCATACTTCAGGTTAAGGAGAACAAGGACAAGTATATAACTAGAAGGAGTATTTATGAGAATTCTCTAGCCAGATATGGAATACAGGGTGTAGGAGTTTGCCCTGATGGGGTCAGCTTCTAGGGTAACCAGTAAGACAGGCAGTATGTGCATATTGAATATTAAAAGACAAGTCCCATTGTGGATAAACAAAGCCTGTCAGAAATCAGAAGATAGTGAATCATAGATGAAGTTTGCCCTTTGTTGGAGGCATAAGAATCATTATCAGGAGGAAATAGCCTTGAAAACATAAAGGGAAATATAAATAGCCAGAATATCTTAACCTTTCCATTGGAAAAAAATGTGTCAAGGATTTTACCTTTACCCTTGATCTGCACCTTTGAAAAAATTGTACATTTAAAATTGAATGAAGGTATACACATTAAGAATCCTTGTAAGAGAGAGCATGTAAAAAAGATCTGTGCAAGAGAATAAAAAATGAAGACTGACAGAATTTATTTGAAAAGCAAACGTCTTGAGATATGTAGAAAGTTTTCATTATTATAAATCATTGGTCCTCAATTTGTAGTTTATGAGTAATTTAATAATTCTGAAACTATTTTAAGTGGCTTGTAAAATCCCCCAGGACCACCTTCTTATATATAATCTGATTATTACCTATTAAAATTAAGCCTACAATGGAGTTTATTAACTTGAATGTTAATGCTTCTTGAAATCCATTATGGACTTTAAAACTCTATTCATCATACATAGGAAAAAATGAGACCTATTATTTTAGGTGATCTATAATTTATATGCAGATAAATATGGCAATTACACTCAGTTTTTTTTTTAGATTTCAAACTTAAAAATAAAGCAATATTCAGGTCAAATGGCTGTGTTTCAGAGCTTAATTAGTTGTACAAATTGAGTTGTACATGTTAACAAGTTAACTTGACGTTCTTGAACAAGCTGCAGATGTGAAGGGGGAAGAGGCTTATCTAGGAAGGAAGGAAATTGAAGTAGTACTATTAGCAACTCTAAATTTATTTTCCTGGACAGAACATCAGTGGCTCCAAAACAGGTAAATCTTTGCTTTGTTTATATAGGACAACTGATTACTGAACCCAACCAATCTCTGCCAAATTACTCTCCAAAAAATTATGATATGACACTTCAAAATGAATTTTGGAGCAGCACAAACCCCCAAAAGATGCTCTTAAATAATTGTTCATTCCAAAACAACTAATAAAATGAGCATGGACTATCTAGTATACCTGGATGGAAAAGGAGCACAAAGCAATGTGTCAAGGGAACTGAATGAGCAGCAAAGGCTTCCTGAACTCTCAGTCACAGACTAAGTAGGGAAGGGCTCAGAAGGCCATTCCTGGGTTACCTTTTCTAGTTGTGGGTAAAATAATTATTTCTTCATCAATATAGAGAACCAGGCTGAAGTTCTGGAGTATGGTCTTCAGGTGAAGAGGAACACTAGCTTAGAACAGCACTTGTGTGTGTGTGTGTGTGTGTGTGTGTGTGTGTGTGTGTGTGTGTGTGTATGTCTGTATACTTGGATTCCAAAGATGATATATATATATATACATATATATGCTAGAAGAAAAGAAATAGACGTTTTCTCTGTAAGTAACAAATAACCCCTGTCATTCATCTACTTTTCCATAGCACAGATGGCAAATTCTTAGGACTCAGTCTGACCAAATCAGGAAATATTTAGAAGGCTAAACCACCTCAAATTCTCTAAAAAGTAGAAAGAGAAAAGGGAGAACTAAAAGAATTAATGATATTCAGAGGTATTAGAGATCACTTAATTACCTGATAGCAGACAACTATTACCTTTAGTTAATGCTGTTATCCCTTAAGCTTCCTTTGTTTTTTTTTTATTTATATTTCCTTGTCCATTTCCTGGACTACATAATAAAATAAATAAAAAGGAAATTATTTGGGGAAAAAAAGATCTAGTCACATAACTAAATAACAAAGGAAGGAGGCAGTATTTGAACCCATGTCTACTGATTTCACATTCAGGGCTCCTATTTCTCAAATAAAACTTCGTCATAATGACTTTTTTCTCCTATAACTATTAGGTAGCTACTATTCAATTCCTTTGAATTTAATTCAATTCAGCAAATATTTATTGCTATGTGATGAACATTGTGGGAAGCACTTTAGATAATGCAAAATACCTGGCATTCTCCTTATCCTTAAGGAATTTTATATATGTTTAATAAATTAATGAAATGGGCAGTATGCAGACAAAGCCTATGCATCCTCAGGAATCTCAGTCCCTTTTTATATCTAAGATTTTGACAACTTGCACTAGAACCAGTGATAAAATTTAGAAACATAAACCTTGCCAAGAAAACCTACGGCAAGGGCAAGAACTTAAGAATAATGTTTCTTTCTTAACAATAAAAATATACACATTTTAGCCCATTATATTTATTGCTAAAATCTATGCATAACTGTCTATGATTTCCTTAATATTGGATTGTTTACAATTTAGAGACAAATAGGACTTCTACATGACAACATAATATTGCAGTGAAAGTAATCTAATATTACTGTAGCATAAAACTGTGGAAACTTAGAAGACATAAACCAAAAATAAAAAGGACTTCAAAGAAAATAAAATCATAACATTTCAATAAAACACACCCTGACAATGTTTTCCCTTTGGCTACTATCACTGCAAGAAAATACTCTTTTGAGAGGTGGTGTCTGTGTGTTCTGAGAATAGAAGAGAATAGTTCAGATGACTTCATTTGAGGGAAATCATTGAATTATACTTTCCTTGACTTTGGGGCCCAAGTAAACCACCAGAAAATGAGGCCAAAAGATCAAATGGATATGAATTTAGAAGGGATAGCTGTAATATTTCTGCTGCTATTACCAAGACACCCTGAGACTGAAGCTTTCATAGTTGATTAACATAGTAATATCACATTGGTCTATTTAAAATTGCATGTGACATAATTTCATGTCCTGAATTAAGCAGAAATCCACCTTAGCATAGTTTTAAAATGCTAATAAAATTATTTTTCATGTAAAATTAGTGAAGTGTATGCTAGAAAAGTAGTACCTACACAGAAAAGTCTTAGACTAAAAGTCAGAAGAGGAGTTTGAATCGCATTCTATTATCTTAGAGTTAATGTGACTTTATTGTGACTGAGGAATGCACTTACTTTCATAGGAATTTTTTTCACAGCTCTCAAACAAAAATGTTGGGTTATATTATTTCTAAGGCTCTCTCACATTCTCTAAGCCTATGTTCCTGAATATACAACATTTTGTTTTATACTATGAGTTTTCAAGTAAGACTGTGCAGATACGATCCACCAGATCATAGATGAAGAACTACAAGGGACCTGAGGGGCCACTTGAAGTGAGTATTTTTGTTTTTTGCCTTGTTAGGAATTCAGTTGGTCATTTTCCTATAGCTTAACATGGAATGATACTTTGATGTATGAAACATGCAGAGTCTTAGTAGTATATCTTCTCTAACTTCAGGACTTTATGTTACTCCATACTTAGAATTCATTAGTTTACAATGCTGATATTCTGCATTGGTAACAAGAAAGCTTAAATTTCATGCTTAGAAAGTTTTGAATTTAAAGACAATTAAAGATAAACAGACTCATAGTCAGAAATTATAGGATCTGATAATCTGGATACTGCAAATAACTAGCTTAGAGCTTTGATTTTTATAACAAGTGTTAAAATGTTATTAAGTGAATAAGGGACGAGGGAAGAGTATCACAAATGTTCTAGAATGATTCTGAAAAATCAATAAAAATTCTTAAAGAAGTTTTTTTTAATTCAAACTGAAAATTAAATGGCTTTTACAGCAAAACTGTAGAATTTGGCATGTTTCATATCTCCTCATAAAATTTTGCAAAACTGAACCAATTCCAATGTACCAAATACATCTTAGTCAAATTGTTTGCATGAATTGTTCAGGTATGTTGTACATAGTCTAGCCAAAATAACTGTGACCTGATTTATCTTTTTTAAGTTCAAATTTTAATACATTTTTCTTTAATAAGATATTAAATATATCTCATATAAGCTTGGCCTAAATGGATATACAATCAAGGAATACCCTGTCTGTACTGAAACTGTCAACATTCATATATTTGCTTTCTTAAGTGATTATTTCACTTATGACTCCATTTATCCCTTGACTTCTTCTTATAATCCTTAGACTATGATTCCTACTTATAGCTCCTAGACTTATATGATTAATTTCAGACTTCCTTTGACCAATACTAATATTGGTTCTTCAATTCCTGTTATGGCCATTTTCTCAAGAACATTGTCTTGTGGCCTTGGTCATTCTTTAACTGATACTCAGTTTGGTTAATAAGCATACCAGTGCCTTATATCTATACAGTATCATAAAATTTGTAAATTCAATTCAACAAATACTTATCATCTCTTTTATACAAGGCTCTGTGATAGACATTAAAGATGCAAACTATTTTTTCTTCTTCAGTATCAAACCATTGCACTGTTTAAAACTTTTGTTCAGTTGATATCAAATACTTCAGTGTGACACAGTATAGTCATTTTAAACACCACTTTGGAGATATTCTAGAAGAGCAAAAATGTTAAATTTATTACTGGCAGAACTATTTCTACAAGGTTTTCCTGTGCTAACAGACTTCCTTAAAGGCATGGCTTTCAGTATTAGCATATAGATATGAAATAAGAAAAGAAAAGTAACTGAAAATATTTCTACCTAGGGAAAAATATGTGATGAGGGTAAATACAGTAACAGGTCAAATGACATTCTGACCATGAGTAATAGAATTATAAATGAGAAAGTGATTTGATCATTGTTTGTGGTGGTTGGGAGTGGGATGATGGACCACACAACAAAGATAAAAAATTGGTCCCTAGCAATTGTAAACCTTCAAATGTGCTACCAAAGCCAATGTGAAGCATTTGGAAAGTAGCTACCTAGAATCTACATCACTGAATCTCATCATAATAAAGAAAAGTGTTATACATCCCAAGCTAGTCATACCTCTACATGAACATGATTGAAATTTATTTCTAAAAAACTACTGCAGAAATTAGAACAAAATAGAACTAAAAACCAAAAACCCAAGGGCAAAATGATCTCTGCCCTGTACCAAAACATCTTATGATATACATAAGTGAAATGAGTACTTCATAAAGCTTAAGGTATTATATGAATATCACCTATTGTTATTGTTCTTAAACATGACATAAATATCATAAATAATAAAACTGGTTTGGAGTACTCTACAAAGAAAAGGGATAAGAACGAGAGTTAACAGAATTTTCCTCTTCTTTGATGACCTCATGACATCTGGTAGGATGATGAGGTTATATGTATAAGAGAGACTTCAATGATGTAGAAATTGATGAAATATATCAAATTGGACAGTGAAATCAATGGAAAACAAATGTCACATATATTTTTTTAAATCGTCCTTAGGGCTGTAGGGTGATTGATATGGAAGAGGGCTATATCCTATGGAATTGAGTTTCAAAAATTAGGTAACCTCTAAGGTCATTAGAGATTAAGTTTTGAGGGGAAAAATAAGCATCAGAATTCACATAGTCACATCTCCCCATCCCCAGAACTTTTGAAATGAATTTATTGGCTCAATGATATAGAACTTGAGGTTATTTTAATGGTTACATAGTTTATTCTCATTTTACATGTAATATAAATAAAATATTCTAACATTTCCTCTCTTCTTTTTCTGGTTTGGACCAATCATCTCCAACCTATGTGCTAGAAAGAGGCTGCAGTGCTGTGAGTCAGGGATCTAGGGGTAAGCTTGAAAGAGGAGATACTATTGCTGTGCATTGTAACTTGTGAGTCCCAATCTGTGTGCCTCTTAGTTAACAGGTCAAGCAAGCTGACTTTATTAACTCAACCAGAAATGTTTATTAATCAGAAGGTAATACATGAATAATTATACTGACATTCCACTCATAAACCTGTGATACATTTTATAACTAATGTACATGGTGTCTTTGCAGAAAAAGTGGGTAAAATTAGAGAACTATAGGAAAGGCACACGTGCATTAGGGAACATACGTGTCTGAGCGAACAAATAACTAGCCTATTTATCTTTTTTAGAAGCAGTCCATATCATATAACTTCATTGAGTGGTGGAGCTGCTCTTCTTCATGGCTATTGAAGTAGTAAAATACTCTTTCAGCAAAAACAGAATTCTAACACTGCCAAGTGTTAGAGCTTGGTAGCTTTTGATCTTTTGTCTGTGATCTGAAAGGTTGCCACCTATTTGTACTTTTAGCAGACTCGGTTTCAATTTCTACTCTAATCGACTTCATTGACAATGAAGGGTCCTAATTATAATGGGTACAGTAAAAATTTATATAGCTAAGAACAAGAAATTAAGGTTGCAAAATAGAAAGGGATAAAGAGCCAGAAAAAAATTAAAAGTTGTAATACACACACCCACACACACACACACACACACACACACACACACACACATATATATATATATATATATATATATATATATATATATATATAAATACCTCAATTCAGGATAAATTTAACTGATCATTTCCTGAAAAACTTTCAGGCTGATATAGTATTTATTGCTTGATGTTAAAAAAACACAAGGAGGAAAATTATTGCTATGCTTATTACCTGGTGAGCTTCACTATGGGGGAAAAAGAGAGGAATGAAGACTCCTACTATATCTAATTTAGCACTATGTATCCTTACTTCTTACTTGGGCTGTGTGAGTCATTTTCAGAATTTTAGATCTGGATACCTGAGGTTAAGGGAGCTGAAACTTCCTTCTAGATTGCCTACCCAGCAATGGGTGACAGTTCAGGAAAAAAAGCTAAAACAAAAACCTTTCCTTTCCTCTGAACAGCACTTTCAAGTAACAGATGGTATTGCAAGCTCTGTAGCTTTTCAAGGTCTCCTTTCAGAATTAACTGAAGATTTCTCCTGAGAAGTGACCAATGATCTCTTCTTAGAAGAGCTCTGAACTCTAAGCTCTTCTAAAAGATCTAAGCTCAGTTCAGATCTTATAAGCCATTCTGAACTAAACTGGTACAAAGCAGAATGACTTTAGAGAAATGACTCATATGTATTTCATGGTGATAATGTAAAATCTACATCTCTGCTATCCTCCCCACAGGAAGGCAATATGCATTTGTTCAACAGTTACCAAACAGTTCTAGGAATCAGGGTGTACTGAACAACACTTCCAAAGCACTTATGTCAATCCTATGCAAATTAGATACCAGGAAATTCAGTTCCTGAATTTATTGCTTTTCATTGCTGCCACTGTCTAAATGCTAATAAAAAGGGCACATGGAAACTGGTATGTCGAAGAGACTCCTTGACTACTGCTTCTCTTCTTAAATCCTCCGATTCCTCCTTTTCTATTTCTCTGATATTATTAAGATTGAATTATGTTAATTTAGACAAAGAATGGTACAGTGTAAAAAGGAAAATGTTTAGATTCAGAGGTGATTTCCATCTTTGCTACATCATATATGTTTGACCTTGGAAAAGTCATTCAGTCTCTCATTTTCTTTTCTTTAAAACTAGTTGTCCTCTAACATTCCTTCCAGTTCTAGATCTATGATCCTGTGATAATATGTATTCTAAGAGATGAGAGTGGTCATCAGGTCAGACCTCTGTTTTTAGACTATGTTTTTATTTTTGTGCAAGATTCTTTGTGCTTTACTTCAAAGGTGGAATTTTTAGAGAGTATATTGATTCTTCCCATCTTCTCCTTTCTACCCTTGATATACTCTAAGGACTATTCTTTCTTGAATAAAGAGTAACTTCATATATTAGTATATTCCAGGGCATATTTCACTTTACTCTCCAGTCATTTTCTCCCTGATCATCTTATAATCTTTTGATCTCACCCTACCTTTCTGTCTTCCCCTCTCCTCATTTCTGCAATCCCATTTAGGTCAGCACTGTTATTGTTTCTGAAAAGGGTTTGTTGGCATATCATATGTCACATAGCAAAGGATAATAAATGATTTTTTATTTATTCACTTAACCAGTACTTGTCCAAGCTGTAGAAATGGCTATGATTTCATCTATGAGAGAACATAGTTTCTGTGGAATTAATATACTTGTATCTTACAATGATTTTTAGAGTAGTTTCAAAGCAGTGAAGCTCACTCTTATTGAATTCTGCTTCTTGCTCCTCCCCTACTTGGCTTTTGAAAGCCAGCACTACAGTTTACTACTATTTTATTTATTGTGGAGAAAACTGACTTGATTGTCCTTTACCATGCCTCTAATGACTTCTATGGTCAGGATTTATCATTTCAATAATACAAGAACATTTCTTAATTCTTATAGCTTAGCCCATTTCCAATATAAATTGTGAAGTTACTGCAGAAGCATTTCAAGTATGCAGATCATGAATTGTTTACAATTTATTTGATATAGTGGCACCTAAATTAGCCTGTTGACAGATTGTGTGATTTCCAATTTACTGTAGTTTTTTTCAGTAGTGTTGGCATTTTAAAATTAGCTTTTCTTTCTTTTTTTCTCCATGAAGTATGAAAGTTGAAATTTAGTCATTACCACTTCTTTGGATAATGTCACCTGCACGTCAAAATACAGTGTTTTCATTATATACAGTATACATTCACTTAATCTTGTTTTTTAATGTGGCATACCATAAAAATACACCAAATATTACTAATGAGGTCGTTGCTATGAAAAATGCATTCCTATTACTTTTTGCATTATGTTAAAACCAAACACTTTAAAAATATTTTCAATTTATTTATTTTATTAGAATGATGTTATTAGAAGGGTTATTACCTTCAATTTACATATAGCAAATTGATATCCAGACAGAAGGAACAGATTAACACAGATAGTTGTTTAAAATTATACTTATTGTCAGGGCATATAAAACATTTTAAAAGAAAAAAGACAAAGATAGCATGGTAGAGTGAAAAAAATAATTATATGTACATTTATCTCTCATCGCCTATCTTTATTCCTTGTAGGTGTAATATTTGAGTTTTAACTCTTTATCATCAGCTACTCTTATACCCTTTCATTTCACTGAATATCAATTTCTTCTGAAGTACAATGAGGAGGTTAAAAAAAAGATAAGTACTTTTCAAATCCAAAATTCTAAGTCATTAAATTCTTAATTGATACATATTAGTAAGGGGAAGGAAGGAAGGAAGGAAGGAAGGAAGGAAGGAAGGAAGGAAGGAAGGAAGGAAGGAAGGAAGGAAGGAAGGAAGGAAGGAAGGAAGGAAGGAAGGAAGGAAGGAAGGAAGGAAAATGAATAAAACAGCAAGCAAGTTAACAGATTCGGTAATTGATTAATCGGTTTTTTAAAAGCTGATGTTCCCTCTTAGAAACAATACTGTGTATTGGTTCGAACACAGAAGATTAGAGAGGGCTAGGCAAAAGGGGTTACATTACTTCCCCAGTGTCACCCAGCTAGGAAGTGTCTAAAGTGAGATTTGGATCCTTCCCACCCTCCAATCTTTAGTCCTGACTGTCAATCCATTGAGCCACCTAGATAATTCCTGATTGTTTGATTCTTTATCCACTAGTCAAGTTGTTGGTGATATTCTATGACCTTCAGATGACAAAATACAATATGTCATCTGCCTTGTATATGCAGTATGTCTGGCTAAACAGAATCTGGGAAAACAAGTTCCATCAGCAAAATCTTTTAGAATGTAGAGTCAATTTTATACTAAAATATAACTTGGAGGAGAACTCTAATGTAGGTCAAAATGATGAATAAAATAATAAAATTTCAAGTATATCACTTAATTTTCTGTACATTCTCTGTGATAAACCAATTATTATATTTAAAATAATCACAATTTGTCTACTTGCCTACACCACTGTAATATATTACCCAAATAATTGGTTCTCTAATACATGTCATTGAAACTTGGCACTTCAACTGCAAGCTACATTTTCATATTATTTTTAACTACAAACCTACTTTGAAGATTTCTGTTTCTTCCCTACTTTAACTGGTTTATCCATCAGCTAACACTTTTCACTCTTGTTCTAATATGAACAGACTTTCATACCCATCAAACTTTTCAATACAGACTCTTGCTCCTTCTTATTTTTAATGAAATGCTACTTTCCCTTTACATTTTCAAAATTCTTTTCAGACTCTTCCATTGTAAACCATTCTTTTTACTTACCCCAACTCACAACCTAAAAAGAAGAGGAGATATGATATTGCTCCAAATTTTAAATCTGCAGCATTCCTCTCCCATAATCACTTAGGAGCCATTCATCTTCCTAGGTCAATGAAATTCATGTACTGTAAAACTTTCACCCTTACCATCCTTATAATTATCATATAGTCATTTTTCAGCTACTCACTCACCTAGTTCAATGTCATTATTACCTAGTGTACAGTTTTTCATGGTATGTCACCCCTGACATCATATTGAAAGAATTTAATCATTTTGAGCATTTTCTACCATTACGACTACATAATTCTCCAATGTCTATAAAGCTGATAATCTTTTTAATTCTTCTTAACTTTATTCTTTTATGAATATGGTCACATCTTACTCTATAATATGATAAAAAAGGAAAATGATAAATACTGGAGAGGATGTGGAAAAATTCAGACACAAATAGAACGTTGGTAAAGTTGTGACCTGATGCTCTCCTTCTTGGAGAGCAATTTAAAATCATATCCAAAGGGCCATAAAACTGTGTATACCCTTTGACTCAGTAATAGCACTACTAGGTCCAAATCCCAAAGAGAATAAAGGGGGGATGGGAAGAGGAGGTACTTGTACAAAAATATTTATAGTAGTTCTTTTTGTGTTGGCAAAGAACTAGAAACTGAAAGGATGTGTATTAATTGGGTAATGACTAAACAAGTTGTGTTAATGCTTGTAACAGAATGTTATTGTACCCCAAGAAATAATAAACCTGTAGATACATATGAAATGATGCAAAATGAAGTGAGCAGAGCCAGGAGAATGTTGAATATGGTACTAACAATAGTGTATAATGATCAACTAGAAATGACAATGATTATCAAGTCAAGCACCCAAGCCAGCTCCAAGGAACTCCTGATGTAAAAGGCTATCCAAAGTTATAGAAAGAGCTGATAAAATCTGAATGCAGATTGAAGCATGCCATTCTTCATTTTATTTCCTCCATTAGTTTTTCTCTAATGTAATCAATACGTTTCTTCTTTCCAGACATGATGAATATGGAAATATGTAATGTATGATAACACATATACAATCTATATCATATTACCTGTCATCTTGGGGAAGGGATATGGGTAGGAGAAAGGATGAGAACATGGATGACAAAGTGTCAGAAAACAATAAAAAATTGTATCAACTTGTAATCTGGAATTTTTAGAAATTTATTAAAAACATTATATGACATCACTGAATTACGTCAACACAAAAATAATAAACTAATCAATTCCATCTTCCATTCTGGCTACAAGTTTTTAATATATATTTATTCTATGTCAGGCACTAGGAGTACAGAGAAAAAAATGAAATAATTTCTACCTTCATTGATCTTGTATTTACTTATTTGTTTATTTTGGTGAGGAGTAGCACCTACATTATGAGTAAATGCAAAATATATAGAATGTAAGTACAAAGTGATTAAAGAACATAGTTGTTGAATGGGGGGAGTGGTAATACCTTGGAAACGATGTGGTCATCTAATTTAATTTTATAGGAACCTGGCAATTTGAAGAAGTAGTGATAGTTAAACCCACCATTGCAAAAATTGGCACATTATAAATTTATGTTGGTTGGTCTCAACAGGACCCTTCCTGTTGCTTGTAAATTCTCCTACTCTTGTTTTTATCAATTTCTAACTCATCATTGATAGGAACTCTCTCAAACCTTTTTTTTTTTCTCACAGCACTAAATAATATCCACACTTCATGTTCTTGGGGCCAATGATTTTAAATGATACTTCATTGAGGAAACTGAGCCGATTCAACTAAGCTCTGTATCTCTCCTCCTCTACTTTCTCAGCATAATTGTTTTCTCTTGGTACTATTCACTAAAACTAAATCTTATATTGCCCTTACTGTAATTTCCTTCTGCCTTCCTCAGTACCTTCTATAACAATTTCTACCCCTCTCCAGAATCTACCTCAAATATTTGCCATCTTTAATATCCCTTCTCTCATGGTTTACTTCTATTTGGCTACAAATGTGTTCAAAATTCCACAATCCTAACAAAATTAGCACCATCTAATACTAACGCATATGTCCAGTATGTGTTTTCTGTCTCAATCCATTGCCTTGGAATAGTTCCCTATAACAAATATCTATATTTCCTCATCATCCATTCTATTCTCATTCCTTCAAAAGCTGGCTTTAGATCCATCATTTTAATGAAACTACTGCCTTAAAAGTAATCAATTATTTTCTTTTTTTAATTTTGTTAAACCCTTACCTTCTGTCTCAGAATCAATATGGAATTTTGGTTTCAAGGCAGAAGAGCAATAACAGCTAGGCAATGGGGGTTAAGTGACTTGCTCAAGGTTGCATAGCTAGGAAGTACCCGACCAGATTTAAACTCAGGACTTACCATATCCAGGCATAATTCTCAGTCTACTGAGCCACCTAGCTAAGCCAGTTAATAACTTTTCATTGTCAAATCCTATTGAATATTTTCAGTATTCACTTTCCTTGAACTTCCTATGGAATTTGACATGGTTGATTGCTTTTTCCTTCTGGATACTGTCTCTTTGGTTGCAACTCTAGTTCCTTTGACATCAGCTTTTGGGTCTCCTTCATTAGTACTATGTTTTCCTCCTGGGCTTGACTCTGTTTACTATTTTCACTCTCTACTGAGTATTCCCCAACTATTAAGTCTTTACCAGTGACTTCTAAATTGGAATCTCTAGCCCTAACTTCTCTTCTCTACTCCAGATATATTTGTTCACCTGTTTAAATGGCATTTCCACTAGAATTACTGATGGGAAATGAACACAAAAAGTTTAATTTATTTTTTGTCTTTCTCACTAAACTTACTTCTCCTTTTCAATTGACTATTTAATCTTATAGCATGCACATTTACTCTATCTTCAATGTTTGAAACTTTTGAATTATCATTGATTATTACCCATCTCTATCTCTCATGTCAAATGGGAAACACCTCTAATCATTTTCAGCTCCAAAATTCTTTTACCACTATGCCTACTGTCACCACCTGATAAATGATTGGGTTATTGAAAAATATTTTAAGTAATTTTTACTCTATTCTTATTCTAAATAATCCATATTTCATACCTCCATCAAAATTACCTTTTTTGTCTAACCTCAATGCTTAAGGTTTCAGTGAAACCTTAATATTTATAACAATTAAACCACCATTGAATCTAGATCAACTCTACTTATCTTGTATAATGAATTGAGACTAATACCACCACAGTTCTATGCCCACAGATAAACCAAATTACTCTTTGTCTCCAGAGCATGTTTTATTCCTACCTGCCTCTATGAATTTTCTAACATCTTTTTCTATTCCTAAAATGTCCTGTCTCTTTCTCTTTGCCTACTGAATTCCAATGAATCTTTTCTTCCCAACATAAAAGTTATCTTCTAAAAAAACATCCCCTTTCCCCCAAATGTAATGAACTTCATTACTTTCCAATATGACATCACATATTTTTGTTTCATATCTTATGATGTTTCCCTACCCCATTAGTCTTGAGAGTTGGAACTGTGCCCTATCTAAACCTTATATCTTTCCAATTGCCTCAGTATTTCCCATACGTTCAATAATTTATGTTTATTCAAATGCATTCATTTGAGTGAATATTTCTATTATCTATTTCCTGTTGTAAATAAGTTTAATGGGACTTTGGAAGTCAAAATGGTTCCCCTTTCTCGACAAAAAGCTTAGTAATACATATGGTTGTTTTGATAAAGTATTGTTTGTTAAAAGCAGCATGAACTCTAATACTAGTTCAATAAAGATGCAGAAAAGGAAATAATGAAATAGAAATACCATGCTTTTCCCTTTTCCCTTTCTTCCCTGTTAATATTCCCAGCTCATGAAAGCATGTTTTCTTCATAATTTATTCTGATCAGCAGTGCTATTTTTTATAAATTTTTTTGAGATATACCCGGAGGCAATTTTATCTGTTCATATGGAAACCTGAACTCTTCCTTGCTTTATGTGCTTGCTATGTCAAGCTGGCTTAGTCTCAAACTAAGGATATATGATTTGTGAATTTCAACAGTAGAAATTCAGACCAGTTAGGCAAGTTTTAATGTATAAATAAAAGTTTAAAAAGTCTTTGGCATAAGTAAATTTGTTATATATAATAACAGTTATTTTTCTTTACTTTTTGGAGGGGGGTACCTAGATTTGAACAGGGAAGGAGAATTTTCAGTGATCTTAATAGACTTGAGAACCTAGCTTCATCTAAACTTTGCATTACAACCACTGCCTAGCAAAACACTCTATTTTCTCCATTCTCATCCCTATTTGGTAATTCATAAATATTTTTAATTGAATGAAACAAGAAAATATAAAGTTCTAGAATGCTTTTGGATAACTTTTTTGTTTAATGTACAAAAGAATTGAGTTATCTGTTATATCTTACAAATTAATTAAATGCTTATATATTGATCAATATATAAAAACACATATATATATATGTATGTTTGTCAACTATGTATGTGTAGTACAGAATAGCAGAATGTAAAATACTGATCATCAGCAGGAGTGGAATAAAAAAACTTAAATTTCCAATTCCTACAAGTTCTTTGATGGAGGGTACTTTCCAGAATGTTACAGAAGATTGTGTTATGTTTGTTTTCTGCCAATGTAAAATAAATGCCACACTTGGGAAAACAAATATATGCATGTGTGTACTTATACACAAATATTAATCTTCCTTCTGCAAAAGAAAACCAAAAAGTTGGTAAAGTAGCTCACTATTCCACTGACTGAAGAGGAAAAATGATGTTTCAAGAAATTGCAAAAAAAAAAAAAGAATTCAAAGAATAAGGGAGGAATGCTAATTTGTATGATGAAATTGGAGGGGGGAGAGGGACATAGAATTAAGGAAAGAAGCACCGCCAAATTACAGGGAAATGAAATGGCTTAATTTTTTTCTCCCTAGGATAGTACCGCCCCATCTTGGGAAGAATCATCTTCTTGGGTTCCAAATGAAGAGGAGGATTTGAAAGTGGTATTAGGAGAGGACACTCAGCCATGGTCAGAGGAAAAAATAGTGGTTGTTATTCATTTTTTCTAAGGCACATAGAGAAGGACAGATGATGTTTTGACATGAATAGATTGGGTGTGAAAATGGAGGTACTGGTGGTGCTATTTTTCTAAAGATAATATTTTTCAAAGCCACCATCTTCATGTAGGGAAAAAAATCATGCTTCCATATCATAGAAAGAAAGCATTGTTATGGATGACAAATAATGAAGTATCTAGTTGGATCTGGATACAGAATTTTTATTTCAAATCCAGCCTCTGATACCTGCTAGCTATGTGATCCAGGGTCATTAGGTAAAATGTCAGTCTTCCTCTGTTTTCTCATATATAAAACAGTAATGATAATAATAGCACCTATCTCTCAGGATGGTTATAAGGATGATATAAAATTTTTGTATAGTCTTTGCTAACCTTAAAGTGCTACACAAATGCTATTATCACTGTAACAATGGTGTATGTACATTTTAATAAAAGCTCATACCCAGACTGCCTAAAACAGAGGTGCCCATGTCAAAGACTCTAGGTGCCCATCTCAATGAGATCAGACAACGGGTTCATCCTTGGACACTCTAGTGCAAAATATACCAGACAAAAGGAATGAGAAAAGTGGTGCTTATGTCCTTCCCCATTACTGTCTGGTCTCCATCTATTAGATTTTACTGGAAAAAAATATGTGCCCTAGTCAGATAGTTTTGAAGATATAGCATGTTTTAGCTAGTTAGATAATTGAAAGACATTTATCCTACCCATGCTGTTGAACAACATATAATGTCTATTATATACCAAGTTTCCTGTCTCATGGAAATAGTTTTCTTGCATTTTCCATGCGGCCTTATCTCAGTGAAGACATAAGATAAGGAGTTTCACCTCTACTGATGATTGAAGATGTGGATTTCAGAAGAAAAGGAGATAGATTGAGAAATGAAGAACTGATTAAAAAGAAAGTTTCTAAGAACTAGATTTGTATTTTCTCTGCCACATTTTAAAATCATAAGAATGAAGTTATAGTAGTATAAAATATTAATCCTAAACCCATGTAGTATAGGATAGGATTCTTTTTCCTCTTAACAATATTTTAACATTTCTTGAGTCTTACTTGACTTATGAGATAAGGGTTCAGACTATTAATGTCTGATGGAATGATGAAATACTACTGTGCTAAAGGGAATAATTAACTGGAGGAACTCCATGTGAACTGGAACGACCTCTAGGAACTGATGCAGAGTGAAAGAAGCAGAACCAGGAGAACATTGTACACAGAGACTGATATACTGTGGCACAATCAAATGTAATGGATTTTACTAGTAGCAATGCAATAATCTAGGACAATTCTGAGGGATTTATGAGAAATACACACCCAAAGAAAGAACTGTGGGAACAGAAACACAGAAGAAAAACATACAATCAATCACATGGTTCGATAGGGACATGATTGGGAATGTAAATTCTAAATGATCACTCTATTGCAAGTATTAATAATTTGGAAATAGGTCTTAATCAATGATATATGTAAAATCCAGTTGAATTTCTTGTTGGCTATAGGAGCAGGGAAGGAAAAAGTATGAATCATATAGTCATACGAAAATATTCTTAATTAATTAATTAGATTTAAAAATAAATATATCATGGACAGTTAACATGTAATTGGGAAATATTTTTAAATATAAATACAAAAGTCTTTTTACTTTATAATTTTTAGCTTTAAAAAGAACTGAATATTTATATTTTTCAATGATTTGAGAAAGAAGGAAGATGGAAATATCAAAAATTTGAGAAAATAGTTGATTACAAGAATAGAATGGTCCCAAAGAAGAGAAAGGATGAAATAAACTGTCTAAAATAGAAATATTTGACTTGAAGAGTAAAAAGAATAACAATTCTATTGTTGTCTATAAGGAAAGAGATTCTACATTATGAATTATTTGAGTTACTCCAAGTACCTGGCACATAAGAAAAAAAATACAGATCTGCTACTTTTCTCCAATCACACCTTGGCCTATTAAGATCATATATGTAACCAATAGAAAGCGGGTACATATTCTGATATACACATTCAAATATCACTGGCATATACAGACATAAATTCTTGTCATATTGAAAGTATAGTATATATTTTAAAAATACCTGTTGACTGATTGATTGAGTGCTCTTGAATTTACTGAATATTGCAATACTGAATAGAATTACATTATTTAATTCTGATTCTGTTTTTGCTTTCCTGGATATCACTTGTTTTGTTTTGACAATTCTTTGTAAAGGAGAAAGGTATTAGAAATATTTTATGGAAAAGAATAAAGAACTAGGAGACAGAAAACCAATGATCTATCTTTGGATAGATCCCTAACCTGGATGTGTAAATTTGGGCAGTTTAAATAGATTATTTATTTATATAATTTATTATGCTTATTTCTTCAGCTATATAAAGGGAGGATAATGACCTTTTTTTCTTAACCAAGAAGTTATATAATTGTATGAACTATGTATTGTATAAACTATGTATTACAGCTCTTCTCATTAAATGCCCTCAATATAGTAGTTTTTACTTATAGCAGTAAAGCTAAAGGAATAACCCCTTATATGAGAGAGGATCTGATTCTTACTACACTGAAACTTCGTTTCAATCCCAATATTAATAGATCCCCTTCCAATAGAAAAGAAATATATATGTATATTTATATAATATAGATATTGTTATTCCTTTTTCCCCTGTTCATGTTAAGCATTAATAGTTTTATAACCACTTAGCCATCCCTTTTCTTGGTATCTTGTGAGCATCCTTATTCTAAGATAATAGTAGGTGATTTTTTTTTTCTGAAGGTCATTTTCAGGATAAGTATTTTCAGCACTAAACTAAGGAGAGTTTCTGAGAGGTAATGGTTGCTTTAAAATATTGTTAAATATGGATAATCCTGTTACTAATTATGAGAAACTGCTAATTACAGGCTTCTTCATGAAGATAATGGCAAATTGTGCCTAAGATAATGAATGTTGTCATAACAAAATCCCCTGTAAGGTCAAAAACTAGTTCAGAAAGGGCTGACCACAAGCAGAGTAATATATACTTTGACAGTAGTGTCCCTCAAATCTCAAAACTAAATCATAAAGTAAGATAAGTAATGTGAGCAAAACTATTTAAAATATTATATAAGGTAGAACATTTATATTCAGCCAAAGAGCCATTGTGTTGTAATTGTTGAGAAATACTATTTTGAAGAGCTGTTCCTACCAAGACCCTTAAGGTGTTTAAAAGGCATGAAGACAAAAAAGTCACTGGAGTAACATTTCTCATTTGTATTCCTACACTCTTTTTCATCATTTTGGGATCTGGCGATCTATATATATTTTAAAGCTAGCAAAATGGAAAGAAACTAATGATCTTCCAGTCTCGAATTATCAAGAAGTTGGAAAATAGACGGAGACTTGGCACCTTGAGTACTAATTAGAATGTAAATTACTGGATCTACATTGAGAATGTCCCTAGAAAAAACCATTTGGCATATATAATCTAGAGAAGAGAATGCATAAAGATAATAAATATCTGTTAAGTATTTGAAGAGCTGACATGGAGAAAAAGGGGTTAGATTTGATCTTTTTGGACCCAGAGAGGAAAAAAAAATTATACCCATGACCAAAATGTTAGAACAAAATGAAAGCAGATTTTGTTACACTTCAAAAAATAGCTGACTTAAAATATAATGGATTTTATTTTGAGACAGTGAGCAAAAATCCTATAATTACAAGTCTCTAAGTGATAGGTAGATATTATGTGGGTATTTTCCTGAAGGAGATTCATGTTTGGAATGAGGTTTGAACTAGATGACTTCTTAAATCCTTTCTAGACATTTCAGGGAAACTTTCTTCTTAATAGAACTCTTGAAGTGTACAGTTTCTACCAGGTATCCAGTTATATATTAAACTTAGGAGTGAGGAATAGAAATTAGAGAGCATCAAAACTGTCCAGAAGGATGATGGTGACATACATTTGTAAAATGACCTTAAAGTTAGCAGGACTTGTCTTATTTATTTGTTAACTTATGAAAGGCAGTCATGTAGTGGATAGGGCATTAGGCTTATAATCAAGAAGATCTGAATTAAAATTTGGACTTAGGTATTTGCTGTCAATGTGAGCTTGGGCAAATCACTTAATCTCTATTTGCTGCAGTTTCCCCAATTCTAAAATGGGAAAAAATACTAACGAGCTACTTCCTGGAGTTGTTATGAAGATCAAATAAAAACATATTTATAAAGTGCTTCATACAATGCTTGGTATGTAGTATGAATTAGCTATTTATTATTTTCATTATAGTGAATTCAGGAGCCAGTTCCTTCATGAAGCCTTCCTTGATTCTACTCTCTAGGTGTTATACTCTTTCCCTTCTTTTATTTCTCTTTTTTACTATACTTATTTATGTACATATTCCATTCCTACCTGTAGATCATAAAGCCCATCAGGGCAAACACTATGTTTTTTTCCAGTGATGAAAAAAAAGTGACAAAAAATTTATCTGGAAATAAAACAAAGATAAAGGGAATACTCATGAAATCTCAATAGTGTTAATGTTTTAAACATTACTTTGATATTTAAAACCTATTGTTATAATTGTTTTGCAATATGCTATGAAAGTAAGAGGAAACAAAATTAAGGAAAAAAATTCATCAATACCTTTTTTGGATATAATGTTCAGTTATATATTAACACATCCACTTGATATAGTATGTATATATATATAATATATACACTCCTAGGTTTTCTGATATATATATATACACTATAATATAGTATGTACAGTATATCCCAACCACTTTGTAATTACCTACTATACCTATTGTGCCCTCTGTGTGTCTTGAACATTCCTGTTTTTGCGACTTTAATTAAGCTAATCCTCATAGTTGCAAGTCAAAACCTTCATTTAAAATCTCCAGTAAATGATGCTTATCTTAGGGACACTCACTGTGCAAAATCATTTTGTTTGTGGCTATTTTTCATTAATTTTTAAACATTATTGTTATTTGGTCAATTTCTAACATTATTCCTTGGATACAAAACTAATTTTCTTTTCCTCCCACCTCTCCCACCACCCCTCCAAATAGCCAACTTGCAATTCCACTGGGTTTTGCATTTGTCCTTGATCCGAATCCATTTCCATGTTGTTGATATTTGTACTAGGATGTTCATTTAGATCCCCAATCATATCCCCTCGGCCCCTGTAGTCAAGCAGTTGCTTTTCTTCAGTGTTTTTACTCCCACAGGTTTTCCTCTGAATGTGTATATTGTTGTTTTTTGGGTTTTTTTCTCATAGATCCCTCCAGTTTGTTCAGGTCATTGCATTGGCACTAATGGAGGAGTCCATTATATTCAATTGTGCCACAGTGTATCCATCTCTGTGTACAATGTTCTCCTGGTTCTGCTCCTCTCACTCTGCATCACTTCCTGAAGGTTGTTCCAGTCTCCATGGAATTCCTCCACTTTATTATTTCGTTGAGCATCACCAACATATGCCATAATTTGTTCAGCCATTCCCCAATTGAAGGGCATCCCCTCATTTTCCAATTTTTGGCCACCACAAAGAGCGCAGCTATGAATATTCTTGTACAAGTCTTTTTTCCTTATTATCTCTTTGGGGTACAAACCCAGCAGTGCAATGGCTGGATCAAAGGGCAGACAGTCTTTTATCGCCCTTTGGGCATAGTTCCAAATTGCCCTCCAGAATGGTTGGATCAATTCACAACTCAACCAGCAATTCATTAATGTTCCAATTTTGCCACATTGTGGGGAGCAGATTCTAATTACACAGTGCGCACACACACAAACACACACACACATACATACACTAATGCACTTGTACTTGTATTGATTGGCAAACTATCTCTAAATAGGAAAAATAAAACTGAATGAATGAAGGTAACATAGGACATATGACTCTCTAGAAAAATTCTAAAAAAATGTCCAAAGTAAAATTAGGTAATGTGACTTATGAAGTGTGAGTAATTAATGTCAGTAATGAGATTTAAAGCTAGGTTTTTAGTCTTTAAGGTAAATAGTTGCTGAATTCAGTTGAATTCAGCATCTATTGATAACATTCTAACTCTTTAATATGTTCATTACATCAGACCTGAAATGAGAATTAAATGTATTAAGGCATTCTCAATTTGTAAAAAAAGGCTCCCAGGCCTGTGAGAAATTTAATGATTTATCCAAAGTCCAGATAGGCTGTGTCTGAGGTCATATTTATATCCAGGTATTTTCAGTTCAGAAGCCTACTTGATAGCCACTACATGAAATAACTTTAAACTAAATAATTCAATTTTCAGTTTGAATATTTGATTATTAAACTGGTACCCACTTGCAAAAATTGAATATTATGATCCTCTTCACAAAGATACAGAGGGGAGAATGTATGGGGGAAACAAAAGGTCAATCAACTTTATCTCATGTATAACTTTTTCAATAACAGAGTTAAGAATTAAGAAGCAAGCCTCTGTCAGTGTAGCAGGCAAATTTGGCAGAATTCTTAAATCTTATGCTCTCTCATTTTCCTTTGAATGTTCCCTATAAACACATCACACATTGTGAATATCAAAACATTTAGCAGTATCTTTGCTGCTTTTGTAAAGGAGTTTAAATATAGCCAACATAAACCTGCTCATTAGATTTCAAACCTATTTCGAGGCAGATAGCAGCCTCTTGACTTACCTCACTTAGATCATCATGATACAGAGGCTGGGAATGCTTATTCTCATAACCTTGACAGACAAGAGTTGATAAAGAACAAGCTTGCCTCTAGGAGCTCACCAGAAGCAGTGTGCTAATCTGTCAACATCTCTGGGCCCTCCTTTCTGCCTTATACATGTCATTGAATGAAATAAAAGCACAGATCCTTATTCTGCTCATCTGTGAGACAGAAATAAGAACACATGCCATAAACAAAGAGAATTTTTCATCCTTTAATTAGGGCCATATTCTTTGTATGCAGAATGTCCTTAAGAAATAAATGAGATTTCCTAAAAACATCCACAAAAAGAAAGAGTAGGTCATTTTAATCTTTTTTTTAATATTTTACCACAAGGTAATAACATTAAAGATATGATAAGGACCCGATATTCAAGCATTTTTCCAAGACCTCATAAGCATATTTTCTTCAATACCATTTCAGTCTCTGGGGAACTAGCCTCAAAATTTAGCTCAGTTCCCTCTTGGCATTGATCTCACTAAATTTAGTTTCTATGTAACCAAATTCTAAAAGATTACTACTGAATATTACTCCTTGCTCGTTGGAGCATTGGTGCCATGTTGCCTATAAAGTCTAGCTGGAATGCCAACACCTATATTCTTGTGACTCAGTGTCCTGACCTTTGAAACTCTGAATCCTTAACTTTCTATGTTCTGCTCCACTAAATGCATCAAAAAGAAATCTGAGGTTGGCTAATTGAGACCTTCTAAAATATTTCCACACTCAATGAAAGACCATTATGTTCAGCAAGTGGTCAACCATCTGGACTAATTACAGAATGTCCACAAATTCTCCGGAGTCACCGAGTCATTTTTTGTTGCATGATATCATTATTCTTCTGGAAATAAGCTCCACCTTCTTTCTTGGAAGAAATTGCACAAGTCAAAATATACTACCAAGCAATTTGTTCCAGACCCTCTTATATTCTCACTTTTGAAAAACAAAATTGCCATCCTTGACAAATATCAAAAGTATGATTTGAATATGATGTCCATGTCCCCAACTGAGAATGTTCCTCAGGCATATGAGGAGCCATAGGCATTTCCCTTTCATCCAGTTAATTCCAGGAGTCTCAAAACGGTGGATAGGGAATATATAGATATAGACACATGTGGGCAGGTGAAAATCATGATTATTTACAAATATAAAGTTAAGATGACTTAGCAAAGATTATGTCACAAAGTTCAGTGATTGCTACTTCTGAATTAAGAAGTACCAGACTAGTACTCATATGGTTTCCTCAACTCAAAAGCAAAAATAAAACAAACAAATTTAAGAAGAAAGGCAAAGATTATTTACATCATGCCTCCAGAGAAAGCTTGGTCCCCAGAGAACTCTCCAGGCCAGGTGATGCTCACTTTGAAGAGTTTTAAGATAATTAGATTAGAGATATAAGACTAAATTGAAAGAGAGATTAAAGTTGAATATGTAGATCTGAGAATCAAGTAGTATTCTCAGGGTTGTTTTTTTTTTCTCTTATAAAGGTAGTACAAAACAGAAGTGGAACTTTGTGTGATGAGGATTCTAGATCCCTGAAGAAAAGTTGGGGCAAATTGGAGAGGAATATGGATAAAAGAAAGAATTGATACAAATTCCATGCATAAACTACAATTAACCAATTGTCAACAATAAAGAGAGAAATGTAAACAAATATAGAGGAAGAAATAAGAAAATTGGATAGAATTTGTGGAGGATTTAAAGAAAAAAATGGATATTGGTCATCAAATATGACAAAACATGAATAGGTAACAAGCTGCATGTTTGAAAGAAATGCCCAAATTGATAAGATCAGAGATGCATCCAATAATTGACAAAGGTTTATACCCAACTTAAGCATACATTTAAAATTCAGGGAAGATGAAAATAAATGAAGCCTTCAAAAATCAATATATTTAAATAATTTAAAAAAAATAAATGTCAACATATTAACCAAAAGTAACATGATTTCTAGAAAATCAACTTGCAGGCCATTTAAATGGCCCTGCTCTATATTCCAAAGCAAATTTGTTGACATATTGCTAATCATATATTTGCAATATAAATAGAACATTTCACTTGTAAGATTTTAGGGTCAATTTTATTAATTTCTTATTAGTTTTTTTTTAATTTAGAAACATTTTACCCCAGGTTACCTAATGTGTATTACTGTGTGTTTTCTAAAGGAGGGAAATGACAGACACTGTTTTGTTTTGTGTTTCAATCCACAGTTATCAGTACATGATAATTAACATGTTATTTAATAAGGGCATGTTAATTAAATATATGAAAATACATTTATAAATTGTCCACATTTCATATTATTTTAATTAAATGGAACTTTTTGCATTGAACATACTATCATTCTAAATACTAATATCAATTTCATGGATTTTCATTGCCCAAACTCAGCAATCACCAAATCATGTTCATTTTAGCACCCCAGCTTAGCTGCAAGTCACCCAGATCAAAGCAGTATCACATTAAACACTATTGTTCCCCTTTCTTCTAAAGATCAAAAAAAGAATGTCTATAGATAATGTTAAAAAAAAAAACCTCTTGGGAGATGATCTTGGGCTTTGGGAGAGATGAATAGACTTGAATAAATAGGTTTTCTTTAGGTTATCAAGCACTTTAGAAAAATTATTTTTAAATGATACAAGTTTTTAGGTTAATTTCATGTTTCTAGGACAACATAGTAAATTTTATAGTGTAAATTTTTTTTGATATTTTATGAAAATCCAACTTTTTATTTAAGCAAAGGAAGAGGTCACAAGCAACAGAAAATTCTATCAGGTCAAGCAATAATATCATGTGAGAGATCACAAAATACCACAGCAACAACCAAAAAATAAATTAGATTAAAATACAACACATAATTCAAAGCAGTGAGGTTGGAGGATTTTTTAGAAGATACTGTTAACTAAGGCGATGTCCAGTGAAGACTTCACATGTCCTCAGAGGTAGCTAGGTGGCAAAATGGTTAGCAATCTGAACCTGGAATCAGGAAAACCTGAGTTCACAACTAGCCCCAGAAATTTACCATGTAGGTTACCTTGAGTAAGTCACTTAAACTCTTTTTACCTCAATTTTTGCAACTGTAAAATGAAGATAATAATAGCACCCACCTTCTGGAACAGTTGGAAACACATAGTAGATGCTTAATAAGTGTTTGTTCTTTTCTCTGTCAAAAGTATAGATATCACTCAAGTCTTTAAAAACCCTGAAAGCTGTACTGTTTATATCATAGGTCAATATTTGCAATTGCTTCTAAAAAAAGAATACTTGAAAATTGTCATTCATTATTCAAATGTCTGATATTATCATCAACAACCTTATCTTACTTACCATCAAATAATTTTGATCTACTCTGTAGGGCATTTTGCAAAATATCAGATAATATGTGTAAAACATGAACTGTGTGGTAATGAGAACAAGTTAATAGAAATAATAGAGAATTCTAAAACTATAAGGGACACCATAAAATATCTAGTCACAGAATTACAAAATTAGAGAATGGCAGAGTCTTACAGTTGGAGAGGATCTTAGATATAATCTAATCCAAATGGAGAAAAAAAAACAATCCTTTTCAGAACAATCAAGGATATATTCAAATTAGCTTTGACATGAGGTAGAATCAATCCATCACCACCCAAAGCAGAGCCATTACACTTTTTAATTTTTTTATTTTTTTCTGATTACATGTTAATACAATTTCTTAAAATTTATTTTCTGATATTTTGCAATCCATATTCCCTCTCTCTCCTTGTCCAAGAAGGAAGCTAATAAGATACATATGTACATATATTATTTAATAATACATATATCCATGTTCACAATGCTGTGAACAAAGACACATATTGTTTATACAAGACAAAAACATATGGAGGAAAAAAAGCAAAGAATAGTATGTTTCAATTTGCATTTCTTCCTTTTATGGCAGTAGATAATATATTTTTCCGTGTGTATCTTCCAGTTGCCTGGAAACATTGCTTTGTTGATAATAGTGATGTCATTCACACTTGATCATAATGTATTATTATTGTTACTGTTTACAATGTTATCCTGGTTCGCTCAGTTCTCTTTGTATCACTTCATATAAGTCTTTATAGGTTGCTTAATGATCATCTTTATAATTTCTTATGGCCCAGTAGTGTTCTATCACAAACATATATCACAATCTATTCATTCATTTTCCAACTGATGGAAATCTCTACAGTTTTCAGTTATTTGCTACCACAAAAGAGCTACTACAAATATTTTGTACAGATTCTTTTTTCTTTTCCTCTACCTTTAATCTTTGTGATACAGATCTAGTAGTGATACTACTGAGTCAAAATGCATACAGTTTGATGGCCATTTGGGCATAGCTCCAGATTGCTTTCCAGAATGGTTTTATCAGTTTACAACTCCACCAAAAATGTATTAGTGTCCCAATTTTTCCACATCCCTTCCAGCTTTTATCATGATTAGAAACATGCAAAGTAAACAACTCATGTTAGTCATGTGAGGTGTGACATAGTATATGAGTTGTTTACTTTGCATGTCTCTAATCAATAGTGATTTAGAACATTTTATGTGAATACAGAGAGTTTTAATTTCTTCACCTGAGGATTCCTTGCCCCTATTCTTCGACCATTTTTCAATTGGGAAATGTTTTATATTCTTAATATATTTGACTTCATCCTTTATATATTTGAGAAATGAGACCTTTGTCAGGGACATTATATATTTTCCCAAATTTGTTGCTTGGCTTTTTTTTAAACCCTTACCTTCCATCTTGGAGTCAATACTCTGTATTGGTTTCAAGGCAGAAGAGTGGTAAAGACTAGGCAGTGGGGGTTAAGTGACTTACCCAGGGTCACACAGCTGGGAAGTGGCTGAGGTCAGATTTGAACCTTGCACCTACCGTCTCTAGGTCTGACTCTCAATCCACTCAGCCACCCAGATGCCCCTTGTCGCTTGGCTTTTAATTTTGGTTGCAATGCTTTTGTCTGTACCAAAACTTTTTTATTTAATGTATTCTAAGTTGTCTATTTTATATCTCATAATTTTTTCTATATCTTGTTTTGATTTGGATTCTAAATTTATTCATGGTATCACCCTTAATTTCTTTTTTAAAATCCCTACCTTTGATCATAGAATCAATACTGTGTATTGGTTCTGAAGCAGAAGAATGGTAAGGACTAGGCAATGGAAGTTGAGTCATTTGCCCAAGGTCACACAGATGGGAAATGTCTGTGACAAGGAAATCACTTTAAAAGACTGATATATATTAAGTTAAGGTCGCCAAGGAATTCAGCTATGTAATTCCTAAATGAAACTCAAGTCAGCAGTCAACCTTTTATGGAGTTTTTAATTACAAACAGGAGGAAGAAAGGTATGAGAGAGAGAGAGAGAGAGAGAGAGAGAGAGAGAGAGAGAGAGAGAGAGAGAGAGAGAGAGAGAGAGAGAGAGAAAGGGGAGAGAAGGGAATATGGCTTAAATACCCCCTCTTTTTAGGCTTGGCCAAAAGGCCCAAGCCCTTAGATAGCTGAGGCAAGAAAAGAGATCAGTTCCTATCACTCATGTGACCAAAATGGAGAAACAGTCTCAGGGCCCTCCACCTCCAGCTTCCTTCAGAGCAAGCTTCTCAGAGCACAACCTCTCAGAGCAAAACCTCTCCAACCACCCTAGTCCTCAGACCCTGCTATCTTTAAGGAAACCATCCAAGTTCCCTCCCCTCAGTTCTCACATCTACCAATCACTGTCCATGTCTTCCCTGTGCCAATGGTGGCTCTAGCTTAACCCAGGACCACCCAGAGGTCTGTGGCTTTGCACATGTCTGTTGAAAGTCATATTCTCAAATAATTAAATCTTGATCTTTGCTGCAGCCCTTCCTAAATCCTGTTACTCTGAGTAGGGTGGAGATTGTAGTTTCCAAGACCTGGTTCTGTCATTCCAAGTATCTCTATTGTATCAATTCTAAAATCAATCATGACTCAAAGAACTTCCTGTTCTATGCTTAAGCATAGGTCAAAGCCCTTTCCATTGTTCAGCAAAAGGTTTCTGTCCTAAAGTAATCTTAAGTAGGGAGGAGAAGGAACCTCCCATGCCAATGGGATTCACATTCCAATAGAATTCCCACTATCAGTAGGAAATTCTTCAAGTATGAAATCTCCCAATGGTGAAATTTCCAACATTTATAAGTCTAAGAAATTTTAAGGTTTACATGTCTGAGGCCAGATTTGAACCCAGGACAGTAGTCTTAGGGCCTGGTCTTCAATACACTGAGCCACCTAGCTGCCCCCATCCTTAATTTCTATATCATGTATCCATATTGACTTCACCTTGATCATGTCATGTTAGCGAACCTATGGAACACATACCAGATGGGGCTGCTACCCTAACCCTTTCCACATGCTCCTGAGGACATTTCTCATATCACCCATCCCTCTTCCTAGCAGCAAAATGGAAGGACTTCCTCTCTCCCCAATGTTAGATAAGGCAGGGAGCTCACATGAGGCATGAGGGTTGTACATTGAACCCTTGGTCTCTAAAAGATTACCCATCATTGGTATATGACATGAGTAATTGGTCTAAGCCTAGTTTCTGCCATACTACTTTACAGTTTTCCCAGCAGATTTTGTTGATTAGTAAATATTTTTTCAAAAACTTTAGATCTTTAGATTTATCAAACACTGTGGTTCTTTACCATTGTGTGATGAGTGCCTCACTTATTCCATTGGTCTTCCACTCTATTTTTAAATAGTATCAGACTGTTTTAAAGGTTTGAAATCTGGTACAGCTCAATCATATCCCTTCCTTTGTCATTAATTCCCTTGGTATTCTAAATCTTTTGTTCCATCAGATTAATTTTGTTTTGTTTTGTTTTCCAGTTCTATGACTTAATTTTTATGTAGTTTGATTTGTATAGCACTAAACAAGTTAACTAATTTAGAAAAAAAGTCATTTTTATTATATTGACTCAGTCTATCCATGAGCAATTACTGTTTTCCAATTGTTCAGTCATTACACTTTTGTTTTGCTGTTGTTCAATCATTTCATCTATGTCCAACTCTTTTTGTCCCATGTGGAGTTTTTAAAGAAAATATTATGAAATAATTTGCCAATTCTTTCTCCCAATAATTTTATAGATGAGGAAAGTAAAGCAAACAGGGTTAAATGACTTGCTCATGGGTATATTAGTAAGTGAGGCCTGATTTGAACTCAGGTCTTCTTGACTCTAGGTCCAGATCCCTATTCACAGTATCGCTTGTCTCCCCATTTTCCTTTTAGAAATCTATGTTTAACTTTTTAACCCTTGAAATTGTCTGATTTTTTTTTCTATCTTCCATTTTCCTTTTATAATTCTGTCCTCTAATAACAACACTTTCATTTAATAATTAGGGAGGCTTCAAAGGAGGTAAAATGATGACTATTCACATTTTTGGTGGTTTGCAGTTTATGAACATTTCCTCCACTTTAACTAAACATGAGATGTACTACAAAGGTTATTTTCTTGACAAAAAAAAAAAAAACAGCCTGAGTTTTAGAGAGATGAAGTTATCTTTCCCAAATATTACAAGAAGTAGTTGAATAAAACAACTAATAGAAGCTGGGCTTTCTGATCTAAAGTTCTTTGTTCTTTCCACTCTACAAAATTATCTTGAATATTAATATAGATCAATACAATTTAATCATTTGTCAAAAGGTTATTGAAAAAAGATACTCAGCATAAAATTTTATCAATAGGTCCTAAATATAATGCCACAATAATTAATTCAGACTCAGAGTATTACTTTGCACACTTTTAAGGAAATTAAAAGTATTGTTTTAGACTCTGAATATTACTATTAATCCTATTCAAGAATATTTGAGAAAGAAAAGCATAAAAGATAAAATTGTAAACAAAATCCCCTTGCAATTCTACTAGGATAAAAATTTTTAATGGTAGAGACTTTAAACATGAGTTCTCATTTATAATCAGTTTCACATAATTTACTTCTATTTTTATCACTAAAAATGCCTAGTAAAAACACTGAATAAGATATAATATAAAGGTTTTAAAAATCGGAAAGCTCCCTAAATCATCGTAGAATTTAATATAAATTGAAACTATGCAATTGATTTAAAAATATCCACATTTCAGAATTTCAGATCCAAATGAAAAATGGTGGCCAATTTTATTGAATATTTGAAAATTCTAACTATGAAAGTGAATTTTTCTATGTGCACTACAAAGTATTATATATATATATATATATATATATATATATATATATATATATATATATATAGAGAGAGAGAGAGAGAGAGAGAGAGAGAGAGAGACAGATGATAACCACTTCATGTGAAGAAATAGAACACTGAGAGAGACAGAAATACTGATAGGAATTAAGTTGATAATCTCCAAAAGTCCTCTCAAGGGATCTTATCATTTTAGGATGCTAAAAATTCGTAGAATTTTAAGTATGTATTTTTTGTTTCAATGCAACTCATAGTGCAATCATTGATTTAGAAATGAAAGAGATTTAGGAATTATTGAGATCAACTCTTTCCTTTTACAGTTAAAGAAATTTTCAGAGATATTAAGTAAATTGAGCAGGACTATACATCAGGTAATGTCTGATTTGGGATTTGAACTCAGGTACTCCTAAGTACAAACCTTGACAATATACAATCCTACACTAGATATAAGATGTCCTGTAGCACCCTGAATTTTGGATTCTTGTGCCTACTTGAAATGCAATAAAAAGGTTATAAGAGAGAGATCTTTTTAGAAATGAAGTAACATGGACAAGATTAATCATAGTTTTCTTGGATATTTTTTGCTAATGTTATTAATAAAATATATAAAATAATTTCATGATTCTTATATGTTTAAGTATGCTAGAACTCTAGAAAAAGCATACAGGACCATTTAAGAAATCAGGCAAATCTATCACACTAAAAATCAATAATAACAATTGTCAATCTGCTTTTACAAAATTTCCAAAAGTTTAAGAGCTATAAATATCTACCAAATTAAACTTGTATAATCATGGTCTAACAACAATTAACCCATTCACACTTAAAAGTTCATATATGATATATTTCATAGACACCGTTGAAATATTTTGCTCATATATTATATGACTCCCTGTTTGTACACACACACACACACACACATATATATATATATATTTATTATACATTTCCTCCATCTTATATCAATCCTTATCTCATACCTAATCCATTCTGTCAATAAGATTTTACTACAGTTTAAAAATTCTTTAAGAGAATGGGACTTCGAAATCAAACCAGAAATTTGCATGATTTAGGCTTATATACCATGTTCTAGAAACATTTAGTTCATTTTCCTAATGCACATGAGTGATTATATTATTGTTTAATCAAAAAAAGCTTCAATGATTTTCTGTTATTTCTAGGATAAAAGACAAACTCCTCTATTCAGTAGAATAAGTTTCCCTTGACATTCCTTCAGAAAGCTGGGTTTCAGGAACTTCCACTTCACTGAGTAAACAGTTCCCTGATCCCCCTCTCATATACTGCTATGTAATTTCAGGAATGTAAACCTCCATTATTGATTCCTTAAAATTCCTCAGCTATTGCTATTGACAAAGTCCAGGTAATTTCTCTTCTTGGATCACATGAGTGGCATCAACTTCCTAATGAACTCTTTCCTCCACCTACTATACCCTGAATCCCAAATCTATTCTTTACTCTTAAGCTTTTCAGTATCTTGATTACAAACTTCCTACAATCAGTTCTCTTTTTTCATAGAGCCAGTACAAAGGAAAAGAGGCAGTTTCTCCCTCAAATAGCAACCTGAAAATTTATTTATAACTAGCAGTTGCACACTGAGCTCAAAAATGGGTCAGATGGCCATCTTACTATCTTTTATAGACATATATATGTAATCAAACTCCAAGAAATTATTTTACTGTCTGTAACTTCATGGAATTGAACAGGGAATTCCTCTTTTTTTTCAAATCCATGCATTAATGCCTAACAATTATGTAGTGCTACAAAATCACATATATCCCTCTTAGTCTGACAGTTCATATTTCTTTTTCTCTTACCCATCCATTACTAAACCAAAGGTAACAAAATTAAAAAGAATAATCTTAAGCACCAAGACAGTATTTTTATAAAGGTGGCCAAAAAAACAACCACATAAAATGATTTTCAACTGCTGATCTTTGATGGTCAGTAGAGAATAAGATTTTTTTTAATTAAGGTTGAAGTTATAAAACTTCTTGAATTCAGTTACTAAAATTGATGTTGTTACCAAAGAACTCTTCTTCCAAATATATCATGGGTCACTCTCCACAATAATGTTTTTATTGTTTGGTATTAGAACAGTGGAAAATTTTGAAATCATGATGGGCAACTGCCAATTTACCACTTAAGGGTTATTTAGGTTTATTTGTTTAACTTCTCATAAGTAAGAAAATAAAACTTGGAATTTTTTAAACTCCTGGTTTGATCCAATATTTTACTCAAAAGAATTATAGAAACTTCTAGCTGGAAAGAACTTTTAAAATTATATCACATGAGCTCTTTATTATCATTTTTCTTCTTCATGTAACTGTGAAAATAAATAGATTTTCTTTACAAATACTACTTACCTATTATTAACAAGGTAAGGAACCAAAATAACTACAAGGGGGTTAATGACAAAAAAGGATATCTACAAGCATATATAAAAGTAAAGGTAACAAAAAATGACAATATTTTTAATTATATATTGAAGTGGAACTATTAATAAATAATAAAAAAACTAAGATCAAGCTTTTTGAACATCTCTTCAGTATTGGGTAGTATGAGGTAATGAGACAAACTCCTTTTTTATTAAAATACTTAAAATATAAATGGTTTCATTCAGAAATTAGTGCCAAAAATTAACAACCAAACAATATTCATTTTAAAACTCATATTGAGATGAAATTTTGTCAATAAAATAACTTATTAATTTTTTTAAATGTTTTTCCTTCCTTCTCTTCCCCTCCCTTTTCCTCTCCTCCCTTTCACTTCACAAAACTGGACCAAGGACCAAATACATTAATATCAAGATTTTAACAGGGAAAATATAAAGATCATAATAGTTTTAAAGCAATAAAATTTCTGGAAAAATGTTAGCTCAAAATATGAAAAAATGTTGGGAAAAAGACTTTATTAAGAATAAAAAATAATGTATTGAACATTTAATGGTTTCAGAATCTGACTACAAATTATCCTTTCAGGATTATTAATATTACTCACCCCATCTTATTGGTTACACTCTAAAAGAACTGACATATTTTATATTTCCCTATCTACACTTTCATGCCTTTGCACAGGATGTCCCCAGTTCCTAGAATGTTTTCTCCTTGTCACCTCATCCTCTTGGAATCACTAGTTTCCTTAAAACCTCAGCTGAGAAGCCAAAATCCTTCAAAAGTGTTTTACTAATCATAAGTTGTTCTTGCTCTCTTAACCAAAACACTCTACATTTATTTTGTGCATATACTGAAGAAAGATGCTATATTCCCCCAAGGAGGATGGAAGTTTTTTTGAGAAGATCTGTTCTGTTTTTGTGTTTGTTTTCCCAGGACCTACCACTATTTCAGTTCTAGAACAGGCACTGAGTAAATGTGTCTAATTATGTATATTATACTTTTATTAATGCCATCTAAGTTTACAAAGACTTTGTGTGCTGGCAAGTCACAGTAGATAATCTTTTTAATAAATGTGGGTATTTTCTCCAACTTTGACAAGGTTAAAACCCAGGCTCATTTAGCTTGTGTCACTATTTAGGTGCTCTTATAAATCCTCCATAGAGACTTCATTAAATGTAAAGCAAAAAGACTAAAATATTATTACAAAAAGAAAAAAAAGTGTATAAATAATTTAAAAAACAAAAAAATATATTAATGATCATCATTTCTCAATCATTTTCATCAATACTTTCTATGATTAATTATATCAAAGGATGATATTTGGATGAATGAATAAAATATCACTTAAATGACAGGAATTATAACAAATTATTTGGATACAAATAAAAATGCAAGATAATTTCCTTCAGAAAGGAACTTTTATTTTAACATAGTGAAATTATATATTAAAATGCATGTCTGTATATAAATGCAGATTCATACATCTCTTCGTGGATTGATGGAATTGATTCAATTAAGGTTCTTAGAAAAATAGAATGACAAGAAGGCCTCAGGAAGGTTAGATATGGTGAACCTATAAGAATGCTTGAGCCCTAGAACAGGAGCTGGAATAAGAGGTTGAAGGCTAGAGTGCAGGACGATGATCTGTTTTACATCTTCATGTATTTGGGCTTTATTATTCTGGAAAAATTAACATTTAAAATGAATTCATAGAAAAGAGGTATTTAGATAGATATTATTTTTATATAAAAGTATAATATACAGAAATAGTAATGTGAAAAGGGAAAGGGAGGTATAGAGTGGGAAATACCTAATTGAACAGTAAGAATGAAAAGAAAAATGAAGGAATAGATTAGTGGAAGTGAAGTAATTAAATAACATTGTTATTGTATGACAAAGAGATTCTACAAAGTTGATTCCCCTGATACTCCCTGACTAGAGCAAAGTTTATATATCAGAAAGTTCTCTCTGTATCATAAATTTTTTGTGGAAATATAATTGTGGACATTTCCCCTTAGATCAAGCTATGGAAAGATTATTATACTAAGTCATGAGACATGAATAGTAGACTTCATTCTCTCACTAGCTCAAAGACTTTTAAAAAGTCACTTAATCTCTTTCAGCATCCATTTCTTCATATGTAAAATGAGGATCTCAAATTATATGATTTCTAAGATCCTTTCTGACTCTAAAATTCTATGATGCTATAAAATACTTGCTAAAAATAACCAGTACCTGAGTTTAGTGACAAAAAGGGAATTTTTTCATTTATATTAACATCTTTCTAGTTCAGTAGTGAAATTATCATGAATATGTAAATAATAAATGATATAATACTCATATAGCACTATATATAAGATAATACACATCAATATCAAATATATTCATTTAGATTTACTGAATTAAAATATATAAACTATGTTTTTGAATAAGAAACTGTGCTTTAACTGGGCTAATGAGAATCTCAGAAAACACTGATAACTTCTTAACCAAGGAAAACAGAATATGTTCCTTCTAAGAGACAAGATTTTAATCTTTTTTAGAAAAATTTATTCATGAATTTTTAGGTTCTTTCATAGCAAAAGTGATCATTCCTTGAGTATTTTACTCATTTCTCAAACAAATGAAAATAAAAAATACTCCCTAAATTCTGTAACTTCTGCATGGGATGAATCTATCTAAAGATCTTCATCAGAATGGTGGGAATACCTTTCCACCAAAATGAAATAAAAAAAAAAGTTTAAGGAAAAAAACAAAGATTTTTTGAAAAATGGAAAAGAACAATATCTCAGTTCACAAAGTATTAACATACATATCACAAGACTGTTATATATTTTCAGCAAAAAACTGATAAGCTAAATCACTTGAGTAGACATTAGAAAAACATTATAAAGAAGAGTGAAATGACACTATTATTCCCTGAATGAGTTAATGAACCTTACTCTGCACTAACCAGATTCATTTCATATGACCCCCAAACCTACTTTATCATTTTAAGATTATGGATAATTACATTTGTGCATGATGCACATTTAGCCATGCAAAAAAATGATTTTATGCATCATGAGTCACTTGTCATCTTACCATATGGCTATAATTTTGTAGATAGTGTATATATTTTCAAAGCTCTTAAGAAGCTTATCTTATTGAAGAGAAATATGTATGGGGATTATTAGAAAATTATTCATCTCTATTATATTGGGAATAGTATGTTAACATTTAGAAAGCAAAGGCCAATCTTTTTTTTAAAAATATCCATTAAAGAAAAGGCTATTTTTGAAACAAAACTGTAGAGAATAAAATGGTTCCTGCTCATTGTATGGATAGTTCTAAAAGGTAAGAAGATATAAGTATCATGGATTAGAAAGATATATGATGGGAAGTCTATACTTCACATGCATAATGGTATAGATGGTGATCTAATCTTCCTTCACATATAAAGTATAATACAGAGAAAATACACTTGTTTTGGAATCAAATTATCTGGATTCAATTAAATCATTGATCACCTTTGTGAATGTGGACAACTCCCTATATTCCTCTGGTTTATTCATTTATATTCAGTTTATTCATCTATGAACATGTTTTTAAACTACATATCGATGTAAGATTTCCAGGGATCATAGCTTTTATGACAATATGTAAAAATTCTAACATTAACATTAAGTATTGCTTCCATCTCACGAGTACTACCAAAATAAATTGAATACAAATAAGGACCCTGGGAGGGAGTAAAAAGTGTCACTCTTCACAGCTATTACTTTAGTTTTGGTGGAATATATGTGGAGGTATGAATAGCTGCTCTAATAGCTCAAAATGTAAGAACACTGAAGATAGTCAAATGTATATCTTATTTGAGGGGTTTACAGCTGAGAGAAAAACAACAAAAAGCAAATGAAAACCTTACTACTAATTGCAATGACACTAATGTAAGACTAAATTACCTTATCACTATTAAAAACTTCCAAGGCAATTTTGAATTAATAAAATATCAATAAGTAGATTAGAAAAAGAAATAAACTATTAATTTGTAAGAGAAAATTGTAAAAGGCAGCTATGGGCAACCAAAAATTTAAAAGAAAAGTGGAGAATTGGATAGAACTCAGGGATGATTTTGATGAATATCATTTTAGTGATGAGATTAAACATTTTCCCCTAAATCTCAATTTTATTTAATGTTATCTTCACTATTATCTTTATAAAAACTATATAGAGGTTTATATTGTTTTAATTAAACTCATTTTGAAAATCCACATCTATTGTACACTCTTGAACATCTAAGACATTTAAGATGTTGAACATTTCTAAAAATACTATATAAAGATTAATTTCTCATTGTTTAGAGTATGGATCTGACATACTAGTAAAGTATTGAAGAATTGTTCAGTCTGACTCAATTATTATGAAATATATATTTTTAAAATAAAATACTTAAAAGAAAAAAGTTGTTTACCAAAGTTTTTAAAATATTTATGAATTTCTTTTTTAATTTTCATATTTAAATTTTTCAATTTTCTTTTTATCAATGTTGATATTCATATACAAAATCATTCATTTCATTTTTCAAATTTGCATAAATATCTATATGTATCTCTCTCCCCATCTATTTATCTATCTATCAATCAATCAATCTATTTATCTAATTTGTTTTATACAAGAAGTTCAAAGACAAAAATAAATGTTAAAATTTTCTTACTTTTTGGTGGAAAAGAAACCAAACCAATGGTTTCTAAATAATGAAGAGGAGTTGTTAAGTGAGTTTTTGCGCATGAGTATAAAGGAGAGAAAGAATGAGATTACAGGGTGTAAGACTCTATGGCTTACAAGACTCATCCACAGGGTCGGCCAGTCCTGTGACATCCTGTTTGGGGTAACGAAAAATGAAGAGTAACAAAAGAAGAGATGGACACTATATGAAAAGAGAGAAATAGTGTCAATTTTATTTGCTTCACACAGAACTTTTATAGGCAAAGACTACTTAGACAAAACCCACAGGAATTTATGATTCTTCATTCCAGAAACCCTAACCTTGGTCCAGGGATAGGCAGGTGTTCAAAGGTTAACCCACATCCTTCGTTTATTACAAATACAAACAAGGGGAAGAGGGGCAGACAAGGGGATAGGCGCCCACCTAATCGCAATTTGCCTCTCATAAATGTTATCCTGCATCCTTCATGTTTACTGTTCCATCCTTGGTCCCAGGATGGGTGAAGGTCAATCCTCATCTTTGTCTGAAGCAAAGACAAGCAAGTCCACAACTTTATCTTAAGCAAATACAAATAAAGAAAAGAGGAGGTATTCCTCGACTACACAGGGCAGCTATATTTCTCAGTGGATAGAGCACTAGAGATGGGAGGTCCTGAGTTCAAATATGACCTCAGACACTTTTTAACTTTGTGACTCTGGGCAAGTCAGTTAACCTTAATTAATTTACCATTCCTTAATATCCATTTTAATACAGGAGGCAAGAGCTTTAAATAAAAATATTGGAGGGGAGATGCAGCTAGGTAGCTTATTAAATTGAGAGACAGGTCCATAGGTGGCAGGTACAGGGTTCAAACTTAGCTTTGGATACTGCCTAGCCATGTGACCTTGAGCAAGTCACTTAACCCCCTTTGCCTAGACCTTACTACTCTTCTGCTTTGGAACTAATACACAGTATTCATTCTAAAAATAAAGGTAAACATTTTTTTAATAAATAATGGTTTTAGAAACTCAAATATTAGAAAATGTGCACTGAAAAGAACAGAACTGGAAAATAATGTACTCAACAAGAGAGAAAGAAAAATTATATTTTATGTAAATCCATATAACTAGGGTATTTTTCAATCTACACATGTCATAAATAACAACAACATGAGAGTAGTTGTTACTTTGTTTGGTGGTCTTTCCCCAACATATCAGTATGACAATTGTATCATAAAAGAAATGCTCTCAAACTTGAAGGTCTAATCCTCTTGAAGCCACTTGCTCTCCTGGATTTTCAGATCACATTCATTTTATAATAAGGTCTAAAGTTTGACTGGAGTGTTGATGTCAGAATCCAGATGAAGCAGAGTAGAATGAATATAAAATGAGTAGATAGAAGCAAGAACAAAAACGCATTATTTTGAAATTTGCCTTTGAAAGGAAAGAAATATAATAGATAAGCAATTTCTTGGTTGGTAAGCCATATTAGGAATACAATTTTTAGTGGCCCAATGTCAAATGATCTCAATGTCTCCAGTGGATCATTCTAATTTTTTTTTGCTTTGATCTATCTTATTTAGTATTTTTATTAATGATTTAGATAAAAGTATTGATGCCTTAGATACAAAATTCACAAATTAAACATAACTAGAAGGTCTAAATAACAAAATCAATATACATCAAATGACAGACAAGGATCCAAAAATATCTCTACCTATGAGAACACTGAAGCACTCCATTATTGTCAATAATATAACCTTACACAACAAAATAAAATACTTGGGAATCTATCTCCCGAGACAAACACAGGATCTATATGAACAAAACTACAAAACACTTTCCACACAACTAAAACTAGACTTGAACAATTGGAAGAACACTAACTGCACATGGGTAGGACGAGCCAATATAATAAAAATGACCATCCTACCCAAACTCATCTATCTATTTAGTGCCATACCCATGGAACTTCCAAAAAATTTTTTTACTGATTTAGAAAAAAAAAAAAACATAACAAAGTTCATTTGGAAGAACAAAAGATCAAGGATATCCAGGGAAATAATGAAAAAAAAATACAAAGGAAGGGGGTCTTGCAGTCCCAGATCTCAGACTATATTATAAAGCAGCAGTCATCAAAACAATTTGGTACTGGCTAAGAGACAGAAAGGAGGAGCAGTGGAATAGACTGGGGGCAAGCAACCTCAGCAAGACAGTATATGACAAACCCAAAGATCCCAGCTTTTGGGACAGAGATCCACTATTTCATAAAAATTGCTGGGAAAATTGGAGGACAGTGTGAGAAAGATTAGGTTTAGATCAACACCTCACACCCTAAACCAACATAAATTCAAAATGGGTGAATGACTTGAACATAAAGAAGGAAACTATAAGAAAATTAGGCAAACACAGAATAGCATACATGTCAGACCTTTGGGACGGGAAAGACTTCAAAACCAAGCAAGAATTAGAAAGAGTTACAATATGCAAAATAAATAAACTGAAATACATCAAATTAAAAAGTTTTTGTACAAACAAAACCAATGTAACCAAAATCAGAAGGGTAGCAACAAATTGGGAAACAATCTTCATAAAAACCTCTGACAAAGGTTTAATTACTCAAATTTATAAATAACTAAATCAATTGTACAAAAAATCAAGCCATTCTCCAATTGACAAATAGGCAAGGGACATGAACAGGCAGTTCTCAGCCAAAGAAATAAAAAATATTAATAAGCACAGGAAAAAGTGCTCTACATCTCTTATAATCAGAGAGATGCAAATCAAAACAACTCTGAGGTATCACCTCACACCTACCAGATTGGCTAACATGACAGCTATGGAAAGTAATGAATGCTGGAGGGGATGTGGCAAAGTGGGGACTAATTCATTGCTGGTGGAGTTGTGAATTGATCCAGCCATTCTGGAGGGCAATTTGGAACTATGCCCAAAGGGTGTTAAAAGACTGTCTGTCCATTGATCCAGCTATAGCACTGCTGGGTTTGTATCCCAAAGAGATAATAAGGAAAAAGACTTGTACAAGAATATTCATAGCTGCACTCTTTGTGGTGGCCAAAAATTGGAAAACGAGGGGATGCCCATCAATTGGGGAATGGCTGAACAAATTGTGGTATATGTTGGTGATGGAATACTATTGTGCTAAAAGGAATAATAAAGTAGAGGAATTCCATGGAGACTGGAAAAACCTCCAGGAAGTGATGCAGAGCAAAAGGAGCAGAACCAGGAAAACATTGTACACAGAGATTGATACATTGTGGTACAATCGAAGGTGATGGCCTTCTCCATTAGTGGCAATGCAATGTCCCTGAACAATCTGCAGGGATCTAAAAAATACTATCCACAAGCAGAGGATAAACTGTGGGAGTAAAAACACCGATGAAAAGCAACTGCTTGACTACAGGGTTGGAGGGGATATGACTGAGGATAGACTCTAAATGAACACTCTAATGCAAATTCCAATAACAGGGAAATGGGTTCGAGTCAAGAACCCATGTGATAACCAGTGAAATCGTGCGTCGGCTATGGGAGAGGGAAAGGTGGGGGGGGGGAGGGGAGTAAAAGAAAATAATCTTTGTTTCCATTGAATAATGTTTGGAAATGACCAAATAAAATAATGTTTAAAATTTAAAAAAATAATGTAACCTTATACTAGTATTTAAAATTTAGCTGCAAAATTACAAAATGGGACAAGAATAGTTTTAAGAAAATTTATTTGGCAAAATATCTTAGGGTTTTAGTGAAGTGGGAGATCAATGAATTAACAATGTGATAAGAGTAAAAACAATAATCAAGGCATTTTTTTACTTTGCTAGACTTCATTCATGAATAAAGACATGTGATAGTCCTGCTTCATGTTGACCTGGACCAGATTACATTTGTAGTCATTTTTTTTTGTTTGTTTGTTTTTTAAATTTCTGAGTATCACAAGTTAGGGACATGATGAGCTTAAAAGAGTATAAAAGAGGATGAACTGTATGATCAAGGGACTTAAGTAAATGCTATATGAAGATCAATTCAAGGAACTGGGATTGATCAGCCTAGAGAAGAAATAATTTAGAGGGTTGGAGACATAATATACCATATATTCATATCTTTTAAAATGCAAAGGCCTAATTTAAAAAAATAAAATGTGAAGGCCTACCTCTGAAAGTAAGAGTACAATCAGTTTGTTTGCCACCTCTAAGGTGGCATTAATTTGGTGGAAGATACAAACTGAAATTAAAGCTCCATATTGGGTGTAAGGAAGACTATTTTGTAGCTGGAGTTATTAAAAAGTAGAAGGGGTTATGTTGAAATTAAGTCATCAAATATATCCTAAAATGTCATTATTTGGGTATGTTATAGAGACTCATGTTGAGTATGGGTTTGACTAGTTGGTTACTGAGTTCTCTCTATCTCATTTTTTAAAATTATGAACCAATTGTGTGACTCTCCTGATTTATCCTCAACATTTAGTGGCATGCCCCATGGAATCTAAACTAGATTCTGAGCTGGTTAATATTTTTCAATTAATAGTTAAGATGAGATTGTAGATAGCATGTTATCAAATTTACTAAGACAAATCTGGAAGAAATGTTTAACATTACATTTTAGTTAGAATCCAATATACGTATAGAGATTGTCTAGAACATGGGATGCTTTAGCAAGGAAGAAATTTAATATGGATAAATGAATCTAAGCATCAATTTCACCAATACAAGGTGGGGGAAGCATGATGAGATAGCAGTTAGTCTCAAAAATATCTGGAAGCAATTGTAAATTGCAACCATAAGTTGAGTAGGTAATACAATTATAAATTATATTAACAGGCTTAGTTTCCAAGAATAATGGGGCAATAGTTCTGCTACATTCTGTCCTGATTAGAACACATCTGTGATTTCATTTTAAGTTCTAGTTACTACATTTTAAGATATACTAAAGTGATATTCCTAAATTGAAAGTCCAATCATGCTAACTATTGTCCCTCTCTCATCCATTCAATAATCTCCAGTAGTTTTCTAGTACCTTCAGGAGCAAATATAAAATACTTGACATTCGTTGCTTTTCTTTATCTAACTCCCTTCTACCTTTCTAATCTTTCACTTTCCCCTCCACCCCAACGTATACACTTTGATCTAGTGACAAAAGATTTCTGGTTGTTCTGTGAACAAGACACTCCATCTCTTGAGTCTGTCTGTCTGTGCCCTATGTCTAGAATTTTCTCTCTTCTTCAGTAAACTGCTGACTCCCTCACCTTTCTGTAAGTCATAACTAAAACTCCACATTTCATAAGAAGCTCTTCCTAGCTCCTCTTTATTCCAGTACTTCACCTCTTTTTATTGTTCCCTTTTTTATTTTATCTGTAGCATGATTTCTATATACTTGTTTGCATGTTGTATCCTCCATTAGATTGTAAGATTCTTGAAGGCAGATTGTATTTAACTTCTTTTTGTATCCTTAAAGCTTTACACAGAGGCTAGCACATGGGATGTGCTCAATAAATGTTTGTTGATTGATTGGTGAACATTCATAAAATAAAGAGCATCCAGATGAGGGTCAGTGGAATGCTTAAATGTCTTGAGTTAATATGAGATGAGAACTAAGAGAGGCAACCAAGACTGCTTAGCTCATAAAGGAAAAGATTCAGAGGTGTGTGATCATTGGACTCAACTACCTGAAGGATTTTCACAAAGAAACAGAATTGATTGTTTGCTACCTGAAGAAAGGCATAGCAATAAAGGAGAGGAATGTGAAAAGTGCTCTCAATACTATCCCAGAGTTACATAGGCTATCTTAAGGAGGAGTTGTGTTCCCTCTTATTAACAATATTCAAGGGAAGGCTGGATAACTTGTTTGTTCATATTTAGGTTGATTAGATAAATCTAATCTTTATGATTATATACATTTATAATAATCTAGACTTTATGATTCTGTATATTCTGAAAGGTATAGTCATCTGTGTAAATGCTGTATTATGGCCTGCAAATGTTGAGGTTACACAGTGTAAAATCATGTGAAAATGTCCTATTTCTATTATTTATTTTCTTTACATTTAGCAAACTAAAGACTAATATCTGATAGGAGAAAGTCAGTGAGAGGAAATGATTTATAATGAGCTTCTTTATTGTCATTCTTGCAGAATACCAATCTGTTCGATTCTGATAGTCCCTTAAAACAAGGTTCATCTTGAAATCTTGAAAAGAAAATTAGTCTAAATAAGTTAACTGTCAAGGAATCTATTCTTTGGTCAAGCCCTTCTCTACCACTGAGATCTAAAAGTACATGAGGAAATATCCAGTGGAGGCTAGGAAAATAATGACTACATATTTCCTAAATCATAAAGATGCCTGCAGTCTTACTGCACAGGGTTAGGTTTAATGGATTCCTGAAATTGATGTGGGGAATGTTGTGAATCAGTTTTCTAGGTTTTTGAATGTTCCATTGTCGTGTTCTAAGGTTTATCCTAGAAGTTTGGAACCATTCAACTGGATAATTGAGTTTGGAGGAGAAGGCAAATGATATATAGCATCTTTGTTAATTAAAATCTTTGCTGGAGGGCTTTATAGTACGTTCAAAAAAGAAGCACAGAAAGGCCCCCAAAGCATTACTAATTTTAGCAATTCCTTTCATGTTATTTTGGAAATATTAGTCTATTTTTAGATTATTGTAATTAATTAATAACTACTCTGAAAGACTTTTTCATCTTGCTTTAGTCTTCTTTCTAGGTGCAATAAAGATTAAACAATTATTCACTAAACAGATAGGCATTTTAAAACATTATCTCAGATATTTTTATCATGTGACCATTTTACTCAAATGCTTTATTTTAGTGAAAGAATAGTTATCATATTCTCAATAACTCAATTTCTTTTCAAGAACACATGATGGCCACTGTTTGCAACAAACAGTAGAAATAGAGAAAGAAGTGAGGCATATTATGAACCCCTCTTGGATTGTATAACTATTCACAATGTTCAACAAAATTCAAGGTTTGGGTTCTAAGTATTGAAATATCTGAGATGGAAAGATTCTCAGAAAACCTTATAATTATATATGACAGGAATCTCAAGATGTTGAATAAAATTACCACTTTTCACACAAACAATAAACACTTGATAGAACAACTACTTTTTTAATTAAGAATTATTTGGGGGGGCGGTAAAAAAACAAACAAAAAGCCCCATACACCTCAGTGAAGTTAGTATCTTCATGATATAGTTTTATTCTATTGTGTTTAAAGGTTGAGAAAGATATTCGATAAATAGTACAACAATTGGAAGTTGCCTTTTAAATGGTCAACAGTTTTTCTCCATTGGGAAATTTCTAAAAATTAGGTGACTCTCCATTTTTATTCACTGCCTTATTTGAGCTAGACTAACAATTCTTGAGATGACCTTGACATTGTGTATTAGAAATAGAGATATAAGAAACCAACTTTTCCACTTTGTTGCCTATTTTGTAGCCTGAATGAATATGATTAATAATCTTGCATGTTATTTTTGTATGTGTGAGTTATTCTGATCTTTTAGTTCACAATATAGTATTAAAGTAATTATTATTTAAGTAATATCTGTAATGAAACACTCTATCCATTAAATCAAATATATGTATATAGGGACAAAACTCAAAAGATTTTTTTTAATATTTCAGTTTACCTAACTGGAAAAAAAAAACAGCACACAGGAGTCTGTATGGCCATTGTCAACTGCCTACATTCTCTAATTCCTATTTCATATCCTACTTAGTTTAATGATGCCTTTTTTACACAGATGTTATAGTAACTTCCTAATGACTAATAACAGCATTGGTAAAATGCTTTATGCATATTCTTTCACATAAGTATCAGAATAACCTTGTGAAGTAGTTGTTATTACTATGCTCATTCTCTTGATAAGAAAACTTAGATCATCCTCAGGGACATACAGCTTATCAATGCTCAAGTTAAGATTTGAATTAAGATATTCCTTCCCCAGGTCCAGCTCAATGTCCATATCCATCAATATCATCCAGAATGTCTCTGTTAAATAATGGCTATCAAAAGCACCGCCAAAAAATTAAAAAATAAAAATTTTTATAAGAGTACCATCATCCTCTTGTCACCTTGATTATCAACCCTGATGTCATCATCATCAATTTCTCTCTCACCAATTATGTCATTAAAACTACATGGTATTTTTATGTTCAGTGCAATTCAGATTATGAGTGGTGCACTTAAAATGTGCAAGACACCATGCTGTAAACACTAAGTAGGGTCTCAAGGTAAGACAAGGCAAAAAGCATTTACTAATTGATTACTATGTCCCAGACATTCTGCTGAGTCTGGAGACACAATGAAAGAATAAAAGAAAAGAAAAGAAAGATATTTCCCAAGAAGAAACATATTCTATTAGGTAAAGACAACATATAAGAGGATAGTACCAAAGGTATCTGGAGGAGCCATATGGTGTTAACAATGGACATAATTAAAGGGCTCATCAAAGGACACTTATACTTGTGCAATAAAAGTCATTTATTTGAAGTATTTCTTGAAGAGATACCAATTATTGAAATATTCTTCCAAAATACTTTCATGGCTTATCCAAATTGTAAAAAATAATAAAATATGTAAAAAAGGAGCTTTAATTAAAAATAAATCTTCCTAGTTAATTTCTAATTTCTTCATTCTGCTGATTTCTTTTATGAGGCATTTGCCATTCCCCTCAACTGGAAAAAGGCTATATTATATAATTGTTAAGTATATTCACTTAAATGATTCACAGGTGTATAAAATATTAGCATTCAGAGACAGGCTAAATGAATCACCACCTAGACTAGTTTTTTGAACTTGGACAGTAATCAACAAAGGCTTCATGAAACATATTACATGATATGAAAGGGAAATTTGAATTTATTCTCCATGTCTTCTAGTGACCATTTAGCTAATTAAATGAATATTTACTTCCTCAATGCTATTTCCTACTTTTTAAGGAAATGTGTTTCACACAGGAAGGATGGGTGAACCACTTAATTGAACTTAATTGTATTGATTTGCATTCTTCTTTCTGAAATGTTCACTAATATATCTGACACAAGGTTCTCAAACTTTTAATTTAGTCAGTCAAAATAAAGGGGTTATTTGAGTTTCAATTCCCTTCAACTTTAAAACTGAAGTTAATATTTTTTTCCTTACACTTGTGAATTTATTGATATAGAAAGTATATTCTAGACCGTAGGGCCCCATTTGTGCAAAGTTAATTTGGTAATTCGTCATTGAGCTGTGTTTCTTTTATTAAAGGTAGGAATCATTACATTATCAAGTTGAAATTTAAATAACTTTATCTTAAATTTCTTGAAAGATGCAAAGTGATTGTTGACTATAAAAAGAGTAAGGAAAAATTCATGATGTATGAATTGTGTACTGAAGAGAAGATATCAGAAGATAAGTGGCAATAGCTGATGATGAATTAGCATCAAATTTTATTTTTCTTTGGTGTAAAAAAGGAAAAGATTTAAATTATCAGCTTCTATTCTCTGCTACAGAAGGCACCTGTAAAAGTCTACAGATGTTCTAGGAAAAGTAACTTTATGGCACCTGACATTCTCCTGTTGTTGCCGTATATTAATCCCTTTTTTTTCCATTCATGACAGGAGAAAAGTGAGACATTTTGACTAGAACAGAAGATGATTTTCCCACTTCTAGCTGTGGCCTTTGCTAGTATCTTAGTATTCCCTTCCTTCTTCCCTTCTTCCCTTCTTTCCTTCCTTCTTTCTCTTTCCTCTTTTCCTTCCTTTTATTCTGAATGGACTGATTAGCAAAGAAGAGGTCAAGGAGAGATAATTGCACTTGATCTCTATGAAATATAATGATAATGATGATATTATAAATTATAATTAATGATAATAAAAATAGTTTGTACATAGTGACTTAAGATTTAGAAAGATCTTTACAAATATCACAATTGATTTTTCAGAGTCAACCTGGGAAATAGGTGCTAATTATTGTCCCCATTTTATATGTGAGACACACGAATCAGAAAATAAGAGGTTTGCTTGTGGTTATACAACTATTAAATTATCTATGGCTAAATTTGTAGTCTAATCTTTTTACTGTGCTTCTTATCTGCTTCTTGATGTATAGAAAATACTACTAACAATTGGGATCATCCAAATGCAGAATAGGTTGCCTATGAAAATAATGATAATTTGCAAGGCATTGGAGGTCTTTTAGTAGAAGCAGAGTACAGGATTACATTACAGAGTACAGCAAGTAACGGTCCAAAACTAGATTTGGACTCTCAGAAAAGAGGTAGACATCCATACAGGCATGGATAAAAACTCAGACTTAGATACAGATTCAAATACAGATATATAGTTGTAGATACAACCAGTTTGCTAGATGACATGCTCAGTTTATAATGAAAATATTTTAAGTAAATAGCAATGCAATTAAACTAACAATATATTTTTCCTAAAATATTGAGCTCACACTCATAAAAATATATAATATACCCATTCAGTAGAGAGTAGAAATTTACAGGAATCATGCACTTAGCATGCACATACTATGAGCAAGAATTAACCCAAGAAGAATAAATGTAACTAGACTCCAAACGGGAGGGGGTCTTCATGCTCCTGACACTGAAAAGTTGTTAATGTCTTTTTCTGGTGTTAGCACAGTGACCTCTACTCATTCTGTTCTCTAGTCATTGTTATGTGCTGCTCTTTCCAACTGAACTCCAACAAGATATATTCTTGGTTATTCTTCACTACGCATTTCTCTAAATTCCACTTATTGTCTGGTTCAAATTATACTCTGAAACAACTAAGAATATTGAGGATAGAACTCTTTTAGCCACTTCCATTATCTACTGTGGAGTAATAATTCACACACTAAATAGAAAAAAAAGTTTGAAATTAACTACATTTCAGGGACCACCTAAAATTCCTTATTGTTTAAGGTATAAAATAAAAACTACCTAGGCTGACATTTAAAGCCTCCATAAACTATTTCCAATCTACCTTGAATATTATATTTCTTCCAATGTTCTAGAACATGGCCATCAAACTGTAATATTAGTCATTCTCAGAAATCTTCCTTCCCTCTTTTGCACATGCCTAGCATCCAGTCTCTCTTAATCTCAGCCTAACAGAGTCCTTGTATCATTGTCTTTCTTCAAGGTAACTCTGGAACTATTTCCTCCATTATTATGTGTTCCCTCTCCCCATTTAATGTTTTTTTTTCCTAACTCCTAAAATTGTCCTTATATTTTTAACTTTAACTTTAATTTTTAACTCTTTTGGCAGAGAGGTGGCTCTCTTTTTCGCAGTGGAGAGGTGGCTGGTGGCAGCTTGCTGGGCATCTTGGCATGGCTGCAGCTATTGTCTGGGTTTGGAGGTGAGCTTCCTTGATGAGATGACTGGGAGAAGCTTACTATGGTTCAGGTGAGGTGTCTTCCCTGAGCTCTCTTGGAGTTTAGGCTGATTCCTTTTTTTTCTTTACCTTTCCTAAAAATGACATCCTCCTAGGAGGTCCCTCATCTCGAAGGAGGCCTCATGGCTGGAAGGTTTCTGAGCTCCCCTTGGCTCAGGGTAGACCGGAAAAATCTTATACCTCTTTCCCTCTCTCTTCTTCTTAATTCCTTCCATCTATATTAATTAAACCACCATAAAATTCTCAAACTAACTTGAGTATTTTTATTGGTACTTGAATTAATCCCAGGTGACCATAAGGATAATATATTAATTAAAAAACCCTAAATTTACCCCTTACAGTCTTATATTTTTAACTATATTTTAACTTTTAACTTTTACAACACCTAGTATCTAGCAAAGTTCTTTACACATAAAAGGTGAATAATAAGAGTTTGTTTTAATTTTCATTTCTCAAATTAATCATGATTTTGAACATTTTTATATGATTAAAGATAGTTTTAATCTCTTTATCTGAGAATTGCCTATTCATATCCTTTGACAACTTGTCATGTAATAAGTATTTGTTGAATTAAATTAATAGATGTTATTATTAACAGTCTCCAATAATGTTTAACATATAGATGTTTCAGAAAATTAAAACTTAAATTTGTCTTGAAATATCATCCATCCCAGTGTTAACAAATGTTTTCACCCCAGAAAAGTACATGCCACCTATAATTATGAAAGGAATGAAATTTTCATTAACATTATATCAATCAATTTTATATCTATCACTTAAATATACATGCTTGTGTATAAATTTTATTTAAATAAAATACCGATTTTAAAATCAGTCAAGAAGCATTTATCAAGTTATTATTATATGCAAGGCCCCAAATACAAAAAAAGACAAAAAATTAACCCATCTCGTTTTTAAGGATGCATTTTTCCCATCTTGTCTATCTATATCAGTGAAAACATATTTACATGGTATAATATTACTAAAGTCCAAAATGTATTGATTTTTTTATCATATGTATTTATAAAAATTATGACTATTCTGCTAACCTAATAGGCACTATGACATCGTGAATAGTGAAGCACTCTTAATGTCAATAAGACCTAAATTCAAATTCTGACTCTAACTTATCCAAACTCTGTCACCTTGGACAAGTTACTTGATAGTTCAAGTACTTTGGAATATTCTCTAAAATTTTAATTTAGAGATAAGTGGACAGTATACATTGGTGCAAATAGGTTCCAAATTGGAGTAATTCTATATTTATTCAGTGAAACATCTAGACCAAAGAAATGAACGAACAAACATAAACCCTGTAAACTGCTGTGATGTTTAAATATGTTATTTATAAATTTATGACCTTTAGTCTGATCAAATTATAATCAATCTTTTTTCTAATTTAAAACTCAAACATTTTCAGGCTATTAAATATTTATCTGATTATTTTTAAAGAATGAAAATTGCAACTGTTAGCTCAAAGATAAAGGATATGGCTTTTCTGACTTTTTCTGGGAAGTGCTTATAGCAGATGGATTGGTCTATTTCCCTGTAACACAGATGGGATAGCTCTTTTTGAGCTGTAGTAATCAGCTAACTGTGAGACAGAATCACAAAAGCATCAGACAACACAAATGTTGGCAGAAACCATGAAACCAAGGGAAGTCATTGAAGTAGCTACCTGTGATGGAGAGATCATTGATTATATATGAATATTTTCAATTGGATTTGAATGTTGAGAAAACAATTCTTATCAAGATTGCCAACTTCAGAGATAAAAAACCAAGATAAATGTATATAGTTAGGAAGTATGAGAGACTTGCTAGATCAAAAAGGATAAAAACAGGATTTTTTTGTATTTATTTAAAGAGAGTGTAATATTTCTTTCATTAAAATGTTAGAGCATCAGAATTTGTGAAATATGGAAATGACTATAGAATCAGAATCCCACTGAAGTCCCTCTATAATATAGTTAAAGTATTTGACATTTCTATAGAACTTTAAAGTCTATAAGGACTTTATAGACCCTATTTGAGTATCACAACCAATCTTTAAGGAAGTTACCAGGAGTGTTATGATTCTTCACATTTGTAGATAAGGTAACCAAGGTTCAGAGAGATTCAGTGATTTACTCAATATCATACTATATACTAAGTCTCAGAAAAAGGATTTGATCACAGGACTTAATGCCAACTCCAGTATTCTATCCATAATGCCATGATGTCAAGGCACACAAAGGGACTTTAGGAGTTCAAAGGAAAGAAAAAGATTATTTTTTGTCTGGAATAAATCCCTGACCTTGAAGGATTTCATGAAGGATGTGGGTTCGGAGAGTTTCAAGAGACAAAAAGGCACAGAAGCAGACATTCACAACATGTTTAAGGGAAAATTCAAACAATTTGATCAAAAACAGGTATAAGATAGGAATATATTGTGAAAAGCTTTGAAATTTAAGAAAGACATTTTTCAACATTATCAACAGGTAGTAGATGATTCATAAAAATATTTAGAGAACAGAGATATGACCAAAATGATACTTTTAACTCAATTGATTACATTTTTATAATGTGTCTAATGAGAAAGATAATGTCACATATTGGATAGAAGGTGGACCTTGGAGTCAGAAAAATTTTGGTTCAAGTCTTGCCTTTGATATATATTTGCTACTAACCAATCAGTAAATTAATGAACACTTAGTTTCTTCCAGGCTAAATGCTAGGGATACAAAAATACTAAATGCTATACTAAATGCTAGGTATACAAAAAGAAAAGAAAAAAATAACAACAGGCTCTGCCCTGAAGGAGTTTACAATCTTGTGTCTTCAGATTAGTATTTTAGCCTCTCAGTGCCCAAGGAAACTTTTAAAATACAAAATGCCCTACACTCTTCGCCTCCAAAAAAGTGTAAGAAAACGTATTAGCTATTGATTATACAATTAGAGGAGAAAGGGGTTGGATGCAAAGAAATCAGTTTGGAGACAAATGAAATGTAGACATTCAAGTGATACAGTTCAAAATCGAATTAGTGACCATGGTGTCAAGAAAGAACAATAAAATAAACTCAATATGTAGGCAACATAATTAATAAAATGTTGGCTATTAAGCCAGGAAGCTATGAGTTGAAGTCTTGCTTGAAACATTTACCAGCTTTGTGACCTGGGACAAGTCACTTAACATATTTTGGTCTTGCTTTTCTCCCTTGAAAATGGGAATAAGAAAATATCTATTTCATTGCTGTGATGGTTAAAAGAGGGAAAAAGTGGTATATTCTATATGGCAGAGTAGAGCCACAAAAATTTGAACTTCTCTGAGAATCATCTCCAGATGACCTTAAAATAATGCTTCAAAACAAATGCTAGAGTGACAGAACCAACAAGCAGTTGGGATAAGCACTTTGCCCTGCAGAATAAAACTTGGAAGATAGACAAAGAAAGTCTTTTTCATTGGAATGAAGTCTACCAAAGAACTTTGTACCAAAGAACTCGACACAAACCTATAGCAAGTTCCCCCAAATCCCATTCTTCTCAAAGGTCAGAACCCCAGGCCCAAGCCAGAATCAAGATACTAAGACCCTATCTAAGCCAACAGCAGAATACCCCCACCCCCAAATCTCAAAGTTCTAAGCCCTAGCACAAGACATAGCACAAGTCCAAAGCGAGGCCTTGAGCCCCAGCACACAGCAGCTCACAGTGTACCTGGCCCTGAAGCTTGAGCAAAACCAATTCAGCATTAAGACCTCTCTAAGGCTCTCAGCTCCCAGGCCACCATACTACTTTGGAAGAACTGAAACTTGTAGACATCTAGAACTAGATCTGAGGGTAGTAGCAAGGAGAAACTGAAGTTAAAGAGAATGCTCCCCCCAATCTTTAAGATAAAACTATACAAGAAAAAGCCTGGGGAAATATGCAAACCTAAAACATCACATGTAACCACATCCTTTCTCAGTTGGATATATAAACTTATGTAACCCTATAGATAAGCAGAAGGGGAGTTAGGAAAGTGGGGTAGATTAATAAAAGGGAGAGTGAAATGAGAGGTGGTGATTAGAAGAATCTAGGAGGGACAGAGTGAAAAGAGAAAGAGCAGACTAAAAAGAGAAAAAGGAGGGGAATATGTAATAATTGGAATTGAATATGAATGGGATAAACTTCCCCATAAAACAGAAGGGTACATGAGAGTAGATGAAAAACAAGAATCCTGTAATACGTTCTTTACAAGAAACAAATTTGAAACAAGAAGACAGAAAGAATGAGGGTAAAAGACTGAAGCAGAATCTATCACATTTCAACTGAAGTAAAAAAAAAAAACAGCAGGTGTAGCATTCATGATTTCAAAGAAAACTAAGTTAAAATGAGATCTAATTAAAAGAGATATGGAAGGAATATTGATAAAAGGTATAAAAGACAGTGAAGTAATATCAATGATCACATATATGCACCAAATTATATGTATATGTATAATTTGAATATAACATTGAAATATTTATGGAGAATATTAAATAATCACAAAAAATGCAGCCATAATTTGAAGGGAAACAACAAAATATAAATTGATGTTAAGACTATACTAATAGAGAACTTTGACTTTCTCCTCTCAGAACTAGATAAGTCAAAAGCAAAATAAAAAATTAAGGAGGATTCTTTAAAAAAGTTAGATTTAATAGGTCTCTAGAGAAAATTGCATAGGAATAGAAAGGAATATTCTCACTTCTTAGTGGTACATGACAGACCTACACAAAAAATGATTATATATTGTAGTAGTTAAATTAATGTACAATACTTAATGGCCAATACTTCAAGTATTATTTTTATAAAGTTCATTATCTGAAAAAATAGAACCACGTGACTAAGCTTTTCTCCCTGCTCAAAATGCCAGCTCCACCAAATCCGCCACAGGAAGGAAAGAGGGATAGACTTGGAACTCCACCTAATGTATCTCCTGTGTATGTCAGCACATAATGATTGGGAAGTGATTGGACTCTTGGGAATCATAGTTTTGCTGGGAATTGTAGTTGTTAGGGTAACATATTCCAGTTTCACAATATTAGTGCATACAAACCTCACAGTCAAATAAAGAAAAGCAGAAATAATAAACGCATCCTTTCCAGATCATAATGTAATAAGAATTACAATGACTAAGTGGCCATGAAAGACAAATTAAAAATTAATTGGAAACCAAATAATTTAATTATAAAAATGGGTTGGTCAAAGAAAAAATAAAAAAATAACAATTTCATTAAAGAGAATGACAACAAGGAAATAATATCTCAAAATTTATGGGATATGCAGTCACAATATTACATAGATGAAATGTATATCACTAAATGCTTATATAATAACAATAGAAAAAGATAATAATAATATAGATTCTAGAGAAAATAGAGAAAAAGCAGATTGATGAATTGGATGGTCAACTAAAAAGAAAACTAGAAAAGAACAAATTAAAAATTTCTGATTAGAGACCAAATTACAAATTTTTAAATTCAAAGGGGAAATATATATATATATATATATATATATGTATATATGTATATATATATCACAAAACAAGATTTAAAAAATTGTTCCAGGAGAGCCAACTTAAGAATAATTGGTCTATCAGAAGACCATGACAAAAGAAAAAGGCTGGACATCATTCTACAGGAAATTATCCAAGAAAACTGCCCCAACATTCTAGAACAAGTGGGAAAAGTGGAGATTGATAGAATCCACAGATCACCTTCTGTACTTAATGCCCAACTGACAACACCCAGGAATGTTATAGTCAAATTCAAGAACTATCAGACCAAGGAAAAATATTACAAGATGCTAAGAAGAAGTCATTCACATACCATGGAACTACAATGAGGATAACACAGGATCTGGCTGCATCTACACCGAAGTAACAAAAAAGCATGAAATATGATATTCCAGAAAGCAAGGGAACTAGGTCTACAACCAAAAACCAACTACCCAGCAAAACTGACTATATTCTGACAGGAGAAAGTATGGTCATTTAACAAAATGGAAAAATTCCAATCATTTGTAAAGAAAAGAGCAGAACTGAACAGAAAATTTGATGGCCAAACAGCGAACCCAAGATAATAAGCAAAAGGTAATTAAGAATGGGGGAAAAAAGAAAAACAAAACAAAACAAAAAAATTAGGGAATTAGGGGAACAGATTAAAAATAAAACACTGGTGTAGAAGGAAATAGTGAAATTAGAAAGGTCAGGACTAAGAATGGAAATCAAAATGAAGGGAAATACACAGCTGCTAATCATAACTCTGAATGGGAATGGAATGAACACCCCCATAAAATGCAAGCAAATGGCAGAGTGGATTAGAAACCAAAACCCTATCATATGCTGTATATAGGAAACACACATGAAGAAGGTAGACACAAATAGGGTAAAAGTAAGAGGATAGAGCCAAATCTATTGGGCATGAAGTGATAAAATAGAAGGCAGGAGTCACAGTCATGATATCTGACAATGCCAAAGTAAAAATAGATATAGTCAAAATAGATAGGGAAGGTAATTACATCCTGATAAAAGGCAGAATAGACAATGAGGAAATATCAGTACTCAACATGTATGCACCAATAGCATACCATCCAATTTTCTAAAGGAGAAACAAGTGGAGCTCAAGGATAAAATAGATAGAAAACTATACTAGTGGGAGACCTGAACCTTCCTCTATCAGAACTAGATAAATCAAACAAAAAATAAATAAATAATGAAGAGGTAAGAGAAGTGAATGAAATCTTAGAAAAATCAGAGTTATGTGGATTAGATATGTGGAAAAAAAATAAATAGGGCCAAAAAGGAATACAACTTCTTTTCAGGTACATTCACAAAGATTGATCACATACTGGGGCATAAAAACATTGCAAAAAAAGTGCAAAATAGCAGAAATAATAAATGTAATATTTTCAGATCATAATGCAATAAAAATAATAATTAGTATGGGAACATGGAGAGCCAATTCAAAAATTAATTAGAAACTAAATAATATGATTCTACAAAATTGTCTTGATAAAGAACAAACCATAGAAGCAATTAATAATTTCATTGAAGAAAATGACAATGGTGAGACATCCTTTCAAAACCTATGGGATTCAGCCAAAGTAGTACTCAGGGGAAAATTTATCCTTGAGTTCATATATTAACAAATTAGAGAGGGCAGAGGTCAATGAATTGGGCATGCAATTCAAAAAACTTGAAAGTGAAAGTGAAAATTAAAAACGCCCAGAAGAAAACTAAATAAGAGATCCTAAAAATTAAGGGAGAAATTAATAAAATTGAAAGTCAAAGAACTATTGAATTAATAAGTAAGATTAGAAGCTGGTATTTTGAAAAAAACAAACAAAATAGATAAATTACTGGCCAATCTAATTTAAAAAAAAAGAAGAAAACCCAATTAACATAATAATGAAAAAGACTCGTACAAGAAAATTCATAGCTGTGCTTTGTGTGGTGGCCAAAAATTGGAAAATGAGGGGATGCCCTTCAATTGGGGAATGACTGAACAAATTGTGATATATGTTTGTGAAGGAATACTATTGTGCTCAAAGGAATAATAAAGTGGAGGAATTCCATGTGAACTGGAACAACCTCTAGGAAGTGATGCAGAGTGAGAGGAGCAGAACCAGGAAAACATTGTAAACAGAGATTGATACACTGTGGTACAATAGAACATAATGGACTTCTCCATTAGTGGCAATGCAGTGATCATGAACAACTTGGAGAGATCTACAAAAAAAAAACACTAGCCACATTCAGAGGAAAAACTGAGTCAGTAGAAACACAGAAGAAAAAACAACTACTTGAATACATGGATTGAGGGGACATCATTGGGGATGTAGATTATAAATGAATATCCTAATGCAAACACCAAAAAAATGGAAATGTGTTCTGATCAAGGACACATGTAATACCCAATGAAATTGTGGGTCGACTGTGGAAAGGGTGGGGGTGGAGAGGGAGGGAAACAATATAATTCTTTTAACCAAGGAATAATGTTCTAAATTGACTAAATAAACTTAAATTAAAAAATTAAAAAATAATAAAAAATAAGTTTTGAATTCCATATTCTCTCCTTTCCTCCCACCCTTCCCACAACTCCCGAAAAGGCAAGTCACTTGTCTTGCCTTTGCTGCTCTCCTACCAAAGAACCTATACTTAATTACTCATATGGAAGTTGAGTTTAAAATAAACAAACAAAACAACAAATTGTTTAATACTTATTTCTTATTCATTCTTCTATCCACTTACATTTTATGGGTGAGTTGATCTTATTCACAATCACAATTATGAGTACTAACTGTGTATTTCCTTCCCTCCAATTTTCTTCTGTTTATCCTTCTCTTTTTATCCTGTCCCTCCTCAAAAATCTATTTTGTTTCTGATAATTATCTTAAATATGGCACCTTTTATAATCCCACTCATATCACTTGTCTGCTTTCTCTATTTTCCTATTGTGTCCATCCTTATACTCAACTGATTATATATGCAAATATTTTTTCCCTCTTTGAACAAAGTCAATGAAACTGAAGTACAAGCATTACCTATCACAACTCCAATTTTTCCCCTCCATGGTAAAGCTGTTCCTTGAACATATTTTTTGTGAAAAAAAAATCCCCCTTCTACCTCTCCTCTCCCCTTTTGCATAGGTCATCCATTTTTCTCCCTCTTTAATTTTTTTGGAGATTATTCCAACATATTCATCTTATATCTATATGCTCTATCTGTATAGACTCCTTCCAACTTCCCTAATAATAATATTTTTAAGAGTTATAAGTATCATCATTTCATGTAGGAATATAAACAGTTTAACCTTCTGAATCCCATATGATTTCTCTTTCAGGTTTACCTTTATACACTTCTCTTGAGTCTTGTATTTGAATGTCAAATTTTTGATTCAGCTCTGGTCTTTTCATCAGGAACACTTGAAAATCTTCTATTTCATTAAATATTCATTATTTTTACCCTGAAGGATTATATTCATTTTTGCTGTATAAGTTATTATTAGTTGTGATGTTAGCATTTTTGTCTTCTGGAATTTTATATCCCATGCCCTTATTTCATATAAAAATACAAAGAATGGTTACATTTTTTTCTGAATGTCTTTAGACACATACTCAAAGCTTACAATGACTTACTTAGAAAAGTGTGTGTGCATGTGTATATAAAATGAAGAACTTGGTCTCATTCTATAGATTTAAAAGATTACTCTCACCTTCTTAGATGGTGTAAGTAATTTTCATAAAGAAATGATCTTTATTGAAGATAGAAAAAATCATTTTTGAGAATTGTTTCAAAATGATTTGGGGAATTATTTTATTTTAATGATATACAACAGCTAGGATAATGAGATCAGAACTTGAAATTGAGGACTAGAGAGGTTAAATGAGATTCCACAGATAGTAAATGGATACAGTTAGAATTTGAATCAATGTCTCTGACGGAAATTTTATAGCTCTTTTTCCTTTACCATGCTAAGTACAAAAAGGACAATTAGAAGTTTTCCATTTTTATTTTAATGCAGCTATAGCACCTAATACTTCTTTCTGGAAAAAAAAATCTACCAAAGGCTTTTGAAAGTCTGTGGATCAGATTTCATTTGGTAAAATACTTCATGAGTTCTGCTGAAGTGTTTTTTTAAAACCAGCCAACCAGAGAATAAAGTTTAAAACAGAAACTATTAATCAAGAAAAATAGGAATTGAAGTGAAAAGAGGAGATCTCTTCCTACATATATAGAATATGCTCTACCAAAGATTTCCATACCACTTATAGGGGAAAGAGATAATTCAATAATTCCTCCCTTAGAAGATACATATCAAGGACATCCATTATGGGATATATGACTACGCAAGCATGAATGAAATGACAAATTCCAAAAGCATATTTAGTTAGGGCAACTGTGTTTGAGAAATACCTTTGGTACATATGTGGCCATGGCTTATCTATTGCTGGGTCAAATTGCATTCAACACAATAGAGCTCCTCATAACTGTGACATGTTCTACTGCTCTCTGTTTCACTTTCCTTTGAATCATTTCTGTAGTTTATTTCCATTGACCTGGGGATTGTCAAGCTACCCTCTGCTATTATTCTATTATGAGGCTTCTGCTATTTAGCCTCTTTAACTCTGTTGTTTTTATTCATTGAGGTACCATGGGTAAAAAGCTTCTACCTCACATAGAAAGTTCCAGTTACTTTAGCATATTACCACTATAATCATCTGACTCCTAGGTTATATGAAAGTTCTCCTGGTGCATAATCAAAGTTCTAGATGCCAGAAAGTGAACACTCCTTTAAACTTTTCCTAAATCCCTGATTGTGAACAAGAATTACCAGATTCCATTTCCTGGACTCCATCAAAAAATACCCAATAGGTGGGGTGATAAGGTTCCCTTAGCTCTCATGTCTTCCTCTGTGTCATGTGTAAAATAATCGAAAGTGAAATAGGAAGTAAAAATAGGAAGAAGAAAGCAATGTTTGGTTAAGAAAATGCAGTCATCTGCCTCCATCCATTTTTCACCAACTATTTTTATTTTATGTACTTGACTATGACAAAATAATTGGTTTTGAACAAAAACCTAATTTTTTTTAATATTTTAAGTCAAATGCTTGGCAAGACTAAGTTAATTGGGATAAGAAATTAATTTAAAGAATACAAATTATTTTAAGACCATATAAATGGAGATTTTGAACCTTTGACTTAATTTCCCAGAAGTCCTTAGTATTTCCCAAAATTCCCTATAAACTCTCCTGTGTTTCCAAGTTGGAGAGATCACATTATTGGTATTTAAGTGGATGTACGCTCCTCCCATGTCCTTTTTGGACCTGTGAGCTAGATGAATTCAGGGTTATTATTAATAGAACTTTATTAAATATAATATGTAGTTATTATATATTAATTTTAATCATTACATTTTTGGCTTACCACAAATAAATGAATTCTCAAAAATTATTGAGCAGATAGCCTTACAGTAAAGATATGAAGTTTCCCTGGTCGCCACCCACCACAAGGGTCTGGTGGTGGGGTGTGCCTGTGCTCCTGCCCCACCTTGCCAACTGCCACTGCCTGCTATTTCTCCTATCCATCTGCTTGAGCCAGCATTCCTCACTGCTCTCCACCCAACTTGGAGCCTCCTCTTGCTGAGACCAGACCTGCCACAAGAGCCTACCAATACCAGTCATTCCAGGGTGACATATAAAAATATTTCTGCCCCAATCCTTTTCCACATTCCATATGAGTTTTCAAGACTGTCATAGCCATTTTACAATGTGGCAAAAAAGAAACCCCACACCTTCTAATTTTCAAGCAGATTTTTTTAAAGCCGACCCTGGACTCCAAGTTTAGAGGGTTGTTATTCAAGGTTTTTCACAGGGAAGGCAGAGAGTCCAAATCAGTGGATTTAAAGTCAGTTTTGGGAAATAAGCCTGTTTTTTTTCCTTCTCTCTCTTGACCCAAAATGCCATTCCTTCATATGCAAATATACTACTGTTGGCCCTCAAAGCTTTGCCCTTATGGAAGAGAGCACAGAAGAATGGCTCTTAAAAACCCTTTAATAATTAAAAAAAAAAGTCTCTTTACCTTCAGTCATTTTTTGCTTAACTTTTATTTAAGGAGTAAACTTGTTAAGAAACAGGACTCACTCTATGAAAGAGCAGTGTATTATCTATCTGAAGAAGCTCGAAGTTTGGAGTCTTTTCTCACTACTGTTCCTGGGAGCAAGGATCCTTGTGTTTAGCTTGAATAATCCTGAGATTCGGAGGGGAAATTCACCTTCATACACACTTTTGGCATTTAGGCCTGCCCAACATCTACAATATCTCCAATTTGAGATCCCTCCATACTATATTCAGTACAGAATTCTCCCACACTATGACCAACTTTAGAACTCTGACAAAAGAAATGCAAAAGGATGATAAATGTTGGAAGAGGGTAAGGAAACTTTAAAAGAGACTTGGAAGTTTATTGCTAAATATTTTGAGTTTATTCTCCTCCTATAATAGTGAACAAGTCTATTGGTATTGGTAAAAAGGATTTTGACTGCACTGCCTGCCTGCACTTTCTCATTTGTTTATATTATTGTATTTACTGATTACTATAAAGTTTAATTTTTTAAGTTTATCTGTATTAATCTAATCAATATTTTTCTGTAATACTGAAACATTTTAAGCTACTATGTTTTGCCTATATTGATCTTTGATTTGTACCTTTACCTCTGCTAAAGAACAAAATACTGTATAAGCCTATGAACATCTTGCCCAAACCTAGATATATCAGAGACCACATGTTGCCTTAAAAAGCCTTTTCTGGTTTTTGTTTGTTTGTTTTGTTTTGTTTTGTTTTTGCTTTTGTTAATTGTCATATAGATGATGATAGATGGATTTCAACAAAACTGATTAAATTGTATGAAACCTTTGGAGAATTTAATAAGCTAAGAATTTAAATGGTAACTCTAAGGGGTCTTCAGAAATTATTTTAATTAACTAGTGGTTTCTGAATGGATGATTCACTTTATGTTTATATTAAGAAGAATGTTGTATTAAAAGTAGAGAAACAAAGAAATGTTCCTTCCAAGGTTTTTCTATGAAGCAGGAAGCCAAAAAGAGCTCCTCAGTTTAATTTACTTCCACCAGAATAATCTAGATTTCTTAGTAATGTTCTAGACCCAAATAAATTTTACTTTGTTTAAAAAATATATTTGCCAAGGTTGAAAGATTTTCTACATCTGTAAAACTTGTAATAAATATCCATCAGTTTACAGGTCTTTTTATTTCATACAGCAACTTATATGAAATAGTATAGTGGGTTTGTTTGCTATTGTAATTAACTGGGCTATTGTGAATTTTGGCGACTTTGGTACTTCTTTGAATCTGCATTATCTACTGTATTACTGTTTTATTCTGAAAATCATAATGTACCTACATTATGATTCATGGTCAAGTTAAAAAGGAAATAAATCTCATTTTAGTGAGGAACCTTTGTATTCTATTTCTCCTTGGCTGACACATTGTGTCATTAATTATAAGCTATATATTTTTTAAAACTTTTTTTATTATTGTTTTCCTTGCATGTGCAATATAGCATCTAAGTTTTATTTTTCTCTCATTTTTGTATTTGAGGCGCATGTTGACAGTATTGAAAAAGATTTTTCTTTAACTCTTTTGATTTTGCAGTAATATAAATTTTAAATACATTTGTTCTAATATTAATGCATACCCAAAAGCTTTAGACAAGAAATATGATGCCATTGATTATTTAAAAATCATGGGATATTACTTCCTGATTCTGTCTGATTCCAGAAGAAGAGAATATACAAAAGAGCCACTGTACAGTGCTAAAGAAGCACAGATCACCCCTGCATAGTGCCTATGGAGCACAAGGTCAAAGAGACCAGATCCCAGTGGGATTGATGTAATTTTGAGCCAAGACAAGAGGACTTGAAGTTGTTTGGGGTTTGAGGTTGTTGCTGTTTAACATGGGTTAAATGCAGGACTTCCTTGAGCCACATTCTATCAAGCACCTCCATTTCATTGCCATCTAGGCTCCCATTTGTTGCTGAAATCTAGACCCTTTTCTGTCTTTCATGGCATGGCAAACTTTCTATATTCCTGGCTACTGATTGGATAATTGCATAATTGCTTAAATCATTTTAATTAAGCCCTGAATCAAGGATCTGTTTTAGATTTGTTTTTCCTTTACTTAGATTTTTTTAGACATAAGGTTTGTATTTCATTCACAAGTTATTTTTCTCTTTTATTTGGATTTATTCATGTTTTTTATTTTCTTTTGTAAATTAATTCATATAGCTCATAACAGCCATGCATCCCTGAATGATCCCTGTGTTTCTTATTATTCACCTTGGGGGCCCAAGTTATTGTTGTGAACTTTGATTTAAATTTGTACAATTGTAGGATAAGAAACTTGCTACCTCCCAGAATACAGAATATGCCATGAAGAAAGATGCCTGCAGAGACCACATGCTGCCTCAGAAGATACAGAATGAACTTTGGGATGTGAATTGGACTATGGGGGTTTTAAATACTTTTGTTTTTAATGTATACTTTTACGTGAAATGGGGCTTCCCCGAAATTGGCTTTTTGTCAACCTAATAATCATTGGTTTTGTTATCCACAAATCATTGAAATTCTTAATATGATTATGTTTCCATGATTCTTTTGTAGAAACAGGTTTCCCAATAGGATCACAGGGGGATATTTATAAATGGAGATTTTGAACCTCTGATTTCATTCCCCAGAAGTCCTTAGTATTTCCCCAAATTCCCATCTCTCCTGAGTCTCCATGTAGAGAGATCATGTTATTTGTATTTAAGTGGATGTATGCCCCTCTCATGTCCTTTTTCTGACCTATGACTAGGCTGATTTCAGGAAATTCTTTTGATTAATTATTATTAATAAAACTATATACAATATAATCTTTAGTTATTGTATATTATGTTTAATCATTACAAAGTAGTAATTGCATTCAATTGTAATTCATCATTTGTGAGTTAACCAGAAACTCCACTTGTTTTCTTTTGTTGAAAATGTCATTAAAATAAATTACTACATTGTTTTCCTTTCTGAAATTGTTCTTTACATTATATAAAGGACTTTTTTATCATAATTTTGAATTTAGGAGTTTTCTGGGTCACAGACTTTATATAAAGGGATAGAATCTAAAACAGGTTGGGGTCAATTTTTGTTGACTCCAAGTCATGCCCTGAAGTGAGTTGCTGTTTGTTATTAAGTCTCTGACATCATCTCTTATTCTTGTTATTTATTTATTTCTACCAAAATCTGAGAATGGAAATAGCAGCTTATCTAGGACTTTCTTTTATTGAGAAAATGATTATATATAAAAAGTCAATTGTGATAGAAAATGTCTTCAGTATTAATATGCACATGTAGGCTTTAAGATAATAAAGTAATGCTTTAAAAAGATTGACTTTACATTGCAGGTTAAAATTACAATGAGTTTAAAAACCTGCAATTTTATTTTAAATCAGGAGAATAATTGCACATGAAAATGAATTTTAATCCTTCCACTCCAAAGAAGAATTTTGACAACATTAATTCTTGGATTTCTATTCCTCTTAAAACTGGTGGGATATATTTCATACTTAAATCTGTATCCACATAAGTTGAGATAGACCTATGTCAATTTCACAAAAGTCATTTGATCAGACTTTTATGAAGAATTAATTGATTGCATATGCTTCAAACTATCTTATGAAAGCAAAATAATAAGCTAGTATAAGGTGAGCTAGTTTGTGTGAAATAATAAAGCCTTTTTTCAAAAATTCAAACAAAACATGAGGAAATCTGTCACCAAGCAACATTTCACTTTGGAAAATAAATTAATCATTGCTCACATTCCTTCAAATATATAGCTATCAGAAAATTCTTGTGCAGACAGTTATATCTTGCCTGAGTTAAAACTGTGAAAATATACATAGTCTCATTGAAAGCATATCCATATAAAACTTAGAGATGGAAAGAAGCTTGGGTAAATTTGAATATATACATGGAAATTAAATTGGCTGTCAAATTTTTTACATTAGCAATCTTTTTTCCTGGTAGATAAAACCTATAAAATTCAGATGGGCTCTGGGAAACAGATAAAATTCACATTTTCATCAATGGCTTATAATCTTTGTATACTTTCAGTATTTTTTGTCTCCTTTGTTTGTCCTTGTGAGCCAATTTTTATTAATAAGCTACTCTCTTTTATAAAACTCTGAAGAGAATGATGGTTTTCTTTCCATAATCTTTGAACCTTTGGGGAAGGAGGGGTCCTACTTGTCACCAAGAGAAGGTAGGGTAGATAGAATGGCTGAATCAGACTGTCACTGCACTGGACATAACTCAGGCTAAATCTCCTGGTATTTATGTATGCTATTGGAACCAAATGAAATCCATAGATAAATTAACAGTTAAAAATAGATTTACTCAACTGTAGCAGAAGGATATTCAACAGAAAACAGTAATAAAGATACCCAGAGTTGATACATATAATTAATGCTCCCTTGTCTGATGAACCTGAAAGATGCCCTTGCTGCTTTGACTACAGTCCACTAAAAAAAAAAACACACACAATAAAAAAGCAAAACCTGAACCCTTAGTTCCTTCAAGCAAATGATTTTTGAAGACTTGTTTCAATGCCTTTTATATAAAAACTAGCCTAATTTATATGGGTACTAAAATGTTAATTTGGATGACATTTTTTAATTTTTCAGAATAATCTCACATCTTTGTATCATTTTTCACAGTAATCCCTTTAGATATGTGTTATTATCTCATTTTACAAATTAATAAACATCCTATAATAAGATATTGTCAAAATGAATATATTATTTATACAGAGAATGGTAACATATCCAAATTATGGGAACATACAAGAGTTTACTTGTCAGATCTGTAGAGAATGGAAGAATTTACAAACAACCAAGAGACAGAGAACATTTCAAGACCTAAAATAAATAATTTTGATTATATTAAATTAAAAAGTTTTGCACAAACTAAACCAATGAAACCAAGATTAGAAAGGAAACTGCAAGCTGGGGAAAATTATTTAAATTTTTTAAATGAATGTCTAATTTCTTAAATATATAAAGCATTAAGTCAAATTTAAAAATCCAAGCTATTCCCCAATTGACAAATTATCAAAGGATATGAATAGTCAGTTTTCAAATAAATAAATTAAAGATATCAATAATTATTTGAAAAAATGTTGTAAATCCCTCTTGAATAGAGAAATGCAAATTAAAACAACTCTGATGTAACCACCTCAAACACATCAGATTGGTTAATATGAAAGTAAAGGAAAATGAAAAATGTTGGAGGGTTTGTGCAAAAAAATGGGACACTAACGAATTGTTGGTGGAGCTGTGAACTGATACAACCATTCTGGTGGGCAATTTGAAATTATGCCCAAAGGGCTATAAAATGATGCATACCCTTTCATTCAAGAGCACCACTACTAGGTCTGTATCCCAAAGAGATATTTTTAAAGGGCAAAGAACCTACTTGTACAAAATTCTTTATAGCTGCTCTTTTTGTGATGGCAAAGAATCAGAAATTAAGGGGAGGTATATTAATTGATAAATGGCTGAACAAATTTTGGTATGTGAAGGTGATGGAATACAGTTGTGCTTTAAGGAACATAACAGGATGATTTCAAAAAGAGCTGGAAAGACTATGTGAACTGATGCAGGATGAAATAAGTAGAACCAAGAGAACATCATACATAGTAACAGGAATATTATAGAAAGATCAAATATTATAGACTTAGCTATTACAATAAAATGATTCACAATTCTGAGAGACTTGTGGTAATGAATGCTCTCCATCTCCAGAGAAAGAACTGTTGGAATCAGAATACACATGGAAGCATATGATTTTAAAATTGCTTATTTGGATTTATGTTTGGGGGGGTTGGATTGACAAGATTAGTCATTTGCAAAAATGAACAATATGAAAACATGTTATATATGATAATATATGTATAACTCAGGTTGAATTGGCTGCCAACATTGGGAAGGGGAAGAGAAGGTCAGGAGAGAGATAAGTTTAATCACATAACTTAGGAAAACTTGTGTGTAATTTATTATTATATGTAATTGGTAATGAATTAATAAAAAATATTTTTAATTAAGAAACTAAGATTGAGGGGAGGCTAGATGACTTTCCAAATCACAAGACAGTGTCTTCCATTTTTCTTTTAACTTTAGATTTTACTAAGTATTCCTTGATCCAAACCTTTTGTGGATATTTGTGAATTTTAAAAATATAACAATTTACATGTTTGAATAAGGATAATGAGAACACACTATCTATATAATCTTATTTCAAAGTTAATCTGGCTAAAATTTAGAATATTAACTAGGTTAGAAAAATGTTTGAAGAACTTCAAGATTTCACTATTAATGGAAATATTAACATTTTCATTAATATTAGCAAAAATATACGAAGCTTAAGAGATTCTCAAAATATGCAAAAATGTTATTTTGAGAAAAAATTATCTCTTCACTAGTTAAAGATTCAGCTCCAGGCATAATCCAGGATTGAGAGCCAGGCATTGATATGGAAGGCCCTGAGTTCAAAACTGGCCTCAGACACTTCCTAGCTTTGTGATTCTGGGCAAGTCACTTAACCCCCATTACTTAGCTGTTACCATTCTTTTGTCTTAGAAATAAGCAGAAAATATGGCTTAAAAATAAACATATGAGAGACTTCTGGTCAAGATAGCGGCATAGAGGCAGCAAAAGTTCAGACCTCTGAAAAACCTTCCTTACTGATCACAAATTGAATGTTCCTAGGGGACTGAAATTCAAACTTAACAACAGAACAGAGCCCTGGAACCCTCCTTCTGGATTTGGATCCAAAGGTATGCCCCCGAAAAGCTGGAATCCTAGAATACTCAAGTCTACGGGGAAGGCAGAAGGAAGGTCCCAGGACCCCTCCCTCTCAACCCAGAGTGCTGAGCCTGAGGCAACAGCAACATGAATCCTTTTTTGAGCCTCTGCACAATTGTTACTATTCACTCTTTGAAATCACTTTGTATTTACTTTAGATATATTTTATCTTTTTTTCCCTAGATATGTGGTATTTATCCCCCATAGAAGTTAAATTCTTCTAGGGAAAGGCTAATTTCATTTTCATCTTTGGATCTATTAGCAGAACTTGTGGTGCTTAATAAATTATTGTTGAAACTAAGTAGAGTCAGTTTGGAAAGGCTTATCACAAGGTGAACCACAAAGTAGTTAAATTGGGGTATATAAGAGTGAATATAACAGTCTCCAAAGGTGCAAAGCAGTTGTGACCAGATTTCATAGGAGGAGAACACAAATTAACAAGATATCAGATGTTCAGAATCACTGAAATATTTTAATTTTAACCAAAACATACCAGGAGAAGTATAACAAATAAATTTATTATAGGCTGAACTATTTTCTGATTCAAGAAAAGTTTGTTCTTAACTCATTATCACTTGATCTGCAAGAATTATCTGGTTAAGATTTTCAGAGCTAAAGATGTGTCACTAAATAGCCTGCCAACATAAAGCCCACAAACAAATCTGAAAGAATACATATTAATGTCTTGCAGCCTTAACAGAATGAAAAGGATATTTCCCACATTCTCCAAATTATCATTGACTTTTTATATAGTCCATCAAAGATGCTTTCATTGGGTGGAAAAAATCAGAAAACTCAGTTATATTTTCATTTCAGTAATAATATAATTAACAAGTTCACGAATACAGTGGGCTGGCAAATGAATGCATGTTTCTCAAGAAAATTAAGCTTTTCCAAAGCTCTTGATGTAGAAAATGAAGAGATTTTAAACTTTAGTGAATTTCCAAAACAGGGGACCCTTCTATGTTACCAGTATTATCCAGATGTTTAAGAACAAATCTTTAGTACAAAATGAAAATTATATTTGCATTTAGTTTTTCTATCTGCCAATGCATCAACATGTTATAATATTTATTTCAATATTCATCTCTAAAGCATGAAAACCAAAATAGGGATAAAAGTATTGTATTCAACCTTTTTTATTGCAGACATGATACAATGAGGACTCCCACAGTAAAAATAAATAAATAAATAAATAAATGATACAAAATGGAGATACTTTGGTCAACATTTCAAATATATTATGTGTATATCTATAACTAGATAGATGGATAGATAGGCAGGAAGATAGATAGATAGATAGATAGATAGATAGATAGATAGATAGATAGATAGATAGATAGATAGATAGGCAAACAGATGACCAATTGATAGAGATATTGCAGTTATGTACATAGAGGAGATAATATCATCAGATTAGATTACATTGCCAAGAGAGAAAGTTTAGACACATAGGGGAAATCAGATCAGAATCTAAAGGAAGATCTATGCTCAGAAGATGAGAAGTAGATGATAAGTTTGCAAAGGAGACTTGCAAGAGAGTAGTCAGGCAATGGGAATAGAATTGGAAGGATATGTAAGCATATGTAGGATATGGACGTCAAAAGGAGAGAAAGTCAGCACTTTTCCAATATAGTTGTTCAACTGTGTCAAAAACTAATGTAGCAAAAATGAACAATATAGAAATATTTTTGCTTGATAATACATGCATAACCCAGAAAAAAATAAAAATTGGGAAAAAGAACTATTGTAAGGTCAAGTGAAACTAAAAGTTAAAGGACAATTTACCATTTTAAAAAAACCACTTTTGAAAATTGGGGAAAAAATCTTTCTAACAAAAAACTCTGACAAAGGTCTAATTATTCAAATATGTAAGGAGCTAAATCAATGGTACAAAAAATCAAGCTATTCCATAATTAAAAAATGGGCAAGGGACATGAATAGACAGTTTTCAAATAAAGAAATCAAAACTATCAATAAAAACATTAAAAATGTTCTAAATCTTTTATAATCAGAGATGTGCAAATCAAAACAACTCTGAGATACAATCTCATACCTAGCAGATTGGCTAACATGACAACAATGGACTTTAATGAATGCTGGAGGGGATGAGGCAAAATTGGGATATTAATGCATTGCTGGTGGAGTTGTGAATTGATCCAAACATTCTGGAGGGCAATTTGGAACTATGCCCAAAGGGCTTTAAAAGACTGTCTGCCCTTTGATCCATCCATACCACTGCTGAGATTATATTCCAATGAGATAAAAAGGAAAAAAGACTTATACAAGAATATTCATAGCCACATTCTTTGTGGTGGCAAAAAATTGGAAAATGAAGGGTTACCTTTCCATTGGGGAATGGCTGAACAAATTGTGGTATCTGTTTGTGATGGAATACTATTGAGCTAAAAGGAATAATAAATTGGAGGAGTTCCATGTGAACTGGAATTACTTCCAGGAATTGATGCACAGTGAAAGGAGCAGAACCAGGAGAACATTGTACACAAAGACAGATACAGTATGGCACAATAGAAGATAATGGACTTCTCTACTAGCAGCAATGCAATGATCCAGGACAATTCAGGGAGACTTTTGAGAAAGAATGCTATCCACATCTGTAAAAAATAGACTCGAATACAGGACTACAATCCCCACGAGCCTTTGCTCCACTTCCCCAGAATGCCTTGTAATCTCACCTGGGCCAAGATCGAGAAGGTATTTAAGCTGATTCAAAGGCTTTTGAGAGCTCTCTTGGCTCTTTTTGGACTTCCTTTTTGGAGCAGGCATGTCTCTTGCGTGATGTGAGGTTATTTTGTCTAGGCCTCTGGCCTAGGCACATGTTTCTTACTTGTATATTCTTTAATCTTTAACCTTTAATAAACCTCTAAAAATTATAATACTTCTTGCAGAGAGAAACTAATTTCTACCTGCCTCAGATGCCTCAGTCTCCCCATATTCCCTAAATTTTAATCTTTACAGTTGGCGACCTAAGGAGGAAAAACAAATCTTTCAATCTTCTGATTTCTTTTCTGATCTTTAGTTCAACTTTGAATATCTAGTGCCTAGAAAAAAAATTTTTTGAGCCATATCTCTCTGGCCAAGGTTTTCTACCCTTGCAAAGCTGCTACAGGCTCCGGACCTGTTGCGTTTGCTGCCCACCCCACCTGGCTTGGCCCCGTCACTTCCTGCCTGCAGCCTGCAGCCCTGATCGTCCTCACCTGGTACCTGGTCCCAGCCTTGCCCACCCCCTCAGAGGCTCCTGCTCCTGGCCTCTCACCGGCCGCTGCCTACCTATTTCTGCGCCCCAGACCCACGAGCACGACCCCAGTTGGCTCATCACCCAGATCCTTGTAGCAGATCGCTCAGGACTCATTGCGACCAGCTGGTAACAGTATTGGCCACTGGGCGGAGGGGAGAGAGGAGAGGGAAAGGAGACTGGGTAATTTTCCCTTAGGCTAAGCCTCCCCATGGATGGGGGTATTGGCCACAGGGGTATCAGAGCAGGGGAGAGAGAAAAGAGAGACTAGAGGAGAAGAAACAGATCTTTTTCAAACAGAAACCTAAAAAGCAATGAGCTGTTTAAAAGGATTTTTGACTGTTCTGTTAATTTCATTGATTTTACCTGCCTGTCAGGGAGCAGACTCAGCCAAAAGATTCAGCTTTAACTTTGGGGAGGAAAATGGGTGGCTCAGTGAACTGATAGCCAGACATAAAGACATTTGGTCCTGGGTTAAAATCTGGCTTTGGATTCTCCCCAGCTGTGGGGCTCGGAGCCGATCAATAGCCCTTACTACTCTGCCTTCGGACAATAGACATTTAAATGGATAAGAACCCAAGGAACTTTGAAGAGACTAAAGGCTATATTCTAAGGCATTTCAGACTCCAATGGTTAATAAAAATATCTGTATTCTATTGCATTTTTTGTTTAAGGTTTAACTTTGTGATTTTAAGTTCATATATTACTGGATTCAATATTATTCTGCTTGAACTGAAGGTTGATTGAATTTAATTTGAATGTACTGAGTTTTGAAATTCTGTGGTTTTTCCCCTATAACTGTGTTGAACAAATATTATTGTGAATAAGCCCATATATGAAAAAACAGCTTTTTTCTATTTTGCTGAGGATAGATGGACTTCAGAACTGGTTATAATTGTATTAACAACCTTTGGAATTTTAATGTGCTAAATACCTCAAATGATTTGATTTTAAGGGTTTTTTAAATGTGATTTTTGGAATTTTTTTTTAACAATCTGGTTATTTTTGCCTGCCCCTACCACGAGGTAAGGCCCATTAGCTGAAGTGAAATACATTTTATAAACCCCCAACCTTCCCACATGTGAATGGAAGTTGGGCAGTTAATCTCAGGGCATTTGTATCCCTAAAAGCCTCCAAAAAAGGAGCACCCTTTATTTATACTCTTCAGCTCACTATTTTACTTCTACCAGAATGATATATAGATTTCTTGATTATGTTCTAAACCCAAGATGAGTTTTACTTTGTTTTAAAAAATATGTTTAAATACCAAGGTTGAAGGATTGCTATGTTTGTAAAAATTGTGACAAATGTCCATCAATTCATAGGTTTTAAAAATGTCATATAGCAACTTATGTGAAATATGAAAGTGTGTTTGTTTGCTATTGTAATTAATTGGGCTATTGAGAATTTTGGGGATTTTGATATCTACATATTTGTAATACTGTATTTTTAAAGATGAAAAAATTGTTAACCTTGTTCAATTCATTTGCCTTCTACTCACAGTGATCATGGCCAGATACAAAGAGGAAATGGATCTCATTTTTTGGTGAGAAAGCCTGACATTTTATATTTTCTTTTTTTTTTTCAATTTTAATATTATTTTATTTGGTCGTTTTCATACATTATTCACTGGAAACAAAGATCGTTTTCTTTTCCTCCCCTCCCCTCCCCCCCCCCCCCGCCTTTCCCTCTCCCATAGCCGACGCATGATTCCACTGGTTATCACATGTGTTCTTGACTCGAACCCATTTCCCTGTTGTTGGAGTTTGCATTATAGTGTTCATTTAGAGTCTCTCCTCAGTCTTATCTCCTCCAACCCTGTAGTCAAGCAGTTGCTTTTCAGCGGTGTTTTTACTCCCACAGTTTATCCTCTGCTTGTGGGTAGTATTTTTTTTTTAGATCCCTGCAGATTGTTCAGGGATTGCATTGATACTAATGGAGAAGTCCATCACCTTCGATTGTACCACAATGTATCAGTATCTGTGTACAATGTTTTCCTGGTTCTGCTCCTCTCGCTCTGCATTACTTCCTGGAGGTTGTTCCAGTCTCCATGGAACTTCTCCACTTTATTATTCCTTTTAGCACAATAGTATTCCATCACCAACATATACCACAATTTGTTCAGCCATTCCCCAATTGAGGGGCATCCCCTCATTTTCCAATTTTTGGCCACCACAAAGAGCGCAGCTATGAATATTTTTGTACAAGTCTTTTTGTCCATTATCTCTTTGGGGTACAAGCCCAGCAGTGCTATGGCTGGATCAAAGGGCAGACAGTCTTTTATCGCCCTTTGGACATAGTTCCAAATTGCCCTCCAGAATTGTTGGATCAATTCACAACTCCACCAGCAATGAATTAATGTCCCCACTTTGCCACATCCCCTCCAGCATCCATTACTTTGCATAGCTGTCATGTTAGCCAATCTGCTAGTTGTGAGATGATACCTCAGAGTTGTTTTGATTTGCATCTCTCTGATTATAAGAGATGTAGAGCACTTTTTCATGTGCTTATTAATAGTTTTGATTTCTTTGGCTGAGAATTGCCTGTTCATGTCCCTTGCCCATTTGTCAATTGGAGAATGGCTTGATTTTTTGTACAATTGATTTAGTTCTTTATAAATTTTAGTAATTAAACCCTTGTCAGAGGTTTTTATGAAGATTGTTTCCCAATTTGTTGCTACCCTTCTGATTTTGGTTACATTGGTTTTGTTTGTACAAAAACTTTTTAATTTGATGTAATCCAGATTATTTATTTTGCATTTTGTAATTCTTTCTAATTCTTGCTTGGTTTTGAAGTATTTCCCTTCCCAAAGGTCTGACATGTATACTATTCTGTGTTCGCCTAATTTTCTTATAGTTTCCTTCTTTATGTTCAAGTCATTCATCCATTTTGAATTTATCTTGGTGTAGGGTGTGAGGTGTTGATCTAAGCCTAATCTTTCCCACACTGTCCTCCAATTTTCCCAACAGTTTTTATGAAATAGTGGATTTTTGTCCCAAAAGCTGGGATCTTTGGGTTTGTCATATACTGTCTTGCTGAGGTTGCTTGCCCCCAGTCTATTCCACTGATCCTCCTTTCTGTCTCTTAGCCAGTACCAAATTGTTTTGATGACCGCTGCTTTATAATATAGTCTGAGATCTGGGACTGCAAGACCCCCTTCCTTTGTATTTTTTTTCATTAATTACCTGGATATCCTTGATCTTTTGTTCTTCCAAATGAACTTTGTTATGTTTTTTTCTAAATCAGTAAAAAAAAATTTTGGAAGTTCCATGGGTATGGCACTAAATAGATAGATGAGTTTGGGTAGGATGGTCATTTTTATTATATTGGCTCGTCCTACCCATGAGCAGTTAATGTTCTTCCAATTGTTCAAGTCTAGTTTTAGTTGTGTGGAAAGTGTTTTGTAGTTGTGCTCATATAGATCCTGTGTTTGTCTCGGGAGATAGATTCCTAAGTATTTTATTTTGTCTTGGGTAATTTTGAATGGGATTTCTCTTTATAGTTCTTGCTGCTGAGCTGTGTTGGAATTATATAGAAATGCTGATGACTTATGTGGGTTTATTTTGTATCCTGCAACTTTGCTAAAGTTGTTGATTATTTCAATTAGCTTTTTGGTTGAGTCTCTAGGATTCTTTAAGTAGACCATCATGTCATCTGCAAAGAGTGATAATTTGGTCTCCTCCTTGCCTATTTTGATGCCTTCAATTTCTTTTTCTTCTCTAATTGCTACTGCTAGTGTTTCTAATACAATGTCAAATAATAGAGGTGATAATGGGCATCCTTGTTTCACTCCTGATCTTGATGGGAATGGATTTAGTTTATCCCCATTGCAGATGATATTAGCTGATGGTTTTAGATATATACTGTTTATTATTTTTAGTAATGACCCTTCTATTCCTATGCTTTCTAGTATTTTTAGTAGGAATGGGTGTTGTATTTTATCAAAGGCTTTTTCTGCATCTATTGAGATAATCATGTGATTCTTGTTGGTTTGCTTGTTGATGTGGTCAATTATGTGGATAGTTTTCCTAATGTTGAACCAGCCCTGCATCCCTGGTATGAATCCTACTTGATCATGGTGGATGACCCTTCTAATCACTTGCTGGAGTCTTTTTGCTAGTATCCTATTTAAGATTTTTGCATCTATATTCATTAGGGAGATTGGCCTATAGTTTTCTTTCTCTGTTTTTGGCCTGCCTGGCTTTGGAATTAGTACCATGCTTGTGTCATAAAAGGAGTTTGGTAGGACTCCCTCTTTGCTTATTATGTCAAATAGTTTGTATAATATTGGGGTTAACTGTTCTCTGAATGTTTGATAGAATTCACTGGTGAATCCATCAGGCCCTGGGGATTTTTTCTTAGGCAGTTCTTTGATGGCTTGATGGATTTCAATTTCTGATATGGGATTATTTAAGAAAACTATTTCTTCTTCTGTTAGTCTAGGCAATTTATATTTTTGTAAATATTCATCCATATCACCTAGGTTGGTATATTTATTGCCATATAGTTGGGCAAAGTAGTTTTTAATGATTGCCTTAATTTCCTCTTCATTTGAGGTGAGATTCCCCTTTTCATCCTTGATGCTATTAATTTGCCTTTCTTCTTTCCTTTTTTTAATTAAATTAACCAGTACTTTGTCTATTTTGTCTGTTTTTTTCAAAGTACCAGCTTCTAGTCTTGTTTATTAGCTCAATAGTTCTGTCACTTTCTATTTTATTAATTTCTCCCTTAATTTTTAGGATCTCTAGTATGGTTTTCTTCTGGGGGTTTTTAATTTGTTCATTCTCAAGTTTTTTTATTTGCATTTCCAATTCCTTGGTCTCTGTCCTCCCTAATTTGTTAATATATGCACTCAGGGATATGAATTTTCCTCTAAGTACTGCCTTGGCTGCATCCCATAAGATTTGAAAGGATGTTTTGCCGTTGTCATTTTCTTCAACAAAATTGTTAATTGTTTCTATGATTTCTTCTCTAACTATCCGATTTTGGAGTATCATGTTATTTAATTTCCAATTAATTTTTGATTTGGGTCTCCATGTACCCTTGCCGATCAATATTTTAATTGCCTTGTGATCTGAAAAGGCTGCAGTTAATATTTCTGCTTTTCTGCATTTAAGTGCCATGTTTCTATGACCTAGTGTATGATCTATTTTTGTGAATGTGCCATGTGGTGCTGAAAAGAAGGTGTATTCTTTTTTGTCCCTATTTATTTTTCTCCATATGTCTATTAATTCTAATTTTTCTAAGATTTCATTCACCTCTTTTACCTCTTTCTTATTTATTTTTTGATTTGATTTATCTAAATTTGATAGTGGTTGGTTCAAGTCTCCCACTAATATGGTTTTACTGTCTAATTCCTCCTTCAATTCTCCTAGTTTCTCTATTAAAAAATTGGATGCTATACCATTTGGTGCATACATGTTGATTAGTGATATTTCCTCATTGTCTATACTTCCTTTTAGCAGAATATATTTACCTTCCCTGTCCCTTTTGATCAGGTCTATTTGTACTTTGGCTTTGTCAGATATCATGATTGCAACTCCTGCCTTCTTTCTATCGGTTGAGGCCCAAAAGGTCTTACTCCAACCTTTAATTCTAACCTTGTGAGTGTCAACCCGTCTCATATGTGTTTCTTGAAGACAACATATGGTAGGGTTTTGTGTTCTAATCCAATCTGCTATTTGTCTGCGTTTTATGGGTGAGTTCATCCCATTCACGTTCAAAGTTATGATTGTTATTTGTGGATTCGCTGGCATTTTGATGTCTTCCCCTAGTTCTGACCTTTCTTCTTTAGCTTTCTCCTTTTGAACCAGTGATTTACTTTAGGTCAGTCCCCCCTAGTCCCCTCCCTTGAGATGCTTCCCTTTCTAGCCCCTCCCTTTTTATGCTCCCTTCCCCTCCCCCGTCTCCTTCCCTCCCTTTTTGTACTCCCTCCCCCCTCACCCTCCTTAATTTTCCTTTCTTTCTTGCCCTAATGGATAAGATAGAATTCAGGATCCCACTGGATCTAGATGTTCTTCCCTCTCAGATTTGATTTCCCTCAGAGTAAGGTTTAAGTAATTCCACTTCACGCTCTCTTCCTCTCCTTCTCATATGAGAGTTCTTCCCCTCCCCTTCCCATATGTATCTTTATATGGGAAAGTTTATTCTATTGATTCCCCCCCTATTTCTTGAAGTTAATCTTAGTATTATCACAGTTCCCCCCTCCCTTTTCCTTTTTTTGCCCCAACTTTCCCCAAATCTTCTTAATTCCCCAATCTTTCCCTATGCATGTTTCTTCTAACTACTCTTATGATGATACAATTTATGAGAGTTACACAAAACATTTTCCCCACATATTAATATATATAATTAGATGTAAATGTAGTCCTTATAGAAGAGAGTTTGACTTAAAGAGAAAGATAAGATTTATCTCCTTTTCCCTTTCTTTCATATTTACCTTTTCATGTTTCTCTTGCTTTCAGTGCTTGGATATCGAACTTTCCACAGAGCTCTGGTCTTTTCTTAGCAAATGCTTGGAAATCTTCTATTTTGTTGAATGCCCATACTTTCCCCTGGAAGTATATAGTCAGTTTTGCTGGGTAGTTGATTCTTGGTTGGAGACCCAGCTCTCTTGCCTTTCTAAATATCGTGTTCCATGCTTTGCGGTCTCTTAGTGTGTTAGCCGCTAAGTCATGTGTGATCCTTATGGGAGCCCCCTTATATCTGAAGCTCTTCTTCTTGGCTTCTTGTAGGATTTTCTCCTTTATTTGGAAGCTCTTGAATTTGGCAATTACATTCCTAGGCGTTGTCTTTTGGGGATTTAGTATAGAAGGTGTTCTATGAATCCTTTCTATTTCTATTTTGCCCCCTTGCTCCAGAACGTGGGGGCAATTTTCTTTTATAATCTCCTCTAGAATAATATCCAATTTGTTGTTTACCTCTGGTTTTTCTGGGAGACCAATGATACGGAGATTTTCTCGTCTTCCTCTGTTCTCCAGGTCCGTGACCTTCTCAGTGAGATATTTTCTGTTTTCTTCCAATTCATTAATTATTTGGGTTTGCTTTATTGATTCTTGCTGTTTTATCATCTCACTTTCTTCGAGGTGCTTAATTCTGGTCATTAGGGACTGGATTTGCTTTTCAGCCTTGTCTGCCCTTCTATTGGATGCTTCGAGTTCTTTTTCCAATTGAGCAGTCTTATCTGTCAGACAGCTGATCTCTTTCTCCCATTTTTCTTTCCAGAAGGTTTCCATCTTTTGGATAAGTTCCAGTTTAAGATCTTCCAGAGCTTGTTGATAGTTTCCATTTTGGGAGGCGTGTTCTGAATTTTTTTGGATTTCCTCCTCATTCTCCTCTTTTCCTTGGGTACTTCCACCATAAAAGTTTTCAATAGTCACTTTTTTCCCTTTCTTCCTGGAGGCTTGATTTTGGGCCATGTGAGCCATCCCTTTGGTGGTTTTATTTCCCTTTCCTTTTTGGTCTGGGGTCTGGGTTATAAGAGCAGTTTTTCTGTGAATTTAGGTTGCTTCAGACTAGTTCTTCCCAGCCTCAGAGCCCAGGTATTCAGCTCCACCCAGATAATCAGCGCGCGTTGTTCAGCGCAGCCCGCCCCAAGTCCAGGTCCGCTGGTTTCTCCAGTGAAAGCGCCCTGAGACGTTTTTTCCTGGCAGTCCCCAGATCCCAAGGACCCTGGAGTGCCCCCCCAGACAGAGACGCTCCCCACTCACTCGCTGTCCCGGTGAGCGCTCAGGTAGCTCACTCTGGTTTAGTGGGGGAGGTGGGGTGGGGGAAGGGCGGCTCAGTTCACTTTTCTGTGCAAGCTTTTCCTTCTTATTTTAGTGTGGAAATGTTCAAGCCCCATGTACCTTTGCCTCTGTGGGGTACTGGGGAGTCCTTCTGTTCCTCCAAAGGTGATTTTATGCTCCTTTGATGTAGTCTATTTCGTTCGGTGCTGGGGAGAGGAAGAGTGCGGCGTCTAGATTGCATCCATGATTACCCGGGATACATTTTATATTTTCTTAACTAACACAGAGTGTCAATGATTATAAGCTATATTTTTGAATTTTTAAAAGTCTTTTATTATTATATTTTTCTTGCATGTGCAATATACTTTTTCAGTTTTTTATTATTTTTTCTCTCCTTTTTATATTTGAAGCACATGTCACCAGTATTAAGATTTTCTTTAACCTTTTGATTTTTCAGTACTACAAGTGTAAGATACATTTGTCAGAGCATGCCCTAAAAAGTTTGTGACTATAAAAATGATGCCACTAATTATTTAAATAAATTATGGGACTTTGCTTAATGATTCTGTCTGATTCCAGGAGAAGATATACACACAAGAGCCATTGCACAGAGCCAAAGAAAGGCAAATCTAGGATGGATTGATGCACTTCTAGGCCAATACAAAGGTCTTGAACCTAGTGTGAAGACTCGAGGTTACTATGTTTAACATGTGTTAAGACATAAGCTTTCCTTGTATCCATACTCACCCTGAAGATAGTCACAGATGAGTATCCCCAAAACCTTGGCTCCTACTTGGCTTCTATAATCTGGTCCCTTTCTTTTCTGCCTCTCATAGTGTGGTACCTTTCTGTAGTCCTGGCACTTACTGGGTAAATGCATCATCACTTAGATCATTTTGATTGGGCCCTGATTGAAGGACCTGTTATAGATTTATTTTTCTTCTACTTGGAATTTTTACACATTAGACTTTGATAGTCTATATTTTCATCCAGAAATTTTTCTTTTCTTTTGGATTTTCTGATGTCTTTTTAATATCTCTTGCCAATTGATTCATATACCTCATACCTCAGCCATGCATCCCTAACTGATTCTGAATCTTTCAATCACCCACAACACGGGGGAATGGAAAAAAATATCATTATTTAAATTGCAAAGTTTAAATTCCTTTTGAGAAGAATTTTAGGTAAAGAAGATGCTACCTCTCTGAATCCAGAACTGAACTGTTGGAGAAGCCACCATGAAGAAGCCTCCAGACCACAAGTTGCACAAAATTGAACTTTGGATGTGGTTGATTGAACATTTATTTGTAGGCATACTTTTATGCCAAAGGGGACTGCCCCCTAATGGCTTTTTGTCAAAGTGTTCAGCAATTATTGGTTTTATTCTTTTTTCTCTCATCCTCACACTATTGTAATCTTTTAAGTTTATCATGTTTTTATGATCCTTTTGGGGAAAATTAATTTTTCCAAAAATGATCACCGAGGGAATGTAAAAAATAGACTCGAATACAGGACTACAATCCCCACGAGCCTTTGCTCCACTTCCCCAGAATGCCTTGTAATCTCACCTGGGCCAAGATCGAGAAGGTATTTAAGCTGATTCAAAGGCTTTTGAGAGCTTTCTTGGCTCTTTTTGGACTTCTGTTTTGGAGCAGGCGTTGTCTCTTGCGTGATGTGAGGTTATTTTGTCTAGGCCTCTGGCCTAGGCACATGTTTCTTACTTTTGTATATTCTTTAATCTTTAACCTTTAATAAACCTCTAAAAAATATAATACTTCTTGCAGAGAGAAACTAATTTTTACCTGCCTCAGATGCCTCAGTCTCCCCATATTCCCTAAATTTTAATCTTTACACATCCAGAAAAAAACAAAACAAAACTATCAGAATAGAAACACAGAAGAAAAACAACTGCTTGATCACATGGGTCAATGGGGATACAATTGGGGACATCAAATCTAAACAATCATCCTAGTACAAATATCAATAATATGGAAATAAGACTTGATCAATGACACAAGTAAAACCCAGTAAAATGAATCATGTAACCATGTAAAAATATTCTTAATTAATTAAATAAATAAAATTTTTCAGTTAAAAATGAAATAAAATTTGAAAAAGAAAACATTGTTGAACTTGGCTAGAGGAATTTTATAATTATCAGGTAGACAATCAGACTGTAAGAAGCTGAAATATATAGAAGATAAAAATGTGAGAGATAATGAAAATAGATGATTTTCCCTATGATTTTTGTTGCAAAAGGGAGGACTATGTAGCTTGATAGGAAAACACAGTCAATGGGAGGTTCCTTAAGGATTGGTAGACTTTAGCCATGTTTGTAGACGTTTGGAAAGCAATCAGTATACAACAAATGATCGAAACTAATAAATAATGCTAATGTTCCTTAAAACAAAATATGAGAGCAAAGGAAAGCCCCCTATTTGGCTGAGTTGGCTTTGAAATGGAATAACACTTTTTTTTCAGATACTAGAGCAAAGGAAAAGTGAATGAGGTTAATAAAGTGTTTTGAGTCACAAAGGAGAAGAGAAGAAGATTGTGATGTGTAAGGATAATTTTAGGGTTGTGACCTAATCTAAATTAATTTTGGTCACCAGGGAATGTCCCAAATAAAATACCCAAGTCAGTTAGTAAATTCATGATGGTTTAATTAATATACAGGAAAGGAATTAAGGAGAAGGAAGAGGGAAAGGATATAGGATTTCTCCTACCTGGCCTGTGCCTGGGGAAGTTCAAAGTCCTCCACCATGAGTTCTCTGAAGATTAGTGGCTTTCTAAGAGGGTAGTGTTTGGAAGGTAAAGGAGAAATCATCAGCCTAAACTCTGATAGAGCTCAGTAAGTTGCCTCACCTGAACTAGGCTACTCAGCTTCTCCCAGTATAGTATCAAGGAAAACTCATTGCCAAACCGGGCAATAGCTGTCGCCACAGCAAGAAGCTGAAATGCTTAGCATGCTCAGCAAGCCACTGCCAGCCACCTCACTGCTGCACCAGAGGCTGGAGAGAGGAAGTGATGCAGAATATATAGAGGACTTTACATCACTTTCCTGAGTCTCACCTGTACCAATGGTAGCTTAAGCTTGACTTAGGACAGCCCAGGAGTCTTTCAGCTGTTTCTGATTTGTCATTTGCTAGCACAAGTCTATCATAGGCCATCCTCCTAGATACTTAATCCTTAAGTATGGGTATAGACATTCCTGATTTTGTTAGATTAAGAAGGGTGGAGTAATCTAAAGTTCACATGTGGATGATCTCAATTTCTTCACTAAAATGATTTATGTAAAATGTTTAAAATTGACATAAAAGTCTTCTGGTCCACCTAATATTGATATGGGAATCATATTGTGATGCCCCTAGTAGAATACCTATTATGGGGGCCCTGGTTTGGTAATTATTTATCTTTATATTTAAACATTTCACATATTTTAAGCTACAAATAATTATTCCCTTGTCTTTGCAATCTTTTTTTAACCCATGTTTATGGCTTTGGTTCAAATAGAAGCTCATTTATATGCCAAGGACATGCCAGTAACATGCAAACTCATTTATAAAAAGTTAAATTATAGAAAATAACTGAAAAAGTGAGCCTTAACCTTGAATGTTATCCAATTTATATTTTTATAATGACATTATTTTAGAAGAACAATATGCTGGGTGTATTCAATGTTATCCAACCAAGAAATGAAAGAATGTGGTATCTATTCTTAGAAAAAAATAAAATGTAGATTAAAAAAGATTCATAAAAATTGGAAAAACAACAACAGATATGTATGTTTCTTGAAAGGAGGAGGAGAGGAAAAAAATGGCTACATCTTGTAATAAAATTATGAGACTAGCTTAAACTACATGTATACTCATGACAATCTTTTGAGATGAGAGGATAGAAACACAGAGAGATAGATAGATAGAGACAGAGAGAGAGAGAGGGAGAAGGAGAGGGAGAGGGAAAGAGTTATATACACTTTAAGTATTCAAACATTTGTTTCATTTTTACTATTGATCTTCATAATATTAGTGCAATTATTACAATCAATACTTCCAAATCTCATTTATAGATTAGCTTCGAGATTCGTTCAGAGGTTTCTCAGAGAGTGAGGACATATACTATCTAGATGTGATGATCCAGTGGAGTAATGGAGATGAGACACTATGTGCTTAGTACCACATGCATAGGCTTCACATAGCATTCTGCCATAGCATGGTGGCTTGTTTATTATATAAGTTAGTGATTACATATATCTTTGGCACACAATCAATTTTCTATATATATGCTTCATTGGAACTGAACAACAGACATGTAGCCGAAAGAGATAGTCAATAAAACATTTTTGCTATAGATGAATAACATAAACAGGGTGATCTAGAGGTTAGTTCTCCCTGAGCTAGGAGAATCATTGTTACTTTTGGTCAGGTTTCACAGTCAATCACAATTACTTAGGAAATGGATAACAAAACATTTTGTAGCTAGGTACAAGGTTAGAAGGTAATTTGAGATGGACCAGATTTAGGATTTTCCTCAATTTACAAGTTCTATTTTTCTTTTTAAAAAAATTTTTAACATTATTATAATTAGCCATTTCCAAACATTATTCATTGGAGACAGAGATCATTTTCTTTTCCTTCTTCCTCACCCCTCCAACCACCTCTCCCATAGCAGAAACATGATTCCACATGTGTTTTTGATTCAAACCCATTTCCATGTTGTTGGTATTTGCATTAGAGTGATCATTTAGAGTCTCTCCTCAGTCATATCTCCTCATCCCCTATAGTAAAGCAGTTGTTTTTCCTCAGTGTTTTTACTCCCACAGTTTGTCATCTGCTTGTGGATAGTGTTTTTTCTCCTAGATCCCTGCAGATCTAATGGAGAAGTCCATTACATTCGATTGTACCACAGTGTATCAGTCTCCATGTATAATGTTTTCCTGGTTCTGCACCTTTCGCTCTACATCACATCCTGGAGGTTGTTCCAGTCTCCATGGAATTTCTCCATTTTATTATTCCTTTTAGCACAATAGTATTTGATCACTAACATATACCACAATTTGTTCAGCCATTCTCCAATTGAAGGGCATCCCCTCATTTTCCAATTTTTCGGCACCACAAAGAGTGGAACTATGAATATTCTTGTACAAGTCTTTTTCCTTATTATCTCTTTGGGGTACAAACCCAGCAGTGCTTTGGCTGGATCAAAGGGCAGACAGTCTTTAATTGCCCTTTCGGCATAGTTCCAAATTGCTATTCAGAATGGTTGAATCAATCCACAACTCCACCAGCAATGAATTAATGTCCCTACTTTGCCACATCCCCTCCAACATTCATTACCTTCCTTTGCTGTCATGTTAGCCAATCTGCTAGGTGTGAGATGATACCTCAGAGTTGTTTTGATGTGCATCTCTCTGATTATAAGATATTTAGAACACTTTTTCATATGCTTATTAATAGTTTTGATTTCTTTATCTGAAAACTACCTATTGATGTCCCTTGCTCGTTTATCAATTGGAGAATGGCTTGATTTTTTGTACAATTGATTTAGCTCTTTGTAAATTTGAGTAGTTAAACCTTTGTCAGAGGTTTTTATGAAGATTGTTTCCCAATTTGTTGCTTTCATTCTGATTTAAGTTACATTGGTTTTGTTTTTACAAAAGCTTTTTAATTTGATGTAGTCACAATTATTTATTTTACATTTTGTGACTCTTTCTAAGTCTTGCTTGGTTTTGAAGGCTTTCCCTTCCCAAAGGTCTGACATGTATACTATTCTGTGTTTGCCTAATATACTTATAGTTTCCTTCTTTATGTTCAAGTCATTCACCCATTTTAAATTTATCTTGGTGTAGGGTGTGAGGTTTTGATCCAAACCTAATCTCTCCCACACTGTCTTCCAGTTTTCCCAACAGTTTTTATCGAATAGTGGATTTTTGTCCCAAAAGCTGGGATCTTTGGGTTTATCATATACTGTCTTGCTGAGGTCACTTGCCCCAAGTCTATTCCACTGATCCTCCTTTCTGTCTCTAAGACAGTACCAAATTGTTTTGATGACTGCTGCTTTATAATATAGTTTGAGATCTGGGACTGCAAGGCCCCCTTCCTTTGTATTTTTTTTTCATTATTTCCCTGGATATCCTTGATCCTTTGTTCTTCCAAATGAACTTTGTTATGGTTTTTCCTGAATCAGTAAATAAATTTTTTGGTAGTTCGATGGCTATGGCACTAAATAAGTAAATAAGGTTGGGTAGGATGGTCATTTTTATTATATTGGCTTGTCCTACCCATGAGCAGTTAATGTTTTTCCAAATGCTCAAGTCTAGTTTTAGTTGTGTGGAGAGTGTTTTGTAGTTGTGTTCATATAGTTCCTGTGTTTGTCTCAGGAGATAGATTCCTAGGTATTTTATTTTGTATAAGGTGATTTTGAATGTGATTATTCTTTCTAGTACTTGCTGCTGAGCTGTGTTGGAAATAGATAGAAATGCTGATGACTTATGCGGGTTTATTTTGTATTCTGCAATTTTGCTAAAGTTGATTTATTTGATTAGCTTTTTGTTTGAATCTCTAGGATTCTTTAAGTAGACCACCATGTCATCTGCAAAGAGAGAAAACTTGGTCTCCTCCTAGCATATTTCTAATGCCTTCAATGTCTTTTTCTTCTCTAATTGCTACTGCTAGAGTTTCTAGTACAATGTCAAATAATAGAGGTGATAATGGGCATCCTTGTTTCACTACTGATCTTATTGGGAAGGCATTTAGTTAATCCCCATTGCAGATTATATAGGGTGATGGTTTAGATATATACTGTTTATTATTTTTAGGAACAACCCTTCTATTCCTATTCTTTCTAGTGTTTTTAATAAGAATGGATGTTGTATTTTATCAAAGGCTTTTTTATGCGTCAATTGAGATAATCATGTGATTCTTGTTGTTTTGCTTGTTGATATGATCAATTCTGTGGATGGTTTTCCCAATATTGAACCATCCCTGCATCCCTGTTATAAATCCTACTTGATCATGGTGAATGACCCTTCCAATCACTTGCTGGATTCCTTTTCCTAGTATCTTATTTAAGATTTTTTCATCTACATTCATTAGGGAGATTGGTCTATAATTTTCTTTCTCTGTTTTTGACCTGCCTGGCTTTGGAATCAGTACCATGTTTGTGTCATGAAAGGAATTTGGTAGAACACCCTCTTTGTTTATTATGTCAAATAGTTTGTATAGTTTTGGGGTTAACTGTTCTCTGAATGTTTGATAGAATTCACTGGTGAATTCATCAGGCCCTGGGGATTTTTTCTTAGGGAGTTCTTTGATGACCTGTTGGATTTCTTGTTCTGATATGGGATTATTTAAGAATTCTATTTCTTCTTCTGTTAGTCTAGGCAGTTAGTATTTTTGTATATATTCATCCATATCACCTAGATTGGTATATTTATTGCCATATAATTGGGCAAAGTAGTTTTTAATGATTGCCTTAGTTTCCTCTTCATTGGAGGTGAGATCCCCCTTTTCATCCTTGATGTTGTTAATTTGCTTTTTGTCTTTCTTTTTTTAATTAGATTGACCAGTACTTTGTATTTTTAGTTTGTTTTTTCAAAGTACCAACTTCTACTCTTAATTATTAGTTCAATAGTTCTATCACTTTTGATTATATTAATTTCTTCCTTAATTTTTAGGATCTCTAGTTTGGTTTTCTTCTGGTGATTTTTAATTTGTTCACTTTCAAGTTTTTTGATTTGCATTTCCAATTCATTGTTCTCTCTGCCCTCCCTAGTTTGTTAATATATACACTCAGGGATAGGAATTTTCCTCTGATTACTGCTTTGGCTGCATCCCAAAATGTTTGAAAGGATGTCTCACCATTGTCATTTTCCTCAATGAAATTATTAATTGTTTCTCTGATTTCTTCTTTAACTAACTGATTTTGGAGTATCATATTATTTAATTTCCAATTAATTTTTGATTTGGTTCTCCATGTACCCTTACTGATCATTATTTTTATTGCCTTATGATCTGAAAAAGGCTACATTTATTATTTCTGCTTTTCAGCATTTTTGTGCCATGTTTCTTTGACCTAGTGTATGGTCAATCTTTGTGAATGTGCCATGTGGTGCTGAGAAGAAGGTGTATTCCTTTCTGTCCCTATTTATTTTTCTCCATATGTCTATTAATTCTAATTTTCGAAAACTTCATTCAATTCTTTTACCTCTTTCTTATTTTTTTATTTGTTTTATCTAAATTTGATAGTGGTTGGTTCAGATCTCCCACTAATATGGTTTTACTATCTATTTCCTCCTTCAATTCTCCTAGTTTCTCCATTAGAAATTTGGGTCCTATACTATTCGGTGCATACATGTTCATTAGTGATATTTCCTCATTGTCTATAGTCCCTTTTAAAAAATATATTTACCTTCCCTATCCTTTGTAATCAGGTCTATTTTTGCTTTGGGTTTGTCAGATATCACGATTGCCCCTCCTGCCTTCTTTCTGTCAGTTGAGACACAGAAGGTCTTACTCCATCATTTAATTCTGACCTTGTGGGTGTCTACCCACCTCATGTATGTTTCTTGAAGACAACATATGATAGGGTTTTGTATTCTAATCCATTCTGCTTTTCATTTACATTTTATGGTGAGTTCATCCCATTTACTTTCAAAGTTATGATTGTCACTTGTGGATATGTGGTCACCTGGCATTTTGATATCCTCCCCTAATTCTGACCTTTCTTCTTTAGCTCTAACCTTTTAAGCCAGTGATTTACTTCAAATCAGTCCCCCTTGTCCCCTCCCTTGTTATGTTTCCCTTTCTAGCCCCTGCCTTTTTGTTCCTTTCCCCTACCTCCTCTCTTTCCCTCCCTAGTTGTGTTTCCCCCTTGCCCCCTCGGTTTTCCCTTCTCCCTTACCCTGTTGGATAAGATAGATAAGATCCCAATGGATTTAAATCCTCTTCCCTCTTAGAGTTGATTTCACTGAGAGTAAGATTTAAGTAAAAACCCTCTTCCTCTCCTTCTTATAGGAGATTTCTCCCCCTCCCCTTCCCATGTGTATCTTTGTTTGAGAAGGATTATTCTATTTAGTTGTTTGTTTGTTTTTTTTATTTCTTGGAGTATATCTTAGTACCATCAATAATTCCCCCTGTCCATTTTTCTTTCTATCCCTCCCTTTCTCCCTATCATCTTGATGCCCCAAACTTTCACTATGCATGATTTTTCTTACTATTCTAATGATGCATACAATTTTTGAGAGTTGCACATTACATTTTCCCCACATATTAATATATATAATTTGATATAAATGTAGTCCTAATAGAAGAGAGTTTGAATAAAAGAAAAAGATAACATTTTTCTCCTTTTCTCTTTCCTTCATATTTAACTTTTCAAGTTCCCCTTTTTCTTTGTGTTTGGATGTCAAACTTTCCACAGAGCTCTGGTCTTTTCTTTGCAAATATTTGGAATTCTTGTATTTTGTTGAATGCCCATACTTTCCCCTGGAAGTATATAGTCAGTTTTGATGGATAGCTGATTCTTGTTTGAAGACCCAGCTCTCTTGCTTTTCTGAATATCATGTTACATGCCTTACAGTCATTCAGAGTGGAAATTGCTAGGTCCAGTGTGACCCTGATTAGTATTCCTTTATATCTAAATTGTCTTTTTCAGGCTTCTTCTTAGATTTTTTCTTTTGCTTGGAAGTTTTGAATTTGGCAATTACATTCCTGGGAGTTGTTTTTTGGGGATTGAGTCTAGAGGGTATTCTGTGAACTCTTTCAATGAAGATTTTGTCCCCTTTTTCTAGAATCTCTGAGCAGTTTTCTTTGATGACATCAGGTATTATGATATCAAGATTATTGTTCATTTCTGGCTTTTCTGGTAGATCAATGATTCTCAGATTGTCTCTCCTTCCTCCTTTTTCCAGGTCTATCACCTTGTCAGTGAAATATTTTATGTTACCTTCTAATTCTTCAGTCTTTTGACTTTGCTTTATTAATTCTTGCTCTTTTGCAAGATTATTGTCTTCCAGTTGCCTGATTCTGAACTTTAAAGACTAGTTTTCCTTTTCAGTTTGTTCTGACCTGTTTTTTGAGGTTTCGAGCTGTTTCTGCATTTGCATATTTTGGTCCCTCAGATTGCTGAGTCCCTTTTGCATTGTTTCCCATTTTTCCTGCCAGAAAGCTCCATCTTTTTGATAATTTCCAATTTAAATGCTTCAAGAGGTTGTGGACAATTTTCATTTCTTTTGGAAGGTTTTGGAGCTTTTGTTTGTGTTTCCTCTTCTATGTCCTCTGAATTTTGTATTTTTGCTCCATAAAATATATCCAAAGTCACCCCCTTCTTCTTGCTTTCCTTGGTGTTTGGAGGGTGTTGCACCTCTGCACTGTTTGCCATCTTTGCCACTGTTTGCTGCCTTACTTCCATGCTCTGAGTCTGGCACAGCACTGTCAGCAAGGTACCCCAGTGCATTTGCTCACCCCTATGTTTCTGTCTTTTTGGAGGCCCTGCACTCTAGAGGGGGAGGGATCCTGGCCTCCCTGAGCTCTGAGAGCTCCTGACCTGATGGGATTAGGTTCAGCTGGATTGGTCTGGATGTGCCTCGAGGCAAAAACCTCCTGATAAGACTCCAATGGAAGGACCCAGCCATGGGGCTACAGACTCCCCCATCTCTCTCAGACTGCTTCCCTGCCTTCTGTATTGGATGCCCCAAGACTGGCCAAGGTTGCTTTCAAGGTGTGCCCTTAAGAACAGCTCCTTTGCAGGCCCTGAGGTTTCCCCTGCTGCTGGAGGCTCAGGGGGGAGGGGTCCTGGGACCCTCCTTCGGCCTTCCTCTTACACCCTAGTGTTCTAGGATACTGGATTTTGGGGGGTGTACCTTTTGATTTGAGTCCAGAAGGAGGGATCCCCGCCTCTGTCCTGTTGTTAAGTTTGAATTTCAGTCCCCTAGGAGCATTCAGTTTGTGATCCATAAGGAATGGTTTTCAGAGGTCTGAACTTTTGCTGCTTCTAAGCTGCCATCTTGTCCAGAAGTACAAGTTCTATTTTTTCTTGTGTTACTTTAAAGCACCTGACAATGTTGCCTTTTTTCTATCTATAGTGGAATGTGTCTTGAAGGTGATTGATGTTCTTGGTTTGTCTGGCTTGTAATGGGAGTGAAAGTAACTCTATGGAGAGGGAAAGGAGTGGGGGTAATGGGTAGTGATCTTTAGCTTTTAATTCTGTGAATGTACTCTTTTTAGGGTAATTATCTGAGGGATTAAGATGGGATATATGCTTATTCCATAAATCTTTGCTCTTATATAATTTATTTTCTTTTGGAGAGAGAATAATAATCATCCATTATTGAGGGAAGTTAAAGAGAGAGAAGTCACAGAAGGAGAACAGTGGGAGCATCATTCTTTGGAGGCTGCCCCCATTTCACAAACTGTGACCTTGTCAGTCAGTGGGAGTATGATGTCCTCCAGCAGATTAGCACCATACATTTCAATGAAGAATTATAATTTGGAGAGATTTTACAACAATGAAATTAGAAATAAATTTTGGTATAGAACACATTATGATATGCAAAAATCAAATTAAAACTGTCTAGGAAAGTATATCTACCAATGTAATATTGGTATGATTCTGCTATTATTTGTATAAGATAAGCACTATATTGGTAAAATTATAATTCCCTCACAAAAGACTATAATTGAAGATTTTATAAAAATTGACTACCAAAGCATGCACTTTCTAGGCATTCTCTTGACTAAAATGTCAGAATTTGTTACTCTACTCATTGTGCAAATATATATGATTGTTTATGTGTGTATGTGTGTGAGCACACGCACATACATGTACTCAATATGCATAGTGTGGTGATAGAGAGCTAACCTGGAAGTCATGAAGATTTAAATTACCCATCCCAACTCAGACACTTGATGAATTCTGCATGGCAAGCTGTTTAGCCTCTTTTTGTCTTAGACATCTCATGAACACTGTCATATCTGTTTGCTCATCTGGAAATTAACTGTAGAGAAATTGAAGCAAAGATCTTAGCCTTGGTGTGTGTGTATGTGTGTGTGTGTGTGTGTGTGTGTGTGTGTGATAGTAGATAGCCTTGGTGTAAAGACTTCTTCTATTCAAATCCTACCTCAAAAATATGTTATAGTATTACCTATATAATATGGGCAAAGTTTTAAACTTTCTGTGTTTAATTCTCTAAATCCATAATGTGTAGACAAATTTTTTATCTCCTTTAGAGACTGTATTTGCTCTAGGAATGTCCTCCTTTGATGAAATCAGAGATCTAAGTATTTTTATTATATACATTTATATAAGCATATTTTATGTATATATATTCTACTTTGTCAACATATGTATGTATTATGGCATTTTAATAATACTTATATACTTAAAGGCATACATATTATCCATATTTAGTATGTTTTTTCCATTTTTATTCTTTGCAATGCCTGTATTGTGATGCAGACATTAATGAATTCTTTCTTGTGGAGAAGGGAAAATACATAAAATTTTAGGAGGATGAAGACACAAAAATGCTGAGTAGATGGGATATAAAATATTAACATATATTCAATTCCAAGAATGAGATGGGTGCCATACCAATTTCATCACACTTCATTGGCAGCAGTGAAAATAAATGCATACTCCTTGAATTGGAACATTGGTGTCAAAAAAAAAAAGTTTGTCCATAGTGGAAATTGATAACTTGACTGTCTGGCACTGGTATCTATTACTGTTCTGTCATGCAGTTAGATTTTCTCTATCACCTGGGCACTAAGTATGATTCTCTGGAAAGAGCTTTTAATTTATGTTATTGCAATTCAGTGATAGTTCCGGACTTTTAAACCCTAAAATTCCCTGACTGCATTTGACTATAATAAAACTCAAATGGATGAAATTAGCTAAAGTTCTAATTTCTCAACCCTATTCCTTTGAATGCTGGTGTTTATAGATAATTCAGCATTTTGAAATGAATAGGAGTTAATTAATATGATTCTATACATAATAAAATGATACATTTTCCTTTTCCAAATTATATTTTTAATTTTTTTATGGGCATCCCTGTCTCCACAAATATAGAAAAATGGCCACTCATCGGCCTAACATTGGTGATGATAGGCCTGGAAGCTATGATATGCTCAATTTCCTATCTTGGACTGTCCACCCTTCCATAGCCAGTCTGATGGCTTCCCTCTCTCAAGGTATTTGATATTATATTTAATGCAGAGATCTAATCAGTTTTATCCCTAAGCTTGTGTCCCACCACAAAGAGTTCCAAGTCATTTTTCTAGAATATTTTAATGAAGTGCAATCAAATCACAGATATCTGACATATTACTTAGGAAAGATAAAATTATTCTATATCATAGGTAAAAATGATAAAGAACTTATGTAAATGATTAGTATTATTTAAATTTATCTTTTTTTCTATGAATATATTTTAAATGTGGCAAAAAGAACTTTTAAAAGGATATTAGGGAGTCTACATATGGTAATAGAGTTTTGTATTTTCTCCTTTATTTTCTTCAAGATCACTTTATAGGTTAAAGATATAAAGAAAGGGAAGTAAAATTGTTTTAGTTATAGAGGCAGCTTGCATTATGCCCTGAAGGATAAACTTTAAAAGACAGATTGAGTCTCATTGTGGCTTGATCTCTAGTAAGAAGCTTGCAAGGTGCAGTTCTCTACTCTTCAGTGCTTATTTGGAATGATTTCAAGGACAATTTATGATATTCTGGAGCTTATAGCCAGGCATCCAGAAGCTAGAGAAATCTGAATTTATGACCTGAATATGTCTTCTAGGGATTTATTTTTTCTTTTTACATTATTAAAATGATAACTGTTAGAATTTTCTAGTTATAATTTTTCTTTTTCTCCTTTATTAATATTATTTTTCCTGAATCCAGGAAAGAGAGAGAGAGAAAGGGGGGAAGGGGGAAAAAAGAAATGCACTTAATTTTGATTGCATAAAATTAATAAGTGATTTAGGAATAATATAAAAAATAAAATCTCATTATTTCAGTATCCAAGCTTCAAAGATAATCACTCAACTACTTTTCATTATATTATTAAAATATTAGAGGTCATTAGTCTAGTTCGGCTACAGATTTAATGAAATAAAATGTTTTTAAGATCTTGAAAAATAAAAATGAATAGGCAAGGTAAGAACAATGTTGTACACTCCTCAGCTCCAATTAATGTAATTAATAGTATGCTTCAGACATGATATCTTTTAGTCAGAGAATCAGTCAAATGAATAAAATCTGTGTTCACAATTTCTAGGCACCAATATTGAATCGATCAATCAAGGCGTTAGCAAGATTCAAAGAGTAAAGAGCCTAGAGCCATTAAATAATTTAATGTATTGGGAGTGGATGAAAGAATTAAACAGATTTCTGGGTCTATCTATCTATCTATCTATCTATCTATCTATCTATCTATCTATCTATCTATCTATCTACCTAAAATCAAAAAAGGGAGATTGAAGCAGGGGAATAGCAGCAACTCTTTTGGAGTCAAACTTTGTAATGCTTTAGGAAGGTTTGTGAGCCAGAACAAGTTTTAAACTCCTCCCCTCCAGCCCCCTGTTGTTACCCCCATTGACCATGTCTTTAAAGAGAATGGAGCAGTAAAAAACACTGCATCTAGCAGAGAAATGAAAAAGAATTAGACACAGTGAGAGAAAAGTCCTTGAGGGAGCATCATGCTTTTAGAGCAGAGAAAAGCCCAACTTCAGGACTCTATAAGCAACTCTAACTTCAGAAGAATTTTATGAGGTTTCCAGGTAGGGTGAAAAAAAGTACTCAATCCAACCAGAAGTTATGAGATATTCTTTGGTCACAGGAGGTATCTCAGTTTCATCCCATGTTATCCTCTCTATAAAAACTCATAATCATGTTCCAGACTTTCTTTGTATTTTTACTAAACCATCTCAGTAAATACCCTAACTAAAGGTTAAATTATTTCAACTGGATAATCAATGGGCCTTATATCAGTGGGGGTCCCCATGAGCAACAGCATTAGAAACCACCCCTTTACTCTCAGGGTTATCCCTAGGAACCTGTGGGGAAGAATGGTTAACTAGTTTGGGAATTCAGATTGCTCACAGGAGGGGAAGTTTAGGACAGTGATTCTAGAGTCAGTGCTGGATATGTTTTCAGACTTTTAAATGTGATAAAAAGAAACCCTGTCAGGTCAAGTGCTGAAGGTTGGGGCCAAATCCTAGGTGCAATGTGAAGATAATGAAGCAGAGAGTACATTCTGGGGCATTATCAATCCAAGATCGAGTTCTTTAGTAGAATTAATTTCCTAAACAGGGATAAAGAAGATTAAAATTTTATTTCAGTGTCCATGAAGATTAATTTATATAAATCAATTAGATAAACTGATTGGCTAGACCTTGTTCAAGAACCCACAGGGAAAGTAATGAGTAGGTGGGAAATCTGATCCTAATGATAATTCCATATATATTAGTGATTCAAACTGTTCAAACCACTTTTGTCATTGCAACCCTATAAAGTAGGTAGAATTATTATCATTTTACATCTGAAGAAACTGAATCTCAAAGTAGTTAAATGGTTTTCCCAGGGATGTAGAGCCTATGTCCAAGTCAGGATTCTAATCCACCTCTCATTTAAGCACAAGTCAAGTGCTCTTTCCCCTATACAATCACTACCTGTTGGTAATAGGTTAGAAAAGTCTATTTGCCCAAAGAATTCTTAGATAATTTAATTTTTCAAACCCTGCTTAAATATAATTCATGTCCTGGCACTGGATTGTTGAATGCTTTCAATATTGTTGTCAAAATCTTGTTATATTTTTCCTTTATTTTTGTTCTTTTCAAAAAGTTTCCAACTCATTTCTGTGTTAAGACTTTATTTCCTATTCAGCCTGCACAACAGACATCCTAATGGTGAGTAATAAATATGTTATTAGAAAAACAAGGACTTCCTAGAGTATATAATAGAGTTATGTTCCAACCTTCAATTAACAATCATAAGAAATTTATATTTGTTGCTTCTGTTGAAGTGTAAATTTTAGGAAATGAAGCGTCCACTATCATTTTAAAGAGAGTTCTAATATGGAAAACTGGTCAAGGTAGGTCCTCTGAATGGACATTGTTTCTTAGATTACTCAGAGACTGGCTTGTAAAAGCCTCAGTGGTTAGGAGAAATACAAGGAGATTGGGGAAATGGGAAGATTAGGCAACAAACACTTATTAAGCATCTACTATGTGGCAAGCACTGTGCTAAGTAAGGACTTTACAAATGTTGTCTCATTTGTTCTCCACAATCTTGGGAGGTAGAGACTATCATTATTCCTATTTTATGATTGAGGAAATTGAGGCAGATGAGTTAAAATTATTTGTCCCAGAGTCACTAAAGTAGAAAGTTTCTGAGGGTAGATTTTAGCTCAGCTTTTACCAGGCCTAGTACTCAATTCATTGTAGCTCCTGACTTTTTTTTTTATCATTTTTATGTTGCTGTAACTATCTTTTTTTTTTTAATTTTCAGATTTTTTTTTTCCCCTGAGGAGACAGATGGTGGTGGGAAACTCTAAAATTCCATGTTTTGTTTTGCTAGACTTTCCTACTTCTACCCAGAATAGTAATTCTCAATTGATTTCCTTAGTAGACAAACAGTAGGTTTTAAAGTGATGGAATACAGAAAGTAATTCATGTAAACATAGGAAGGTCAAAGAAAGTAATCCCCAAATTCCATGGATATGGAAAATTCTTTTGTTACCATTATTTTTTCATCCAAATTATATTCATACTGACTTTTTTGGCACAACATCCTTTAATATCCACATTAATTATTTGTACAATATGTAAAGACAATGTGCTCCACATACTTGTAATGATAAAGAAAGGGCTTAACACATTAAGGGGAACAAAAAACAGATTAGAAGTCGAAATAGATTAGAGAATTTGGAGAAAAGAGGAGTTAAACATAAGATAAGCAATTCATGGTAGTACACTAAAAGGAGATAAACCAATTATATGTTGAGAAAACATTTACAATATCTTTTATGTTAGATATGAAGTGAAATTCTCCAAAAATAAAAGATGGAAAAAGATAGAAATGTTTTTATGTATTAGATAGTCTAATAGAAATATCTCATAATAAATTTTAACAGCTAATTTTAGTTATTTTGCCTTTTAAAATTACATAACAGCTAAAACTAGATCAAAACCAAGTTAAATATGTTTTTAAAGAAACTGCACCCAAATATAAATAATAGCATGCTAAAAAATGCAGGTCATATAAAATTAACATAATCCATACAGAGAGAAATAGCAACATTAACTTTCCAAAAATGAAACAAATGAATCAGAGGTGTTTTTCTCTTTATCTTTTGAAGTAGAAAAGTAATTTTTAAAATATTTCAATGAAACATTTGAAATCCCAATCATTTAAATTGTTCAAGTCTCTCAAGCATTTTAAAAACAATTAAACACACAGGCATTAGAAACTGAAATTCTTACCCAGCCCATTTTCTTTTTTCTAAACTCCCTGCCAAAAGGTTTCCATGGAAACTGAACCCACCTCTTTAAGGAGAGGATTTGTCATACTCAATTTCCCAGTGGGGCCAAAGAAGTTCAAATTCCACCACCTTAAATAGTTCATGTTTAATGCTTCAGAGCAATTCATTTTCAATCATATATCTAATCCACAGACACTGGTATCTTCCTAAAGGTCTGCCAAATGTGGCATTCAGTCAAAAATGCAGAACGTTGCATCCTGGGAGCTAATATGGTGGAGTAAGTGATACTCATCTCACTCAAACCTTCCAAATACACAGAAATAAAAAATAAAGTGACTAAAAAAAAAGAAAGCAGGAGGGACACATCTCACTGGGGTAAGAGGGCACATTAGCCCAGTGAGTGCTACATGGGGGGAGCTTACAGACCCCAAAGGGCACCCCTATTTGTTGCCAGGCAGCTTGAGGCCACAAAACAGCAGATGAGGAGCAGCCCAAGGCCAGCCCTAAAGAGGTTATGAAACCAGCAGAGGTGGGGATCATCTCCACACTAGCCCAGCCTGATTCCATGTGACCTGAGGCAACAAATCCCACTGAACTTGGTGGAGAGGGAACAGTACAAGGAGAAAAAGGGAACCAGAAACTTCAAGCCTCCCTGAAGAAGCCTGCTGACCCACTCCCTTGAAATGCACAGGGAGGATCAAAATGACAGCCAGGCCTACTCCAAGCACCAGAGAAGGATACACTGCAAGCTTAGAAGAGTGCCCCCTCTACCCCTGGAGCAGAATAGAACCTCAAGAGATAGAAGAGGTTAAGAGGGAGGGAAAATAATAACAATAAAAATGAGCAAAGGACAAAGTAAAAACCCAGGGTTAGAAAGTTACTTTAATAACTGAATCAAGATCAAAATATAAACTCAGAAGGGGACAATGGCAAAAAGGAAATATGAAATATGTGAAGTCTCAAAGGAAAGTGAGAAAGGATGTCAGATCCCAAAAGACCTCTTGGAAGAACTTTAAAAGAGGTTTAAAAAATCAGGTAATAAAATAAATGAAAGAAAGATGCTACAAATTGGAGAAAGAAAGAAAGAAAGAGAGAGAGAGAGAGAGAGAGAGAGAGAGAGAGAGAGAGAGAGAGAGAGAGAGAGAGAGGGAGCAAGGGAGGAAGGGAAGGAGGAAGGAAAATACCAAAGAAAACAATTCTTTAAGGGCCAGAAGGGATCAAATAGACTGAGAAAAAAAAAACACTGAAGTTTCTAAATAACTTAATTTTTTCTTTGTTGTTGTTCAGTCTCTCCAAGCATGTTTGATTTTTCCTGAAAACAATAATGAAGTAATTTGTCATTTCCTTCTCGAGTTTGTTTTACAGATGAGAAAACTGAGGCAAATAGAGATTTGCCTAGGGTTACACAGCTAGTAATCATCTGAGGCTAAATTTGAGCTCAGGTCTTCCTGACTCCAAGCCCAGGACTTTGTCCATTAGGTTACCGACTTACCCTAATTAGTTCTACATGATGTTATAAGATCACTGACAACTCGGAGGGACCACAAAGACCATATATTATAACCTCCCTTTTTTTTCTTTTGCATTCAAATTTGCATTCATTGAAAGAGAGAGGGGTGTAATCAACTTGCCCATGAGCACATACATAGGCAGTAGACCTCATTCCTTCAGAGTTGAACCTAGGTTCTCTTAATTCCAGAATCTTTTCTCTTTCCCCTTTATCTTTCTATATCTTGCATTAAATGATGTGTCAGTTCTCTTTCATATTTGAAATCCACACATAAGAGATATCTTGAAAAATATCTTACAAAAGGGAAATAGATATAGTTTAATAATTAATGTATTGTTTTAGACTTACTTAATATTTAATTAATTTAATTTAATTTAATTAATATAAGGGGACAAAATTTAGAAAAAAAAAATTATAGAATTTTATTTTTCTCCAAGAATAATGAGAATAGTAAAAGCCTACATCTTGTTTTTTTGTTTTATTTTTTTTCTTTTAAACCTTTACCTTCCATCTTGGAGTTAACACTGTGTATTGGCTCCAAAGCAGAAGAATGGTAAGGGGTAGGCAATGGGGGTTTAGTGACTTGCCCAGGGTCATACAGCTGGGAAGTGGCTGAGGTCAGACTACTACTTGGTTTTAATTTTAAGTTCAACTTTGAAAAATTCCTTGAGACTTTCTAGCCTGGAAGATAAGTAGAGTTAAGACACACAGAAAAATAAATTATGGTTGTGGGAAATTTCTCTATTGACACTGATGACTTCAGAGAATTTACTTCAAAAGTCATATCTAAATGTTTCATTACCCTGATTAAAAATTTCATCTCTCTAGCCCACATTTGCAAAAGGTAACCTCTTATTTCTTTCTATTAATTCCATCAGAAACAGCTCTAGATAATATTTTAAAGAAAGATCAACTTCTGTTTAGGATCCATCGACCATCCTTTTTTGCAACCCATCCAATGTGAGTTTTTCTGTTCCTTCTGTCTGGGAGTCAGCTCTGTGGTATTCCACTCCTCCCCTAATGTTCTCCATTTACCTCAGAGGGTAGAAAATTTCTGCTCTCTTTCCATCAGCTTGAGCCTACCTTATATATATATATATATATATATATATATATATATATATATATATATATATATATATATATATATATATATATATATTGTGTTCCCCTTTTTAGGGTAATACTGAACTAGCATCCTAGGCCACTTTACTTCATATCAGATTAGTTCTTACAGAAGAACATTTGCTTCAAAATTAGAACAAGAAAAAAAATATATAAATATTTTCCTCAAAACTTTAGTAATATAATACCTTCCCTCACAAACACACACACACACACACACACACACACACACACACACACACACACACGCACACACACACATACAGTCTCTGAAGAACAGAAAGGGATAATTTTCTCAGTTTAACTAAGTTCCTACATGCCATTAGTCGATAAAATTCAAATCTCTTATACCTCCTCGACTATTGATCTCACGGATTCTCTGCTCTGTCGGGGTTGATGCAATATCTGACCAGGAAGCCTATGTTCCAAGGTTCCCAAAGCTCTGGCTTACAAAACATCATTTCTCAGGGTCATATGGCTTAATGGGAATTGAGGCATTAAACCTTGGGATCTCTCCCTCTCTCACTGTATGATTTCATATGGTATGAATCAATGAGTCCTTCATTTATATTAACAAACACTTAATAGTGAGTCAGTCATATAATTTTTAAAATAGCTAATTCTGATCATATATGCAAGGGAAGAAAAAAAAGATAAAAAGGATATTCCCAACCACATGGAATACCAATGGAAAATGTTCACACATGTGCTATTTCCCCTTCCTCCCAGAAGCAGACTCCAATCATCTCCAAGCTGGGCAATGCCATTGTAGGTGGTCTGGGCTTTTGACTATACCCAGAAGTACCTCATGAATTTGTGCTATCAGATGATGGCACCAAAGGCCAACTCATCATCACTTCATAGACCTTTGCCTTCCTGGATTTCCTTAAGAAAACTTAGTTTTCCTATATTGTATTTATTTTACCATTTCCAGCAGCTGTTTGAAGTAAATTATTTAGGGGACTTGGATACCCTAGTAGACATAGGAGTCGCAGAATCACCTGGTTTGTCTGACAGCCAGACTCCTGGGGCCCTTGTCAATGTGCCAGAGTCAGCACAACATCGCCACAGAGAGAGGGAGGAGTGAGTGGGTTTTAAAGAGAGTGTAAGAAACAAAGACAGTTCTCTTTACAGCTCTACCTGCATCCCAGGACTGGTGATTTTTTTTCTCTCTATTCTTTATCAGGCCATCTCTGTCAAACTAAATGGAGGATTAGATCTATCCCTAAAGTTAGAAAGTCTAAGATCTCTCTCTACTTCTATCAATCTTTCTTTAATAATAAATGCCTATAAAACTGGTAATAAACTTCCAGATTAATTTCATTCATAACATGGCTCTAATCATGTCACTTACTTTCTCAATTCTTTGTCTACTTCTTCATATGTCACCTATTCTTTAAAGTGAATTCTAGCTCAAAAGTCAATATCTTGGAGTAATCATTTGAATTAGATCAGATGTGTGCTAGTCCCAAAGCAAGTTCAAGATCTGGAGAGAATGAATCATTAAATCAATTTTAAAAACAAAAGAAATTAAAAAAAAAATAAAAGTCATTTTCCTAAATATAAAAAATCAGTATTCATAATTCATACATGCACATATGTCAGTAGGCTATATATAAACATATGTATTTATATATCCATATATAATCTTTGTATATATGTATATAATATACCAATCACAGGACATCCAAAAGGCCTCTCTCCCTTCTCAGTACTGGAATATCTAATGTAACTAATATATTCTGGTTTAGTATCCTCGAGTCAGGTATGTCTCCAATTGAGAGTTCTAGAATTACTATCATCTTTATTATTTAACATGGTACTAAAAACGTTAACAGTAGTCATTAGAGAAGAAAAAGAAATAGAAGGGATTAAAGTGGTCAATGAGGAATCTAAATTATCACTCTTTGCAGATACTATGATGGTATACTTAAAGAATTGCAGAAAATCAACTAAAAGACTAGTGGAAATAACTAAGAACTTTAGCAAATTTGCAGAGTACAAGATAAACCCACACAAATCATCAGCATTTCTATATATTTCCAACAAAATTCAGCAGCAAGAGTTAGATGGAGAAACTCCATTTAAAATCACTCCTGACAATATAACATATTTAGGAATCTCTCTACCATAGCAAACACAGGAATTACATGAACACAACTGCAAAAACTTTTCACAGAATTAAAACTAGATCTAAATAACTGTAAAATATTAATTGCTCATGGGTAGAATGAGCTAACATAATAAAAATGATAATTCTACCCCAATTAATATACTTATTCAGTGCCATACCTATCAAACTACCAAAAAACTTGTTTTTGTAGAATTAGAAAAATATAAAACAAAGTTCATCTGGAGGAACAAAATATCAAGTATATTAAGGGAAATGTTGAAAAAATGTGGATGGGGGCCTAGAAGTACCAGATCTTAAAATGTACTATAAAGCAATGTTCATCAAAACAATATGATACTAGATAAGAGACAGAAGGAGGAATCAATGGAACAGACTAGGATAAATTACTTCAGCAAGCTATTATTCAATAAGCCCAAAGATCCCAGCTTTTGGGACAAGAAATCACTATTTGACAAACACTATGTGAAAATTGTAAAATAGTATGGGAAAAATTTTGGTTTAGATCAACATCTTATACCCTATACCAAGATAAATTCAAAATTGGTAAGTGACTAAAATATAAAGAGTGAAATCAAGCATATTAGGTGAACATAGAATAGTATACCTGCCATATCTGTGGGAAAGGAAAGATCATGAATCATGTAAGTATGGGGAAATATCCTAAATAAAAGTAAATAAATACTGTGAGGCTATATTTTAAAAAGAGTTCTGGGGTTACCTGAAGGAGTCAGGTTTTTTCTCTTCTAAACTGTCATTTCCAGAAGTCTCTAGTTTTTGTGTTTCCCCATCAAGTACCAATGCTTACACACACACACACACACACACCCTTCTGGGACATATGTTATATCAGTTCTGTTATATTATTGATCCCCTCAAATTTTCTGAAGGGAAGGGAAGGGAAGGAAAGGAAAGGAAAGGGAAGGGAACAGAAGGCAAGGGAAGGCAAGGGAAGGCAAGGGAAAGGAAAAAACACAAAATGAAGGGGTTAGCTTGACCCAGGGAGAAAGGAGCCATAACTAATTGTCACAGCAATGCCTCTGTGTTCTACTAAAGGTCTCTAAGCAAAGCTGTTTAAGCAAGCAGCAGGTGGCTATATGGGAATGAACTTTAGCTCCTTGAATTGCTTGGGTTCCCAGAGGAGCCTTAAAAATGCTTTGGTTACTACCTTTACATAAATAATATTCTGTGGGAAAGAAGCCCCTCCTAAATATGATGCAATGCTTAGCACCCTATTCTCTATAAAAATCATAGTCTATGAATAATAAAGTGAGGCTCTATGTAACTTCTGCCTGGACTCAGACCCTATTTAATTTTCAGTATTCAGACCCTAACAAGCCCAGAGACTGCACAAACTATAAATGGAGAAGTGAAAGGCCAAAGTCCTTTCAAAGAACCAGTATCTCCAAGACTATCACTAGATGCTCTGAGAAAAGTGGTAACACCACTAGACCTCAGTCAAAGTGCAAAACTGACAAAAGGACAAAGGCTGAAACTAACTCAGCTTTTTAAAGAACTTGATCTCCACTTCTATCCGTTTAGCAAATCTAAAAATATCTCCTCCTAATCACATGGCAGGAAAAGAGATAATAAAGGAGGAGAGAGTGATCAATTGCTGAATGAAAGAGTGTTTTTTTTTCATGTAAAATATATGGCAAGATTCTCAACTGAAAGAATTGGAAAGCAAGACCCATGGGACATTTGAAGCAGAATGAAAATGTTTGGAAATGCCTTGTGGAGAATGAGATAGTGAACTGATAAAAGACTGTAGAGTAGGATTTCCTAACAGGAATAAGCATCCAAATGAGTAAGTAACATAAATTTATATTGGACCCAATCAGAATATTTGTGTGATTTTCTTCACCATGGTTTAATAGTATGTGTATGTATATGAAGGCAATACATTGTGGAAGTGATGCAAGCCTGAGAGTTGACTAGGTCAGGCCTTTTCAAAATATAAGACGCCTGGAGATTCAAGAAAGAAGGATGTAGTAGAATTGAATTGATTTCCTAAGGAGTCAAGATGAGGAGAAGAAGAGAGAATGGCTTATGCAAGGGAGATGGATGAAGAGAAGGGTTATGTAAAGGAAGGAAGGAAGAGAGAGGTAAAAACTCAATAGATTATGGTTGGATACAGTGATTTCAGAATTTTTGAGCATAGAGCTGATACATTTGAGGGCAACCATCTTTCTGTGTGGGACAGAAGGAGTATAAAATAGTAGCTCACAGGAGGTAGGTAGGGTATGGAACTTAGTAGTCATAGTTGAAGAAGAAACAATATGTATACTAAAATTCTTTAGTAAAAGGGCAGGAGGTGGGGAAGAGAAAAAATATAAATCAGATATCAAACTCATTGAGTAAGGAAGAAGAATAGCCTTGAGATATGGACAATAATTACCATCATTTTGATTGAGTGGTAGATAAGAATATCATGAACCTCAAAAGAAGAGAAATTACTCAATGATGGAAGGAAGAAAAACTGGAAGTGGTAATGATGAGCAAAGAATATTCCAAATCCCTGACTTCTATTAGTGATCACAAGAAATAAGTAAAATGAAGCTAGAACTATAAAGAACAGTCAAGGGTGATGCTATGTCTTCAGACTAAGAGCCAGTAGATGGAAGAAACAGATTTAAGAATCAGGGAAATCTACTGCTTATGAAATAGTCATTCCAGAGAGTAAAGTGGAAGGAAAAGTTCAGTAGAATTAAGATGAAATTTTGCAGTAGGATAGTTGAAGGGAATGGGAATGAGGAATTGAGTGGTAACAGGTGTGATATGGGATTTGCTTTATGATCAATGAGAGTTCAGACTCACTGAAAGTTGAAGAAAATGACCATATCTGAGAATGTTCTTCAAGTGAAAGGTTCCACTCTCCTACCCTCAAATAACAGGTACAACAGGAGATGGAAGGCCTGAAGTCAATGGGGTGGTTACTTTTCTTTGTATCCTAATTGGGAGTTGAAAATCCCAATTAGGAGACTGGAATGGTTATCAGCAGTTGGAAGGCGCCTAATGGTGGTAAAGATGGAGATGGTTGATTTGAAGCAAATGGAAAATGCCTGCCTGGCCCTGGCCTAAACAATCATCCAAAAAAAAAATGGAAAACTGGGAAATAACTAGTGCGTTAAATCTGAAATTGTCAAACCATTTCTCACCCTTGTAGAAATTACGTTAACTTGAAACTTCATTTACCTTCAGCACCATTGTAGTAATAGTATCTTTTTAGATTTGTGCATAGTTGCATGGATTGGAACATTGTTGGGCACTAACTTATTATGTATAATGTCTTTCAATAATTCAAAATAATTTCATGGTTTAAATTTTACATTAAATGAAACATTTTACCTGCAATCCAGAGTTATTATTCACGAGATTAATTAAATGCTTCTAATAAATCATAATAATTAAAATGTCTTTATCATCACTTCTGTCCAATAAAAGATACATGTTCTTATGTTTAATTACATTTTAGAAACATGTTCCTAATTTAAGGTAGTTTTTTAATTTAATATAATGTCTTTAAATTTATCTAACCTAATCAAATCTTCAAATTGAGAATCATGTTTTCTAGTATCAAACTTTAAATTTTCTAAAAATCTTAGTGATAATTAGGCAAGGGATTTTTTTTCTTTCTAAATGTTAGTTGATCTGGCAGTATACTTGAAAATAATGAAAATTCTTTAAGAATGCCAATCGTTAAAGCAATGTCTTATAAGAAATTAATGTTAGTCATATCCACCAAACAGATTGACAAGACAAAAAGGAAAATGATGATTTTGGAAATTTTGGAAAAATTCCAAATTTCCTTTCCACCACTGTATTAGTAGCATCAGAAAAAAAAATTAACTTAAATTCATTTTCAAATTTTCATTATTAAAATTGCAGTCATTTAGAGTACGTTAATAATGTACTGATGATACACTCTACTTTGGTCAACACCCATTCTTTTCTTTTTTCTTTTTTTGTCAAACCAGATTAAATATAATTGGGAAATAGTTAAAACTTAAAGAAACAAAAGCATATTAGAACATAGTCCATGTTTATATGTAATTTCCATGGTAAATATATGTACATTTTCTTAGTGGATAATTAAAACCTTAAAAAAAAAAAGCTTATTTATTCTACCATTTCTTGTTATAGCACCATATAAGTGGAAAACAATTTGTCAGAGTTCCATATTCCCAACTATGTTGGTGGTTTCTTCTGTACATCAGAACCATGGTTCTCCACTATTGGCTCATCCTAGAGTTTTCCTTAGTGCCAGGGACCACCATATCCTGAAACAACTCCTTCCTCCTGGTTCTCTCATCACGAAATATTCATCTTCAAATCCTCCTGGAATGAACACTCATTCTTTCGAAGCAAAATGTAATATTACTGGAGCAGGAACTGACTAATTCATATAATGTCCATGTTTAAAAATCTGGCTGCAAAAGCTTGAAAATTTAACCATCAACTCTCAAGAGCTAACATTGAGCAACTTCAGTATACCACAGAATTGATAAAAAATTAACTGATACACTAAGTAACATTGGCATATAGTTTGTTTCAAAAAAAGATTCAACACCAATGGTCCTCCAGTTAAAAGGGATCTCCCTATTATTTGAACGTGAAGCGCTTTGTATTATACATTTACTTTCTCCCTGCTTTATGTTATTATTAATAGCTCACATTTCCTAGCTATACAGAATGGCTTCCTCACAAACATCCTTTGAGCTAAGTAATTGACTTACTGTTATGCTAGTTTTGCAAATGAGGGCTATGGAAGAAATAGAAATAAAGTAATGCATTTGAGTTAAGAAAGCTAGCAGGAGGCAGATTCAGGATTTTAACTCAAGTCTTGTAAATACAAATCCAGAGCCTTTTCCTCTATATCATAAGTATCAAATTTAAATATAACTATTCCAAACTTGCCAAATTACAAAATCATCGAAGGCAAAATTGTATCTTATTTATGCAAAAGGCAAATATTTATAAACTTAGATCTTACAAATAAAAAGTGTCAATAAATACTTAATTGAATTGAATTGTATTACACTTGATAACTAACCTACACTGAGGTGTTAATGACTATGTACTCAGAAATGTTTTCTGGAGGGCAACTGAGTGATTCAATGGATTGAGAGCTAGGTCTCGAGACAGGAGGTCCTAGGTTCAAATCTGGCCTCATATACTTCATAGGTGTGTGACCCTGGGCAAGTCAATTAACCCCCATTGCTTAGACCTTACAATTCTTCTGGCTTGGAACCAATACATAGTATTGATTCTAAGGTGGAAGGTAAGGGTTTAAAAATGTTTTCTGGTTAACCCATAACTCCTAGAAAGGATTGTATTTCTAGAGATAGAATGTCAGACTTCAAGATGAGGTGATGTTAATCATTTGGTTACCATTTTTGGTAGGACCTTAATATTCAAATTATAGTGAAATAACTACTTTTTCTATTACTATCTGAATAACATCAAACATATTTCATACCTATTAAGTAGTATTACATCTTTAGTATCTGTATCCCTGGTGCCTACCTATGGTAATAAGTAGTACATAGTATGTGTTTAATAAATTCCAGTTTTATTGGATGATTGATTTTTATGTGACAGTCACTTTACAAGGAGTTAGGAAAACGAGAACAAAAATGAGACAATCTAATTAATGACTTTATATTCACATAAACAAGAACTTACAAAACTTATGTAAAACAGAGAAAAAACAAACTTCTTAAGGGAGTAGTTAAAAGACAAAGAAGATATGTTTGTGCAAAAAATAGCACTTGAATTCTTCCAAAGGAGACCAGAGTCCAAGAGCCCAAAATCAAGAGGGAGAGAATTCTAAGCAAGAGGAACCATCAATACTGTGAAATTGAATTTCATGTGGCGGGAATAAAAGGGGTCAATTATTTTTTGTTATTTTGTAAACTATGCTAACACTTTAAAATTTGGGTGGACATTTAAGATGGGCCAAGTTTATGGATAAATTTTAATATCAACCCCAGGCATTTATATTTTATATTAAAAGCATATTGAAATTATTAATATTGTATGTGTGTGGGGTGGAGTGTGACACATTCATCACTGGGATTTAAGAAAATAATTTTGGCAGCTGAGAGGGGACCAAATTGAAGTGAGAATGGGTTTGAGGCAGAGACACTAGGGAAAAGGCAATTTTTGCTACCTAGGCAAGATAAGATGAGGACTTGAAATAGGTTAGAAACTGTGAGAGGATGGAAGGGGAAGTGTGCAAGAGATAGAGCAAAAGTAGAAATAACCTGAATGTGTACAAGGGATGAGTGAGAGTGAGGACTTTAGAATGACATTGAAGTTGTAAGCTTTGTTTACTTGAGAGTTAGTGGTGACCTCTTTAAAAACAGGGATATTTGGAAAAGGAATGAGTTTCTTTTGAGAGGAAGACAATGCGTTCTGTTTTGTACATGATGAATTTGAGATTTCTATGAGACTTCTGGAGAAAAAAAAAATCATATAGCCTCTATAAGTACCCAGTTCTTTATTCTGTAACAATTGGCTAGGAAAAAAATAAGCACATATTTGGAATATATTGTGGTACAGAAAAAAGTGGGCAACTATGTAGCATAATGAATTGAGCTCCAGGGCTGGAGTCAGAAAGACTCATCTTCCTCGGTTCAAATCCTGCCTTGAACACTTACTGGCTGTGTGACCCTGGGTAAGTCACTTAACACTATTTGCCTCAGTTCATAATATATAAAATAAGGGGAGAAGAAAATGCCAAACCACTCCATTCTCTTTTCCTAGAAAAACTTGAATGGGGTCACAAAGATTCAGATTTGACTGAAAAATAACCAAACAGCAGTATAGTGGAAATTGCATTAAATTTTTATCAGTCAGAAGATCTGAGCTCAAATCCCACCTCTTAGGTGTACTATTTGTGTAATAATGCCATTTCCCTATTGGGGTCCTCAGTTTCTTCATCAGCAGGATAAGTTAGAGTAGATCTGATTTCCTTTTTAGCTATATATCTTGTATCCTATAAACCAATATAAAAATAATGTCACTATATTAAACTTAAACAAAATCATTCCCTCAAAACAACACTGAAATAAGCAGTGAAAGTATTACTTCATTTAATACAGAGACAAACTTCTTCCAAGTATAAAACTCAGCATACAGACTCCCAGATCCTCTGATTCCAAAACCATTTTCTTTTCTTTTTTTTTTTTTTGCAGATACCAAAATGTGAGCATTTTTTACCAAATGACTCCCATGCAGGACAGCTGCACAAGGGAAAGGGAAATAAAAGTGCCAGCTAAGCAAATTTTCTCACTGTCTGGTTATCATCTGCAGTATTATAGTTTCTCCTAGGTTCTGGGCAGTATAGAGCCCACTGATTGCATGATAATCTTAGATTATCTTCTAAAGAATCATTCAGCTCCAATTATAGCAAAACATGGCTTATAAGATTCCAGCTATTTCTATTCCCAACTCTTTTATCTCTGTTGTAAAAGTTCAAATGATAGATAGCTTTTTATTCGTTGATATGTGATTAAAATTGTATTTCTCAATAAAGGGCTTTTAAGGGGGCACTAGACTAGAGTAATATGCATATATATGTGAGCCCATATTTCTAGATATAGTGACAGTATTTAAATTGATTTTTTTAAATTGCAGGTCTTGGGAGAATTCACTTATGAAATCCATTCGCCATCACAATTTACTTTGTGTGGACCTCCAGTTAAGTGCTAAAGTGATCTTTGGCCAAAAAAAAAAAATATATATATATATATATATATATATATATATATAATTTGTTTCCCAGGGAGAATAAATGTGTGTGTGTCTGTGTGTTTTTTAACATTTGTTTGAATTCTAGGAGTAGCAAGCAATCTACAACTTTTAAATAAAGACATTCTGTTAGGAATAAAAGAGAATGCTTTAGGGTGGAGAGAGAGACTGAGAGAGAGCAGAGACAGAGAGACACAGAGAGAGATTTAAGTTAGGAATTAGTTTTTTAATTTATATTAATCTCCTATCAATGCTAATTAAATTGTACAGAAGATACAAAAAATTAGATAAACCATGAAGTTTATATTTAGATTTAGCATTTTCACTTCTTAGCATAGTTTTGGGGTATTAAAAACAAAAGATCCTTATACCAATCAAACTACTTAAAATTATTTCATTCCACTGGAAAAAAATGTAAAAAATATTCATCTGGAAGAACAAAGGCCAAGAATATTAAGGGAATTAATATGAAAAAGTATGAAGAAAAGTGATTTACATGTTTTGGATTTCAAACTATTATAAATCACTGATCATCAAAACAACACAGCACTGGCTAGAAATAGAGTTGTGGACACGGGAATAGATGAAGCACTCAAATATCATGGTAAATAACCATAGTAAGTTAGTGTTTGACAAACTATAAGATTCAATTTTTTGGAAGAGAAACTCACTATTCAGAAAATACTCCTGGGGAAACTGGAAAATAGTATGGCAGAAACCCTGGTAAAGTCAAAATGGTTACATGATTTAGAAATAAAGGGTGATATCATAAGCAAATTAGTAAAGTCAGATCTATGGTAAAAGGAAGGATTTCTGTCCAAATAAGACATAGAAAAATTGAAAGATGTAAAATAGATAACTCTGACTACATTAAATTAAAAAGGGGTTGCACAAGCAAAATTAATGCAACCAAGATTAAAAGACAAAGAACAAACTAGGAAAACATTTTATAGCAAGTATCTGGCAAAGGTCTCATTTCTTAACAGCGTCAAATTTATAAGAATACAAACGACTCCCCAAGTGACAAATAGTTCAAGTATATGACCAAAAACTCTTCCTTAACAATATTAAAACTATCTTTAGTCATGGAAAAATTGCTCCAAATCACTATTATTTAGAGAAATGCCAATTAGAAAAAAAATATATATGAAGTACCACCTCATGTCTATCTGACTGGCTAACATGACAAAAAAATGAAAGTGATAAATGTTGGAGCAGATATGGAAAAATTGGGATACTAATTTACTATTGGCATACCTGTGAACTGATGCAGCCATTCTGGAGAGTAATATGGAATCATGCCCACAGATTTAGGAAGGAAGTTAGAAATCAATCAGTGTAATCCTTTTGGCCTATAAATAAGGGAAATGGGGCTTAAAGTGACTTTCTGATCTTTCTAAAGTCCCATAAATAAAATGTCTAAGGTAGGATTAGAACTCAGTTCTCACCAACTTCAAGTCTAGTGAATTATCTACTAAATTGCTTAGCTATTCCATGAGGCCTAAATCAGTGTTTTGTATGATCTGATCATATCGATTGAGCAGTTTGATTGTTTCACTGTTATATAGAAAATAATAAAATAATTAGGAGAATGCTTCCAGAAATATTGGGGAGACCATTTATGGATCATTCATATGAGAATATGAACAGGAATTGGAGAGGATGGGAATCTATGGATTAGGTGCTATTTTTATTGTTGGAGGGAGAATATTTTTTTTGGTGAGGCCACCACATGAGATTAACTCATGCATTGGCCACCCTATAGGCCTAGGCATTTGTCATATAACCTGTGATAATTCTCTTTCTCATTCCATTCCAGGACCAAATAATCTCTTGACAAAACAATCTTATGGAATTCATCACTAGCTTTGAGGCAGAACTATACATGTTAATTTGAAGATAAAAAATTTTTAAAGCCTAAAAAATTCTCTCATCTATACCCATCCTCATTTTTTTTACTCTTTAATATGTAAATAGGTAACTTACTGTCTGCAAGAGGAGCATCTTTATTTCATTCTTGAATATGATAGACAGTTTGTCAGTGATGGAACAAAGATTAAGGAGGATACAATGGAAGAGATAGAAGATAGTGAGGTAGGAACAAATATATAAATGACATTCTAATTGGAAACTTTCATTTTAAAATTTATTTTATTACGGTTTCCTAAATATTTCTTTTTATTTTCTAAACCATAGTGCCTACAGCTTTCCCTTACTCTCATGTCTCTTTGACTTTTTTCTTACAAAAAAAAAAATCATGGTTGAATTAAGAATTGATCCCTAAGACTTTGAAATGCCAACTTTTCTCTTGGTAAAGTTGTACATCCTAGAAGAATAAGAAAATAAACACTGTGAATATTAACATAATGACAAAAGAGAGGAACAACCTATCACTAAAATACCTCCAACAGGTGCATACCATTGTATCTTCATTTAGGGATGGAGAGATAAGAACAAGAGGTTAAGAATTTTAAATTCTAAATTTGAATGTTGTTCTGAACTTGGTATTAGAACAAGTATTTCAGATTCATCATCTGCAAAATAAGACAATTTCTATGAACCCATGACAGTCAATGCATTAAGCAGCTATTACTATGCATTTCAATACATTGAAGTTTATATCATTCTGCATGAAAATAACAGGAGAAATGCTGTAATAATTTTCAGGTGACCTTAAAATGATAGGTACGCAATGGTCCTAAAAATGATTAAACAATCAATCAAACTCTGGTCCAGTATATATTGAAAGAAGGGGCTGCTCCTCTCTTACATATATCACTACAAAGTACACTTGTACATTTGGAGTCTTGTATGTTAGTTATATTTATGCTGACTTTTTATTATGAAACATAAATGATAGTTCCCCATTTTAATCCTTCCCTTAATCTTTAGTTTTCATTTTATGCTTCAGAATCAAGGACTGAAATTTGAAAGAATCATTTAAAAACTTTTAACGCTTAAGAAAATAACAGAATAGCGTTAGAAGCTTCAAAATGAATATACATGGCACATGTGTAAAACATACCTTCCAAAAACAAAAATTTCCAGGATTAAGAAAACTGAACTTATTTAAAGCAAATTAAAAAATAAAAAAGCAAATTAAAAACAAAATGACAATAACAATAAATCATGTCATTTGCCTCTTTGAATGACAAGAATGGTTATACATTTCAGTCACCATGATTCCATCAAGTTTTGGATTCCTCTCACCACTGCAGTTTGCAACTTTACTATAGCTCTCACTAAACCAAAGAAAATTGCTAGAGGTTCAAAGATTAAAAGGCTATGCCAAGTCCATTCAGCTAAAATTTTTGAAAGGAAAATTTGAATTACTCATTCTATCAACTAAGAGATGCTTCTTCTCATTTATACTTCTATAAAGGGAAAAATGAAGTAAAAGGAATAATTATTTATGTATCATCTATTTTGTGCCAGGCACTGAGCTAAATACTTTTTACCAATACTGTCTCATTTGTTTCTCACAAATCTCTGAGAAGCAGATACTGTTATCTCCATTTTACAGTTGAGGAAACTTAAAAAGAGTGGTAACATGACCTGGTCAGATTCACACAGCTAATTAAATGTCAGAAGCTAAGCTTAGATATTCCTGATTTCAGGAGCTGAATTCTATTCACTCTCCCTATCTGCCTCAATATACCTTATTGTTAGTTTTCATTGGAACCACATTTTAAACGCATGTATTTAAAAAAAAAATCTACATTTCTAACTCGAGACTGTTCATTCCTCTTATGTATTCATTTTGCATTATGCAATATTCTATTATTGTGGTCATAGAGCTTTCTAAAAGTGCCAGTTTCTAAATGCCAATTCCTTTGTAGAATCCATCTCACCAGTTTGATTAGAAACTGTGAAAATAAGGATTGTAGCTTCTGTTTATTTTGTGTCTGCTACACTGTGTTCTGAACACAATAGATTAATAAGTGCCAACTAAATCAATGAATAATGTAGTTTTATGAACTATTTTCTAACAGTAGAGAGTTGAAGAAATAAACAGGACTAAATTTAAGAGAAACAAAACCTAGAGTTTTCATTTTCCCTAATTTTAATTTTTTAAATGTTATTGAGGAAAATTGGAATTTTGTTTCGTAAGTTATACAAATGGACTTTTGGAAAATCTTGGGATACTGTTATCTATCCACTCAACTTTCCTGAAGTAAAATACCTTTAAGATCAATTGCCTTTTTGGTGTTGATTTTTGTTTATTGATGAAAAAATTAATGCATATAACATCATTTCAGTACTTGCTGATCCTTATTAAATATAAAATTTCATTTCTTCTGGAGAAGAGAGATATAGCCAAATAAGCATTTATGGAATAGCCATTCAGTTTCTGACAGATACTTTGGGATTCATTCTGCTGATGTAGCAACTTTCTACTTTCTGATGTTAAATGTATTAAATTCTTCTAGTCTGTTTGATGATATGCATTCTATGAATGTATTTTTACATAAAACATAGTGACATTCCTTTTTGGTGTAAACAAACTTATTACATTTTATTCACCTAGCACCGTGAAAGAACAAGGACAAATTCTAAAGTTTCTGTAGGAATAAACACTTAAAGGAACAGACCAGAATAGAGCAACTTTGGAAATCACAACATACATTCCAAGAAAAATATTATTTGGATGGTCATTTTTTTAAAATCACCTATTTTTTTCCTTTAAATGGAAAGTACTTATTAAGTCTGAAACTCCAATTATATATGGATGATAATTTCTTGGTTGATTAGACTACTTCAGGTATTTTAAATGACATGACTTCTTGGAGAATTTGTGCCATACTCTATATCTGTTGACCCTGGGATAGAAAATTATCATATTTTTAATTTATTTTTTTCATAAGTACCAAATTACTAAGTAGATACTGAAAGCAAGACACTGTTGGGCGATAGCTATACAAAACCAAAATCAGAATAGTTGCTACCCTCTTGAAGTGTCCTGATACAATCAAATAGTTCCTCAGAAACTGAACACCTGCCAAAAATAGCAAAACACATTGCAAGAACTCAAATGTTAGAGAGTATTTACATCATATTTAAAGCTGAATTGAAATAATTATACATAAAAATACAAATTTGACCAAGTTGGATGTAATGAAAGAAAGCAATACATTTGAGAAAGTCAGATGTCCTGTCAGGAGAGGTACAAATCCTTGCTTTGTGACTCCATTGTGACATGTGGCAAACCTTTTCTGGGCTTCTTTTTCTTAAGATAGTAAAAGAGTTAGATCCTATCACCGAATTCATGTTATGTACTCATGTCTCAATGAGGGAGTTGAATTATGTTGCACTATTATTGCTAAAGTCTCTTATACCTCAAGATTCAATTATCTCACTTTTTAAAAACAAACAGGGCTTTTCAGAAGAAACAAAGATGTGCAAAACAGTATTGATATTTTCTTTTGTGTACCTTGAGAATATTGGGTGGCTAGATAAAACTAAGTTATACACTGATATTTCTATTTACCAATGGAGCTGTTTCTTATCAATGTGGCTATTTCTTCCAAAAATATAGAATGGAATTCATTCATGCCTTCTTATATGGAAAAAATTTGCCTGTCCTCACATAAGATCTTCATAAGGTATTCTCCCCTCTTGTTGAGGACTTTCTTCAAGTACTCTTGAGGTTACATGGAAATTTTTCTCTAAATTTAAAAAATGCAATTGCTTGACAGATACATTGATTTCCATTCAGAAATTTTCATTGCTGTGAATGTTTGTTGTTTCATTTTCTTCATTTACTAGCATTTACTTTTTGAAATGATCAGAAATGTACATTTTCATTTGGACTTTTCAATGCCTACAAAAATATAAATATATAAATTAATAGTCTCTAAAAATAAATTTAAATGGATGACAAAATAAATAAAAAGTTTAAAGTAGAGGAAATGTTAATGGAATTCAAATGGATCTTCTAAGCAATTGTATAAACTAGTTTTTAGCTACCATTCTGTATATTATTTTAGTTTCAGAGTTCATTATTATCATCCTTAAGGCCATGAGAATTAAATTAAGTTTTAAAACCAATATGCCAGTGACAAACATGTAGTTTGGGGGAATAGAAAGGGAGAAATGGGATAATGATGTGTGTGTGTATACATCCATATATATTGGATATCATTAGACATTAATCCCAGGCCATAAGATGTCTACATCTGAGACATCTTCTTTAGATCCCTCTACTTTGAACTTCACAGCACTTATACCTGTATATATAATTTCATATATAAGCATCTGAATATATAAACTTTTATGTCTGCATGTGTTTGTGTCTTTAGAGAGAACTATAATTACATGCATACATGTAATTATATGTACATACACAAAAATTTTATAGACATGGGGGGGCAGTTATGGGGAAGTTTATAGATAGTTGACCTTGAATTCAAGAAGACCTGGGTTCCTCCTGCACAAACTCGTTGTATAACCCTCGTAAAGTCATAATTTATCAGCACCTTTGAGACTTTCATTCAGAGAAGATCTTAATATTCATTGGTAGAATAAGTCATTAAACAGTTTTAAAATGCCAGGTACTAAGTTACACCATGAGGATGCAAAAAAAATTAAAAGACATTCCCTTCTCTCAATTACATCATGACTTTTGTCCAACATAGGTACACTCAAATATATATATATACATATATATATATATGTATATATATATGACTGAATTTTTATTTTATTGAATATTTATTTTCATTATGCATCTAAATTTAGGGTATTAGATTTATACATTTATGTTCATTTATGGATACTGCAGCGTCTATACAGTTACATGAATTTGTTTAATTATATGATTTATTTAATTATGTAAACATATTAGTTACACAATTAAAATATTTGGATGAGACCTGTCATTTCTTTACTTTTCACAGAAAGTACTTTACTTTTCATTAGAGTACACCCCTATTGTCTTTTCATCACCATCCCTACCTCTATGCATAGTAATAGAGAAAATTATTTTTCTCAAGCGTATTTGTGGCCTGAAATAAATATCCAGAAATGATGGTGATAGTGTCCACAGAATACTATTCCAGTTGAGTAACTTGATTCACTTTTGCAATTGTTTCTAATATTTACTGAAAGAAGCACATATAGTTCCAACCATTCCATAATATTACTTTGATAGCTTAGCAAATGTATTTCTGTCTTATTTTAACCTTTAATAATTCTTCTCTTAAAATTATATTTTATAAACTCGATGAGTCATAAAAACATTTTGAAGATATAGTTTGTCAGAAACTCATTTAAAGTTATTTCATTTTGAATTAATATTTCTATAAAGGTGTATTTTGCATATCATAGAGCAACTTTTTAATGTTTGCTATGCAGGAAATCATGCTATTTGTCTGCTTTTCAAAAAATCATTTATAAATATCTATTAAAAGCTATTTGAATTCCAAGAGGCAGCATTAGACAGAAAGACCCTTTAGATCTAGCAGGTGCTGCATTCAAGTACTGCCTCTGATAAATACCAGTTATGTGGCCATGAACAAGTCCATTAAATTCTCAGAACCCAGTGAATTCCAAAAGCCCATGACAGTGATGGCAAACCTTTTACCAATGGAGTGCCAGGCTCTGCCCCTACCCCACCCTTCAGACCAAATGCTATGACTGCCCCCCCAGAGACCATGTGCTGTGCCCCTCCCCCACCACCACATGCTAGGTACACCCCACCCTGCTTAGCATACACAGGGGAGAGAGAAATAGCTCCCATTGGGCTGCTCGGTGGTGGGGCACGTTGAAGTGAAGAATGTCCTCAGTGAGTATAGAGAGGGAGTGGGGAGTGGCCTGAGTGATCTGCTCCCCTTCAGTTCTTCCACCTTTGAGGTGCCCACCTTATCCCCTGTGAGCTCCTATTGGGCTGCTGGACAGAGGGACAGGGGATATGGAAAATGTCATCAGGCAAAATGGAAAGGGGGAGGGGAGAAGCTCCACTCAAGTCCCTCTGTCTTTCTAGTAACACAGTAGATGGGGGGGAGGGGTGGCCACATGCCCACAGTGTGTGCTCTGTGTGCCATAGGTTCACCATCACTGGCCTATGAATTATAGACAAGATGTGGGTCTGTGTCAATAAGGGAAGTCTTCTACAAAAAAGAGTGCTCTATAACTATTAAGTCAAAAATCCATACTGAAAACACATTCTTTGCTTTCCAACAAAATATGTGTGTTCTTCTGTCATAAAAAGGGAGAGTTTCAGGAACTAACAGGCTTTCTTGACAAAAAAGATGTGTACCATTTCTAAGGAAGAGCCTGAGCATACAGAAGAGTTCAACTAATTTCTGTGTTTCCAGTTATTGCACCTAGTTGGATAGTCTTCTGGGCTTAAAGTCCAAAATTCCTGAATTCAGATTTGATCTTGTATATTTGCTAGCTTTTATTTTAGTTTAGTTTAATTTAGTTTCATTTGCTAGCTATTCATTTAGCTTTTGTCTGCCTCAGTTCCCTCATTTTCAAAATAGAGATAATAAGAGCATATGCCTTCCAGAGTCTTTGCTTAACAATGAGATAATAGCTTTGAAGTGCTTTGCAAGGTGTAAAGTGCTATATAAATGATATTATTATGATTACTATTACTACTGCTATTGTTGCTACTGCTGCTGCTGCTGTTGCTCCAGCTTCTGCTGCTGCTGCTACCACCACCACCAGTGGTTTGTTAGATGTTCAGTTGTATAGCACGGTATAACATACACTAAGAAACAGTAATCATTAAGAAAGAAAAAAAGAGTAAATTTATAATGTAACCATCTCTATTTTACAATTATTTTCAATGGAACCATTAGAATAGTAATTACAATAGATGTTTTACTTTGGATTGTGGTTGGTATAATGGGGAACTTAAGTATATAATTATTGAATCACCTTAAAAATCTTAATGACCTATGATCCCTGGACAATTTGCTGTATTGGAAGCCAGTATAAGTGTACCAGGTTTGGAAAAGAGCTGGATTATAATCCCAGGTCTGCAAATTGCCAGATATGACCTTGGGCAATTATTGCTATGTCTATGACCCTCAAATTTATCATCTATAAAATAATAGGGTTGAGTTAGTGGAGCACTGCTAAATCTATCTAAATTTAACTTTATAATTTGTTAAATAATGAAAATGTCTTAGGTAAATTTTAAATTTTCTTTTTACTCTTAGACTCTATGATCTATGATTGCATAATTTTATTATTCTCATTTCATATAAGATAGGATTAGAAAAGGATCAGTGCTTTTGGAAATCCTTGTTCAAATTTATTCACATGTAAAATTATGTAACATAAATTTTATAAAATCAAACTAACTGATAATATATTAAATATCAGGGAAAATATAACTGATTGTTTTATCTGACCCTATTGAAATGGATCGTTAAAAATCCAGAGAAATATCAAAAGCAATTATTGTGATGGATGCTTTAAATGTTTTTACTACAACTTTTGCTAGGTAACCTCCATCTGCTTATTAGCAACTTCAATAGACAAATTTCAGAAAATGAATCTTGAGTTATTAGCTGGTTTTTAAATTCATTTCCACCCATCATAAACATAGTTCTATTAGCATGTATACTCCTTGAGGGCAGAGATTGTGTCTTTTATGTTTTCTATAGTATCTAGAATTTGTTGGCATTTAAGACTAATTGAGAGATTGAGAAAGAATTTCTATGAAGTTGTTATGCATTTCAAAGGGAATTCAAGGTATAAAGGGGATTGAGGGAAAAGAAAGAGAATTTTAATTAGGTACTTAATAGCTCTATAAGTTTGGAAGCGAAAAAAGACATTTAAAGTCACAAAGTTATATTTTCTCTGTTTAACTTCATCCTCACCATGTAGAATAGATTTGGACTAGGAATACTGTTATAGAAAACCTTTATTTCTCAAAGGATGAATCTGAAAATTCAATTAATTATCAGGTATACATTATGATTACCATGTGTCCTAAATTAATATAGACTTCAAAAAAGGAAGGGAGATTTCAAAACACTGTCTTTGCCTTCAAGTTTAGATAGATAGAGAAATAGACAGATATAGATAGATAGATAGATAGATAGATAGATAGATAGATAGATAGATAGATGGAGGCAGATAAATATATGGAACACTTATTAAACATTTCTTATGTGCCATACACTGTACTAAGCGATGAGGATGAAAATATAAGCAACCAAAATAATACATTTTCTCCAATTTACATTTTAATAGGTCAGAGATTCTTAAATTGGGGGCCAGTAAGCAGATTTCTAATGGTTAATGAACTGACAGAAGAAAATATGTCAATATGTTCACTAACCTCGAACTGAAATTTAGCCTTTCTTTCGATTATGAATATAAGCAACAAACATAATTATAAAAAAAGGACTCTATGGATTTCTCAAGAGTACCAAAGATGCATATGTCTCTGTCTATCTGTCTGTCTCTCTTTCATACAGCCAACCTGTCTAATATGTAATAGAAGAAGTACTGTAATAGAAGAAGATGCCACATGTAGAGGAAATGGAAAGAATAGATGGGGAAGAGTACCTGAATGGGTACAGGACTGACCGTAGACAAGAAGGTAGGGAAGTCTTGAGAATGTATTGACTGGTAATTAAGTGACCAAGGTGGGAACTCCACATGAAATGGCAGGTTGGACTAATCTAGTCATGAATTATAAAATTAGGTCACAGATTAGAGGCATCTATGTGATGGAGAACAAAGATGCTCATGAAGAGGTAGAAAAGTTGAAAGGATTATTTGAGCCAAGAGTGACATGATAGAGAAGAAATTTTAATAGAGGGGGAAATGTTTAAACTATGTATTTCATAGAATAGAGAGCTCAGTGTTAGTTGAAGAAACTGTTGAGGGGAAATTTTCATTGAAAATGGAGGAATGTTCCCCAAATAAAAGTCATATGAAAAAATACTTCAAATTACTATTTATTAGATAAATGAAAATTGAAACAACTCTGAGGTACCACCTCACAACTATCAGACTGGCTAATATGATATAAAAGGGGGAAAAAACATTGGAGGAGATGTGGTAAAATGGAGAATTAATACATTGTTGATGAATCTGTGAACCAACACTACCATCTGGGAGACCATAAAACTACATGTTCTTTGATCTAGCAATATAACTTACTAGGAATGAATCTCAAAGAGATCAAAGATAGAAGGAAAGGACCTTCTTCTACAAAAATATTTATAGAAACTCTTTCTGTGTTGGCAAAGTTCTGGAAACTGAAAGGATGACCATCAATTTGGTCAATGGCTTAAGAAGTTGTGATATATAATTGTAATGTAATACTATTATGCCATAAGAAATGATAAACAAGATGATCAAAAAAATCTTGGAAGGACTTATATGAAGTGATGCAAAGTGAAGTGAGAAGAAATAGGAGAACATTATACACAATGACAGGAATAAAGTACAATGATCAAATGTTATTATCAGTAATGCAAGAATACAGAACAACTACGAGGGATTCATGATTAAAAGAGCTATGCACTGCCAAAGAAGCTGACAATGTTTGAATACAGATTGAAGCATATCATTCTTCACTTTATTTCCTCCATGAATTTTATTCTAGTGTGGGTGATATGTGTGTTTTTTCATAACATGAGGAACATGGAAATATATATTGTGTGATAACACATGTAAGCTCTGTATTAAATTTCCTGGATTCTAGGGGAGGTTGCAGGGGTGGGAAGGAAGGACAGAAGATAATCATAAAAAGTAAAAAAAAATTATTATTAAAATTGTAACAACATAGTTATTTTTCTTAAAATAGGGGGGAAAGACCTGCTCCAAACATGAGGTCAGTAGATTCAAGGTAGCCCCCTTCTGAATATTAAATTTAACAAGAGCAATCTAGTTTGTGGCTAGGTGGCAAAGTGAACAGAATGCACGTTCTGGAGTTAGAAAGATATGACTTCACATCTGCCTTCTGATGCTTAATATTATTAATATGGAATAAACCAAAGAATAAACTATGACATATCAGGGAAATGGAAAATATGAACAAGATATTAAAGAAAGAGTAGAATTTATTAAAGTGGAAGGGAACAGTAAAAGGAATTCCAGGGAACAGGAACAACATAAAATATTCAAAAAGGTGAAAATATATAAAGTTCCTATATTATGTAGCTATTGAAGTATTGAAAGAAAGAATAACATTAATGTAACAATGCTGATTTCACCAAGTCCCATATTAGGGCATGCTATCCTAAATGATCTCATGATTACTATGATTAGTGAAGCCTAACAATCCATAGGAGGGAGGGAAACAGAGACAAAGGGAAAGTCTGTGGAAGAAAGCAGGCTAAAATAAATTTGAAAAATTCACAATTGCATTTAAAAGCACTAAACTACTCCCCAGTACTTCTTATAAACAAAACTTAATCTTGAGACAAACTGAGTCAATTGCCTTTCTCAAGGTCACACAGTAAGTGTCTGTGCCAAAATTTAACTTAGGAAGATGTGTTTTTCCTGACTAGAGGTCCATCCAGCTGCTTGTTCCATTCACATAACCACTACCCTAATTCAGCAGCTCTTCTCCTTTTACTTGACTTATTGAAAGGAATTACTAAGTAGTTTCCTTGCCTCTAGCCTGTATCTCAAACAATAAATGCTTTAACCTGAAAAAGTACAGTAATGTCTCCTAATTGGTCAGACCATTTTATTTTCCAATAAAAACCCATCGGTAACTGTCTATTGTCTATAATATTAAGAAAAAAACAAAAAAAATGCTTACTCTGGAATTTGAGTCTCTCCAAATTCCAAATTCAACTGAATTTTTTAATCCTTCATATTACTCCATTGCTCTCTAATGTATATTCATCATGAAAATCAAACTAACCTATTATTTTCCCTGATTTCATCCTGAATTTCCTTTTTAGATGTATTTTCATAAACTAGCCTCCATTCTTTCATTCTCATCTGTCTTTTGAATCTTTCTCTTCTTTCCAGTTTAAGTTCATTTGCTACTTTATGCATCTTTCTTTGATACCATTTAATCCAGATTAAAAAGTATTTCTGTTATCAAATCTTCTTGAGCATTTTGTCCATATCTCTTCCTTTTATCTTCCATAGTTTCTCTTGTATCAGCATTTTTAAAAGATAGTATATGCTTCCATTAGTTTTTAAATTTCAAGAGGAACAAAATACATCATTTTCCTATTTTATAAGACTAGTAGTCACATATGCCTTAAGTGTAGATGGTCCTCAACAATTACATACTGAATTAAATAAAATTATCAAATGATTTCTGTTCATGCACTCACATTGCGTTATAAAAAACAGGTCTTTTTTTTCCCTTAATTCTCTATTTGTGCAATTGATTTATCAAATGTTATTTAATTTTTCCCCAATTACATGTAAAAACAGTTTTTAAAAAGGAATTTTGAGTCTTAAAATGCCCTCTCTCCCTTCCCCTCACCTCCCAAGATTATAAGTATTCTTACAGACAATTTACATGTGCAATCATGTAAAATATTTTCCCCATGTAATATTTTTGTGAGAGGAAACTCAAGCAATCAATTAAGAAAGAAAATGAAAAAGGGGTGTTTTGGTCTGGATTCAGACTTCATCAGTTCCTTCACTGAAAGCACATTCATTTTTTTTTTATCATGAGTCGTTTAGGATTATTTTGGATCGTTGTATTGCCGAGAATAGTCAAGTCATTCACAGTTGTTCATTATAGAGTATTCCTGTCATTGTGTACAATGTTCTATTGTCCAGGTTTTTCTGAGATCCTGTAGCTCCTAATTTCTCACAGTAAAAGAGATTCCATTACAATCATATGCTATACTCAACCATTTTCTAATTGATAGATATCACCTCACTTTCCAATTCTTTTCCCCCACGCAAAGAACTGCTTTAAATATTTTTGTATGCATAGGTCCTTCCCCCCTTTTTTAATCTCTTTGGGATAGAAATCTAGTAACATTATTGCTGGATAAAAGGGAAGTACTATTTTATAGCCCTTAAGGAAAAGGTTCAAATTGCTCTCTTGAATGATTGAATCACTTCACAACTACCCCAAGAATGCTTTCATATTTCAATTTTCCCACATTCCCTTTTCCTTTTCTATCATAATAGTCAATCTGATAGGTGTGGAGTGTTACCTTAGAGTTGTTTTAATTTGCATTTCTCTAATTAGCAGTCATTTAGAACATTTTGCATGGCTATAAAGAGGTTTAATTACACTGAAAACTGCCTGTTCATATCATTTGGAAATTTATCAATTGGGAAATGAATTGTATTCTCATGCATTCAGCTCATTTCTCTATGTATTTAAGAAATGAGACCTTTATCAGAGAGACAGTCACCTCCCCCAATTTGCCCTCTTTTCTATTAGCTCCACTCCCCATCGCTGATCCCTTTCCCCTCCTATTTTCCTACAGTTAGATAAATTTATATCCCCAAATGAATGTGTGTTTTCTTCACTCACTGAAACAATTCTGATGTGCTCCCCTCTGCACCTCCACCATCTTCACCTCCATTTTAAAAGCTCTTTCATGACTCTGTTTTGTAACATAATTTACACCATTCTGTTTGACTTTCCCCTTCCTCCCAATTTATTCCTTGTTCTCAAGCCTTAATTTAAATTAATTTTTACATCATCCCATCATATTCAAATCATACCCTTGGCCTTCATCTATGTATACTCCTCCTAACTGCCCTAAAGAGGATAAAGTTCTTAGAAATTACAAGAATCATCTTCCCATATAGGTATATAAATTGTTTAACCTTATTGATTTTTTTAAATTTCACTTTCTTATTTAATTTTTATGCTTCTTTTCTGTCTTATAATTGAGAGTCAAATTTTACATTCAAGTCTTATCTTTTCATCAGAAAAGTTTGAAGATCCTCTATTTCAGTGAATACCTTTTACCTTGAATGATTATAGTCAGTTTTGCTGGGTGATTCTTGGTTGAAGATTTTTTTTATCCTCTGTAATATCATATTCCATGACAGTCAATCCTTTAATGTAGACATTGTTATTCTTGCATTACTTTGGCTATTACTCCACCATATTTGAATCATTTCCTATTGGCTATTTGCAGCATTTTCTCCTTGATCTGGGAGTTTTGAAACTTGACTATAATCCTATTCCTTAAGTATCCTTTCTGGAGATGATTGGTGGACTCTCACAACTCCTATTTTACTCCCTGGTTCTAGAATATTAGGGCAATTTCCTTGATAATTTCTTGAATGATGATGTTTAGGACCTTTTTTGGATTATGGGTACATCAATTCTTAAATTATGTCTCCGGGTCTCCTGGATTTGTTTTCCAAATCAGTTGTTTTCCAAATAAATAATATACATTTTCCTCTAATTTTTAGATCTTTTGGCTTTGATTGTTTCTTGATGACTCAATGCGTTATTAGTTTCTACTTACCCAATTCTAATTTTTAAAGCATGATTTTCTAGAGTGAGCTTTTGTATCTCCTTTTCAACATGGTGAATTTTACTTTTTAAAGAGTCCTTTTGGTGAATATTTTATTTCTTTTTCCATATAATCAATTCAACCTCTTAAGAAGTTCTTTTCAGTGCATTTTGTATATCTTTTTCATCTTGTTCATTGGATTTCTGTGCCTCTTTTACCAATTATCCTATTCTGCTTTTTAAGGCATTAATTTCTTCAATATTTTTGTGCCTGCTTAAACAAACTATTAACTCTTTCTCATGTTTTTTTTTCTGTATCATTCTCATTTCCCCCTCAATTTTTCTTCTGTCTCTCTTGTTTGATTTTTAAAATCACTTTAGCCCTCCTTCATTTATTCTTTTTAGATTTAAAAGTAACTCAATTTGTTTTTACAATCTTAGAGTTCAGCAGTATTTGCTTGGCTGTCTTCTTCTGAGTTTTTATTTTGGTCTTCATTCACCAAAATAGCTTTATTTATTGAGTTTCATTGTTGTTGTTGCTATTTGCTTGTTTTTCATCCTTTTTTTCTTTTCCTTTAAGTTAAAAAAAGATGTAATACCTGTCATGATGGGGGCACTATCCCAAATTTCAGGTTCTTTGTGCAGTTGCCTTTAGAGTTAGCTCTGGGGATCCTTAAGTTTTCAGTTCTTCAAAGTGGCATAACCTAAGAAGGAATACATTTAATACTCTCCTAGGCTGTGCTCTGGTCTGTGAGTAACCACAAACACTATTTTCTGCCTTGAAACTGTGACCAGGACTTCCGGTCAAGATGGAGGCTTAGACAAAGCTAAAGTTCAGATCTCCCGAAACCCTTCCCTACCGAACTCAAACTATATGCTCCTAGGGCACCGAAATTCAAAACGAACAACAGCATAGACCCCGGGAACCCTCCTCCTGGACCTGGACCAACAGGTATGGCCCCCCAAAAGCCTGAATCCAAAATCACTCTGACTTAAGGGGTAGGAAGAAGGAAGGTCAGAGGACCCATCCCCCCAACCCAGAGCACTGAGTCCAAAGCAGCAGAGGGAACCTCAGAGCCTCAGGGCTGGCTATTCTGAAGGCCGCTTCCTGAAAACAACCTGACTCAGTCATGGGGGCACCCAGAGAGCAGGGAAACAGAGAGAGATAGGGGGGGGAGCCTGTAATGCCCTGGCTGGATCCTTCCATCCGAGTCTCATGGAAGGTCCCATCCCCAGGGCATACTCAGTTCAACCCAGCAAAAGCTAATCTTATCAGGATCCCTCAGAGCTCCTGGAAGCCGCGACCCCTCCCCCATCAGACTACAGGCTCTTCTGGCCGGCTAAGGCACTGAAAAACCTCGCGGAGAGTGCCAAGCCAAGCTCACAGCATGGAAGTAAGGCAAAGTAGAAGCATCGGGAGGGATCTGAGGAGGTCAGTAACACAGAAACACCAGCAATTCCTGGCTTCCCAGGGAAGACAGAATAGCTAAGGAGAACCAGACAATTTGCCTAGGGCTAAAAACTCTGAACACCAGACAGAGATAAGAAAAGCTAGACCTCCCCACTCAGATAGAGATGGCAAACTCCACAGAAGCACAAAAGCCTCAAGATTCCAAGAAAAACAAGAAGAAGGGGACGACTTTGGACACATTTTATGGAGCAAAAATAGAAAATAAAGAGGAGATAGAAGAGGAAACACAAGCAAATGCTCCAAAACCTTACAAAGGAAAAGGAAACTCTCCACAAACCCATGAAGAATTGGAATCGGAAAGGATCAAAAAGATGGAAGCCTTCTGGGAGGAAAAGTGGGAAATAATGCAAAAGAAATTCACGCATCTACAAAACCAGTTTGACCAAAGTGAAAAGGAAAACCAGGCTCTAAAGGTCAGAATTAGGCAACTCGAAGACAATGAGCAAGAATTAATAAAGCAAAGCCAAAAGACCAAGAAATTAGAAGAGAACATAAAATATCTCACTGACAAGGTCATAGATTTGGAAAAGAGAGGGAGAAGAGACAATTTAAGAATAATAGGACTACCAGAAAAGCCAGAAATAAACAGCAAACTTGACATTGTAATACAAGATATAATCAAAGAAAATTGCCCAGAGATCCTAGAACAAGAGGGCAATACAGGCACTGAAAGAGTTCACAGAACACCCTCTACACTAAATGCCCAACAGATAACTCCCAGGAATGTAACTGCCAAATTCCAAAGCTTTTGAGCAAAAGAAAAAAACTTACAAGAAGCCAGAAAAAGATAATTTAGATATAAAGGAATGCCAATCAGGGTCATACAAGACCTTGCAAGTTCCACTCTGAATGACCGTAAGGCATGGAACATGATTTTCAGAAAGGCAAGAGAGCTGGGTCTTCAACCAAGAATCAGCTACCAATCAAAACTTTACTTCCAAGGGAAAGTATGGGCATTCAAAAAAATAGAAGATTTCCAAGATTTTGCAAAGAAAAGACCAGAGCTCTGTGGAAAGTTCAATATCGAAAAACAAAGAGCATGGAATACCTGAAAAGGTAAATATGAAGGAAAGGGAAAAGGAGAAAAATGTTATCTTTTTCTTTCACTCAAACTCTCTTCTATAAAGACTACATTTATATCAATCTATGTATATTAACATGTGGGGGAAATGTAATGGGTAAATAGGGGGAAAAGAAAGACCAAATAGAATAAACTTTCTCACACAAAGATTCACACGGGAAGGGGAGGGGAAGAAAACTGCTATAAGAAGGAGAGGAAGAGAGTTTTAACTTAAACCTTATTCTCAGGGAAATCAACTCTGAGAGGGAAGAACATCCAGATCCTTTGGTATCTTGAATTCTATCTTACCCAACAAGGGAAAGGAGAAGGGAAAACCAAGGAGGGTAGGGGAGAGGGAACACAAAAAAGGGAGGGAAGAAGAGGGGGGAGGGGGAGGAAACAAAAAGGGAGGGACTAGATAGGGAAACATATCAAGGAAGGGGACAAGGGGGACTGATTTAAAGTAAATCACTGGACTAAAAGGTAGAGCTGAACAAGAAAGGTTAGAATTGGGGAAGGATATCAAAATGCCAGGGAGTTCACAAGTGATAGTCATAACTTTGAATGTGAATGGGATGAACTCACCCATAAAATTCAGATGAATAGCAGAATGGATTAAAATCGAAAACCCTACCATATGTTGTCTTCAAGAAACACACATGAGGTGGGTAGACACTCACAAAGTCAGAATTAAAGGATGGAGTAAGACCTTCTGTGTCTCAACTGACAGAAAGAAGGCAGGAGGGGCAATCATGATATCTGATAAAGCCTGCAGGGCTGATTCAATATTAAGAAAACCATCCACATAATTGACCACATCAACAAGCAAACCAATAAGAATGACATGATTATCTCAACAGACACAGAAAAAGCCTTTGATAAAATACAACACCCATTCCTATTAAAAACACTAGAAAACATAGGAATAGAAGGGTCATTCCTAAAAATAATAAACAGTATATATCTAAAACCAACAGCTAATATCATCTGCAATGGGGATAAAGTAGATGCATTCCCAATAAGATCAGGAGTGAAACAAGGATGTCCAGTATCACCTCTACTATTTGACATTGTACTAGAAACACTAGTAGTAGCAATTAGAGAAGAAAAAGAAATTGAAGGCATCAAAATAGGCAAGGAGGAGACCAAGTTATCACTCTTTGCAGATGACATGATAATCTACTTAAAGGATCCTAGAGATTCAACCAAAAAGCTAATTGAAATAATCAACAACTTCAGCAAAGTTGCAGTATACAAAATAAACCCACATAAGTCATCAGCATTTCTATATATCTCCAACACAGCTCAGCAGCAAAAACTAGAAAGAGAAATCCCATTCAAAATCACCTTTGACAAAATAAAATACCTAGGAATCTATCTCCTGAGACAAACACAGGAACTATATGAACAAAACTACAAAACACTCTCCATACAACTAAAACTAGACTTGAGCAATTGGAAAAACATTAACTGCTCATGGATAGGATGAGCCAATATAATAAAAATGACCATCCTATCCAAACTTATTCAAACTTATTTAGTGCCATGCCAATTGAACTACCAAAAAATTACTTTACTGATTTAGAAAAAAACCATAACAAAGTTCATTTGGAAGAACAAAAGATCAATGATATCCAGGGAAATAACGAAAAAAAAAACACAAATGATGGGGGCCTTGCAGTCCCAGACCTTAAACTATATTACAAAGTAGGAGTCATCAAAACAATTTGGTACTGACTAAGAGACAGAAAGGAGGATCAGTGGAATAGACTGGGGACAAGCGACCTCTGCAAGACAGTATACGATAAACCCAAAGATCCCAGGTTTGGGGACAAAAATCCACTATTCGATAAAAACTGCTGGGAAAATTGGAAGACAGTGTGGGAGAGATTATGAATTGATTAACACCTCACACCCTACACCAAGATAAATTCAAAATGGGTGAATGATTTAAACATAAAGAAGGAAACCATAAATAAATTGGGTAAACACAGAATAGTATACATGTCAGACCTTTGGGAAGGGAAAGACTTTAAAACCAAGCAAGACATAGAAAGAATCACAAAATGTAAAATAAATAATTTTGACTACATCAAATTAAAAAGCTTTTGTACAAACAAAACCAATGTAACTAAAAACAGAAGGGAAACAACAAATTGGGAAAAAATCTTCATAGAAACCTCTGACAAAGGTTTAATTACTCAAGGGCGATAAAAGAATGTCTACCCTTTGATCCAGCCATAGAACTACTGGGTTTGTACCCCAAAGAGATAATGGACAAAAAGACTTGTACAAGAATATTCATAGCTGCGCTCTTTGTGGTAGCCAAAAATTGGAAAACGAGGGGATGCCCATCATTTGGGAATGGCTGAACAAATTGTGGTATATGTTGGTGATAGAATACTATTGTGCAAAAAGGAATAATAAAGTGGAGGAATTCCATGGAGACTGGAATGACCTCCAGGAAGTGATGCAGAGCGAGAGGAGGAGAACCAGGAGAACCTTGTACACAGAGACGGATACACTGTGGTATAATCGAACGTAATGGACTTTTCCAATAGTGGTGGCGTAATGTCCCTGAACAATCTGCAGGCATCTAGGAGAAAAAACACTATTCATAAGCAGAGGACAAACTGTGGGAGTAGAAACACCAATGAAAAGCAAATGCCCAAATACAGCGGTTGAGGGGATATGACAGAGGAGAGACTCTAAAGGAACACTCTAATGCAAATATTAACAACGTGGCAATGGGTTCGAATCAAGAACACATGTGATACCCAGTGGAATCATGCATCAGCTATGGGGGGTGAAGGGGAGGAAAAGAAAATGATCTTTGTCTTTAATGAATAATGCTTGGAAATGATCAAATAAAATATTACAAATTTTTTAAAAAAGATAGAAAATAAGGGTTAAAAAAAAAGAAACTGTGACCAGGCTCCTCTATTCTCCTGTGGCCACAAGTGGTAGTATGAGCTAGTACTACTCCTCACCTTGTGAGCATGCTCACTGTCTGTAATATGGTTCTGCATATGTTCAATGTTACAAGAGTCTTACACCAACAACCAGCAAAGGGACCCATGTAATCTCCTTTTGAATAATTGCCTAATTTCCCTTTTCATCTGTGGCTAAGAGCTCTGAAAGTCTTTGCTGTTAATTCAGTTATCTCAAGGTGTGTTGCCATGGTGGGCCCCATCTTGGTATGTTTCCTTGCATTGCACTCTACTTCTACCATAATGCACTAGATCTTTTGTGCCATCATTCTAAGTTGTTTTGGGTTGAAAATTTATTTCACCCTGTCTTTTTGTAGCTTATATAGCTCTAGAATTTGTTTAAATATTATATCAAAGATTTTTGGGTGGTAATTTAGTAGAAACTAATTGTATATGTGTACCTACTCCTCCATTTTAGCTCCACCCCATATTTGATATTTTAAACTAAGTATATTTGTTAACTCAACTGAATCTCATTTTGTATGATTTGAATTATAATATCAGCCTGCTGAGATTTTTTTCTCATTTTAGTTCTGTCAAATATCCATCTCAGCTTTGTTATTTAAAGCACTGATTAGTGATCTATGTTGTTATATTCAAAGATATAATTATTGTTCATGAAATGGTAAGGAATAATGCTGTGCAGACAATGAACTACCAAAGATTTTGGAACTACTCCTATGTATAAAAAGAAAAATGACAATAAAAAATGATCTTTATTTTTTATTAAGAAAGATTATGAGGAAAGATGATCTTTAATAAAATCAAACATAATAAAAATCAAACATGGCTATTGTGAAGATTAAAATTTACTCTCCCCTGATGGTGAAGATTACAATTGTAACCCCTGCCTATTTTTAGAACAACCTACTTAAAGTTGAGTGGGAAGATCTGCTCATTTTTTAGATCTAATCACCAAAAGTGTAACGTCCCATTTAATCATTAAGTGGGAGATCTGTGAACCACGTGTGCAATAGTGGGTGATGAATCAGAAATAACCTGTCTGCTTCTTAGGCAGTTCTAAGCAAGGTTTCAGACTATGATTTGTCCACGTAAAAAGTGGAGGAATACACAGGAAGTGATGCAAAAGAAAAGTCTTTAAAAGGAGTGGTCCCTTCTTGTGAGAGAGATTTCTTCATTCTCTGGAGTGGAGGCTGAAGGAGAAATCTGCTGACTTGACCTGAGACCCTGTTCCTGATGAGACTGTTGGACTGACATGTGGTGAGTGAAAGAGCTGACTCCTTTCCTGGATATTTTCTGAAGAAACTAAGCCTCAGGAGACACTAGCCTCTTGAGAGAGTTTTTCCTTAGGTCCTTGGTTTTCCTGAGGCCAGCTAAGAACCAACTCTCCCTGTCCAGATTGGGCTAGGGGCAGGAAGTAATTACTTAGTGCTTAGGCTAGATATCTTACCCTATTCTCTCTCTTATTTTTCTTATTTCACTCTTTCTACATTTTGTAAATAAATGGTAAATAAATCTTTTTGGAATGAATTAAATTCCTGGCAACCACACTCTTAAATAATCCAGTCCAAACCTTTAAAAATAACCCATTTTCCCACTTTCCCTATTGGAGTAATGTACTTATGACCTAGTGATGAGAGTTAGGCCTAAAGGGGAAACAGATTCCAAATGTTGAATCCAGAGATGTTTTAAAGAAATAAAATGGTTAATGAAAAATTGTATTTAAGGAATGCCAAGGAAAGAAGAATAAATATCTAATTATCCTATTTATCCCAAGAGACTAAAATAACTGGAACACTAATGCCAGCAGCATAGCTACTAGAAAAGGGAACAAGTTTAACTGTTGGGCTAGATTAAGAGTTAAAATTCAGACATTCACTTGAATTTGAAGAAATGTTTGGAAGTCTATATGGGGAGGTTTTATATACAGTAAAAATATGACTGGTAAAAAAATAAGAAAACTTGCTTAATAAAGAATATTTGGGATTCTTTTATGGGTGTGATAGAGAAATATTAATATTAGGCAGTATGGCAAAATGGAAAGCGGACTTGTTCTGAAATCAAAGGATTTGAAGAAAATCTCTTCTGATATCTACTACCTATGTCACATTTTTCCATTCATATAATGTCTCTGGGCTTCAGTTACCTCATTTTTAAAATGAGAGGGTAGGAAGTGAAGATTCCTAAGATTTCAATTTTAGATTCATGCTATCATCATGATAAATACCCTTCATATGAGTCCTGTTAAAGAAACAGAGATCAGAGTGTCAGAAAAGTCATAGAAAAGCAAGATTTCAAGAACTGGACATTTGTCATTATAATGAAAGTTTTCTTTCCCCTTATTTTAACTGTTTGCATTTGTAGTAGGAAGAGGAGGAACTTACTGCTAGTCTACCAGTGAATAAAAAATAAGCATCAAAAAGTTGCAAATTTATTTTGTTCTCCATTATGCTAAAATATTGCCACACATTCTGCCCTAAATAAATATCACTTAAACACTATTATATAATGCTGTATCTGTATAGTCCTGCATATGCTCAGTTGTTTCTCCATCATTGGGATAAAAATATTATTGCTTTTACCTGTCAGTGATTCAAGCTATTTTCTCCATATCATTAACTGGTCTTTTCTGATTTTGCATTCCTGTGGTCCTATGTTACTATATCTTCCCCTCATTCCTCTTTAGGAAACCCAAGGAGGTGGAGTCAAGATGGCGGCATAAAGGCAGAGAAAGTTCAGGCCATTGAAAACCCTTCCTTCCTTATAACAAAATAAATGCTCCTAGGGGCCTGAGAATCAAACCTAACAACAAGACAGAGCAAAGGAACCCTCCTGCTGTACTCAACTTAAAAGGTACACCCCCAAAAGGCAGAATCAAGAACTCTTGGGTTTAAGGGGAAGGAAGAAGGAAGGTCTGGGGACCCCTTCCCCATAAGCCCTAAGCCTCCAGCAGTAGCTAGAACCTCTGGGAGGGCAAGGGTACTGGTCTAGAGGGAGTATCTTGTGGGCAAAGCTGTGCCAGGCTCAGAGCATCAAATACAGGTGGTGGGAAAGCAGTCAGAGAAGAAGTGGAGAGCACAGAGCAGGCAGCCTAGTTGCAGCACTAGAGACACTCCATATTGTCCCACTCCAGAGGTTTTGGCCTCAGGGCACATCCAGCTCTGCAACTCAGCTGGGCTTAATCTCATGAAAGCCTTCAGAGGTCAGGGAAGGCCAAGCTCCAACACCACTCCCTCAAAGACTGTGCTAAGAGAAGGGGAAGGGAAGGGAGGGAAATAATGGAACTCTTGTAACCAAGGAATAATGTTCTAAATTGATTAAATTAATTAATTTTTTTAAAAAGAAAAGAAAATTAAAAAGAAGAAAGAAAAACAAAACAAAACTGAGACATGGCCCTCAGCTGAGAAAGGGTGAGGAATGGGGGATATTAGATATTTTAGGAGTGAAAAAAATTTGAAATAATTTTTTGTAAGGAATAAAGTAGAGAGGAATAAAGGGATTAATTTCCTCTTGTGAAGGCCTAGTTGAAATTGGATAACATGAATTTATATAGCATATTTAGTGTTGTATGTTTTACTCCAGCTCCATTAAGCAGCAAATCAGTAGGGAGAGAGATGGAGGAAGGTGAGAATGATACAGGGCTGAAGTTTGCCAAAGGGCAACTAGCAATTTGATGAGGGGATAAAGGGTTCAAGAATAGACTCAATGTAGAGCTAAATTGGATAACTGTCAGGTCAAGATAGAAAGGGAGAACAGTGAAGTTTGAGCAAGAGCAATGGCCTGAGAAAAGATGGAGGAATAGAAGAATTATAGAAATTATATAGAAAGCAAGGAGTATTCCAACTTCCCCTCTAGAACAAGTGAGGAGTGAAGGTATAGTCCAGGCCAAAGAGGATGGACAGGGATATGTTGCTTGGAGGGGTTGTCAGAGTCAGATCTCAGTGGAGCTGGTAGATAGAAGAAATCAGTGTGTGAGAAGGGAATAGAATGATGTGAATTTTTTTTCACAATGGAATGGGAACTCCAGAGTGAATTAGTACTACTAATGATTACAACAAAATAAAAACAAAGTATCACTTTCCTTAAAAAAAAAAGAATGAATGAAAATCCCAGGCCTCAAGTGTAAGGACTTACATCTTTCCTTGCCTTTGTTTCTGGCTTTAGTATCTCCTTTATATCGTTAAAGAATGGCTTAGAGTCACATAAACTTCTGTGATTTGGAGATTTTTGTTCAGTTCCTGAAAAATATAATAATGTAGCTTGAGATTAGAATGGAAAAAAAATTAAAAAAATAAATTAAGAGGAAAAGAGGGAGTAGCAAAACACTCCATTTCTCAATTCCAAATCTTTTAATCATTTGGAGCAGAGACATAACAGTAGTTAAAGCAACACAAATAATTTCCTTTCTCAAATCATTTTTCCAGAGAGAGGGGAAAGTTAAAAGGTCAAACAGGTATACTATTGTCTTTGTTTATTTTGTCTTTGTGTGTTTTAAATATGCGTGCAAATACATATTTATTACATATAAACATATGTGTTCCTATTTAGGTGGCTAGTGTACAAAAGCAATAATGATGATGAGAATATCTTATAGGAAACATTTACTATGAATATAGAACTTATAGTTCCCCCCATCAAACAAAAGGGCTAATCTGTTATGACACCTAATATATACCTTTATGCTTGAAAATAACATGTTGGAAACAAACATTCCTAAAACAAAGTTTATTATATTGCTAGAAATACCATTGCAGGCTTTCTATTTCAGATCATCAGACCTGAATGAACATTTTGGAAGTCCTTTTCATTACAGGCTCTACCTAGAATCTCAGAGTTGGAAGGGACCTCCATAACACTATGGGCAAATCATACTTAACCAAAAATAACTTCTACAGCCCACATGACAAAGGGTCATCAAACTTTTAAGTGAGAAGAAGTCATTATCTTCCAAGACTTTCCATTCTCTTTTTTAAATGACTGAGATTTTAAGGAGTTTTTTTCCTTACATTAAGTTCATATTTTCTTTGAAACTTCCATCCAGTCCATCAAATTTAATGCTCAGGGCCAAGCTGAGGAAATTGAACCTCCTTCCAGGTAGCAGACTACAGCGGTCTCAAATCTCTTGACTGTGCCATACATCACTGATTTCTTCAACTGATTCTTTCATAGAACTTGAAAACTTTCACTATCCTATTTACTCATATCTTGTATTCTTTCCCACTTAATAATATTCTTCCTAAAATATGCAGTTCATAATTGAGCACCATGAGCATATGTTATGTAAGACAATTTTTAACTGGACTATCACTTTCCCAGATTTTAACACTATACTTTTCTTGGTGTAGACTAAAGCTATATTATAGGGTTTTCATTGCTATATCACAGGTGATCATGATCATGGTATATCCCAAAAGCCCTTAACAATGTTAAGATATGAGATAATACTGGTTACCCTCTACTGAAAACCTATAATCTTTTTTTCAGAGGAATTGCTACCAGTAATATCTTATATCTTACCATTGTTATGTTTACAATGTTATTCCAACATTAACTGGCAAAGACTTCTTGAAAGAGTTCACATGATAAAGAGGGGGGTGGCGAATAACAAAAAATGCTGTGGTGATTGGCTAATAACTTGAATAATTTGTGTTATCAAGAGAAAAAAAAGATCATTCCTTATGAGGCTCTACTTTTGTGATATACCATGATCATGACTGCCTGGACTCTTCCCCACTTAAGATAAGGATTCTTAAAACTTTTGGAATTATATATCCCTTCAGCAGATGTTTGAAGTAGGAACACTTTCTTAGGAAAAATGCACATATAATGTGTCAATGTACAAATATGCATTCTTATATATTTATAAGGTAAAAAAGTATTACAAAGAAAATAATTTAAGTATATTTATAAAAAATCATAGACTACAGATTAAAAACCTCTGATTTTAAGTAATCATTTTTTCATAAATTTAGTAACTAAATATTCAGAATTATGTTACTTTTGAATAGTTATTACTAATAAAGAAAATATAATTATGTCAAAGTAAAGAGGAAAAGCATAATTTTGAAAGATGATAAAGAAAGTGATTGGTGTTAAGGTCCACAACATAAGTAGAGGAGTTACTTTATAGCTAAGTCAGTGGGGAGAAGGAAGAATAAGGATAATTGGGACAGTAGTCTATTGAGAGAAAATTGAGGCAACTTTATGTAAGAATATATTCTCAGAATTGAAAGGGAGAAAGAATATAGCTACTTCTGGAATTATATTAAAGAGTCAATGCAATATCAATAAAACAATTCCTAAAATGTACCTGGACAAAGCTGAAACTGGACAGGGAGAATCTTTAAGGAATCCTGTCCAAAGATTATGTTTTCCTATGGTGGTAACCTCTATTTTGAAAGTCAAAATAGACTTGAGGTGAGTTAAGAAAGATATGGAACTGTATTCATATTCAACTGAGAAACATAGCTTTATATAATCCTCATCCTTTCCTTTAAATATGAAATAGCAACATTTCCACTAAGATCTACTCTTTCCAAGCTCATTAAGAATACAAATGTAAGCCAGAAATCAGATCTCATTTTTCCTCTACAATTAATTTGTGAATGAATCAAACAACTTAGACACAGAAATTTGAAGGCTCATTAACAATAGACTTTATTCCAGGGAAGGGACTTCCTCCATTTGAATTCAGAATAGATACCAAAGTCTGAATAAATATACAGCTAAAATGCCACCATCTATAAGTAACTGTAATGACTTCAAGATGACTAGTTTTTAGCATATAATTGTCAGACTTCTTGTCCATTGGGGATGGTGATATCCAAACAACCACATGCAAAAACTTCAAAGAAAAAGGGGAATTGGTGTCAGGCACTGGAAGAATTAAAAAACCTCATTCAAAAATCAAATAAGACAGATATGAGAAAAAATGGAAAAAATATGAAAGTGAAAGTAATCCAAAAAGAAAATAACAGCTTAAAAATCAAAATTGGTCAAGTGGGGAAAAGGCACAAAAATACAATGAAGAAAAGAGTTCTATGAAAATTAGAATGGACCAAATGGAAAAGGAGTATCAAAGTGTCATGGAAGACCTTTTTAAAATAAGAATTAGGCAAACAGAATCTAATGAATTTATGAAACATCAAGACACAGTAAAATGAAATCAAAAGAATGAAAAGCTAGAAGAATATATATGTCTCATTGAAAAAAACAAATGACCTGGAAAATGAATCCAGGAAAGAAAATTTAAGTTATTGGACTATCTGAAAGTAAAATGGTGTAAATTATATCTCATAAAGTGACACAGGAGTGAAAAAAAATGCAATTCACTGAAGGGGAGGATGAGGGTGATCATGGGTAAAATGTAAACCTTTCTCTCTTTGGAATTGGTTCAGAGAGGGAAAAATTGATTTAAAAAATCAGGACATAGAACTCTAACTCCATAGAGGGGAGGAGAATAATATAAGGGAAGTGGATGTTGGAGGGAGGTGAATAAAAGATTTTTAGAGAAGTAGAATGGTGAATAAGAGGGATGATGGTGGAAAGGGTTGTAATATAAGGGAGGGACAGGGAATAATTAAAGCACTGGTGCAGAGGGAAAGAGTAAAAGGAAAAAGGGGAGGATTCAAAGAGAAAAAAAGATGGAGGGGAATACAGAGATGACAATCATATATATAAATGGGGTCAACTCATCCATAAAAAAGAAGTGAATAGCAAAGTGCATTAAAAAAGGGAATCCTACCATATTTTGTTAGCAAGAAACATTTGAGGCAGGTACATAATATAGAATACAGGTACATCTGGATGCCATACCATTTGGTGCATATATGGTATGTACTGAATTTACTTCATTGACTATACTATATTTTATCAAAAAAAGTAATTGTTTTCCTTATCTCTTTTAATCAGCTATTTTTCTTTAGCTTTGTCTGAGATCATCATTACTACTCCTGTTATTGATCTTTTATTTTGTTTCTAAACTCAGATCTTAAAGTTCAAAAGAACTTGGTCTACCACCCTCCTTTTTCAAGTATAGAAATTGAAATGTCTTCGCCCTCAAAGGGATGGTATGCTTTGCCTAAACCATAGGTAGCATGTATGAGACCTTGGATTCATGCTTTATTCTTCTGACTTTAAAATGATTGCCTTTTCCATTACATATGTACAAAGGAATATTTTTTTCTCCTGTGAACTGAAAAAAATTAAAAAAATAAAAATTATATTTTGATTCCCAGGGCATTTTAATATATTATTCAAAGTTTTTTTCAAATATCTAATAATAGTGTAATTAAAGAATATTAAACTTAAACCCCTTGGGCCATCATAGAAATCCTGCCAAGGGATTCATTAACTATTGAATATGTAACACTATGATGATGCATTTGGTGTTAGTAATATTAGTCAAAGACAAGGTTTTGAATACTTTCTTGTTACTATATAAATAATGATATCCATTGTGTATTCATGTAGTTACACTAAAGATGAAATGAGTTAAAAAATCTGCAAAGTGTTTTATTTGTATTAAGACATTATAGGTTAGTTATTATAATTCCTCCTTGCTATTACAATGATTTTCTCTGTCTTCTTTTTTCCTACTTTCATGTTGAAGTCACAAAATGTTGAGGTTGTACATTCACTTAGTGTGGAAAATTAATAAATTTTTTCATAAAATTTCTCAATTATGTCCTTTGACAGAGATATTGATTAATAACTTATAGTTATATTCATGCAATTCTATTCATTTATGCTAATGTTGAATTATCTAAAGAAAATTCAAAAGTATCCCCTGTAATTAAGTGAATGATGAAATTGACTCTACCAACTTTTTTCTACCTTCTTCATAGATAATCTGAAATGCTTTCCATTTAGCTAGTATTTTTAAATGTCTTCACATTTAATTTATAAATAGAATATAAATATGAATATGAGTCAATTCCTCAAGCAGTGCTTACTCTACCCATTAAAACCTAGATTTAAAGCTAGAAGGGACCTTTAGAGAATGGTGATAGATCTAAGATTCTAATCTTGGTCTGTTAAATTCATATGTAGTCCAAATTCCACTGCATTACAATGAGCAATTGTTAACTTGAAATATAATGCATATTTAAAAAATAGTTAAAATAATATACAGAACATTAAGTCTGGAGTCAGGAAGATCAGAATTTGAATCTTGCCTCAGACATGTAGTAGTTAATGTTACCTTGAGTAAATAATTTAACATCTTCCAGCCTCAGTTTCCATATAGAGAAAATTAGGATAATAGTATTTATCACATATAATTATTTTACGGATTCAATGAAACAACATATAAAGCACTTTGTAAATCTTAAAGCTTTTTAGAAATGCTGTATATCTTTGTATAAAGCTTTCTATAAATTCTGTCCATTTTTAAATCAATGTTTAAAGATAATGTGATAAATATATGACTTTTCTCACCCTCTACTATATAATTCATTATTGGGATCATACTCAAAATATCCCCTCTAGACATAATTTTATAGAGTTAACATAGTTTTTGAGAATCCAGAATCCGGAAACCATGTTAGAATAAAGTTTCAATTCAGATCTTGTGAGGAAAATCAGTTTTATACTTTTAGAAATACTAAAATGAAGAATATGATCTGTATATCTAAAAGACATTCTGCTGCATTTGTTGGGGAAGGAATGCTACCAAAAAAAAAAATAAATTAAATATATCTTGCCCTTATGGAGCTTGTAATCTGGTAAGGTAAACAAGACATATTAACATTAAAATTTCAATAAAACCAGCATTTAAATAAAATGTAAAAACAATAAGAATAGATGTTACATTATAAATCTGTTGGGCAAATTAAGGATAAAGTCAATACTAGAAAAATGTATTGTTATATTGGGGTTTTTTATTAACTGCTTTATAATTTTTTCTTTGTTAAAAGGATGGCTTTCTAGGTAGAAGGGAGGGAAGAGGTGTATTTTGAAATGAAGATGATATTTTTAAAATAACAATTTTTTTCAAAAGTACTTCACAGTATGGATATATCCTTCCTTTCCATACTTATTTTATATTACTTTCACAAATTCTACAATATAGGCAAATTGGCCTACTTGCTATTCAACAAACTTGGCTTTCCATCGTCTACCTTCATGTCTTTCATAGATTGTTTTTTAGTGCATGGAATATATTAATTTCTCAATGTATATTTAATAATCTTTAGTTATTTTGGAGAATGAACTCATGTTACTTATAGGAACTAGTTTTTTTTCTGATTTTCTTAATTGTGCTTTTTCCTTCCACAAAATCTTTTTACTTACTTTCTAAATTGATAAATAGATTCTCCTATATCCTGGAATAGAATGCAAGATACTTTGCTTTTCTCTTCTTTTCTCCTGAACATAGCATATTATTGTAAAAATATTAGGTGCTTAATAAATGATTACCATTTAAAGAATGATAGATTTTGAAGAGTTAGAAATCAAAGGATTTGATAACTGAAGGGGCTGTGAACATGTGTTTGTGTGTATTCCTGTATATGGATGAATCAATCAGAAAAGAGATATACAATAAATTTAATTTAGGGTGAATATATATTTTATTGCTAATTTTGTATAAATATTTTAAATATTTGCCATCTAAAAGATTTTTTCTTTCTTTTCTTTAATTTTAATTTTATTTAGTCAATTTAGAACATTATTCCTTGGTTACAAGAATCATATTAATTCCCTCTCTCCCTTCTCCTACTCTCCCTGTAGCCGTTGCACAATTCCACTGTGTCATTAATAAGAACCTATTTCCATGTGGTTGATGTTTGCACTAATATGTTCATTTAGAGTCTATATCCCCAATCATATCCCCCTCAACCCATGTGATCAAGCAGTTGTTTTTCTTCTTTGTTTCTGCTCCCACAGTTTTTCCTCTGGATGTGGATAGTGTTCTTTCTCATATATCAGGATCACTGCATTGCCACTAATGGAGAAGTCCATGACAATTGATTCTACGAAAGTGTATTGGTCTCTGTGTACAATGTTCTCCTGGTTCTGCTCCTTTCACTCTGCATCAACTCCTGGAGTTTGTTCCACTATAAGTGGAATTCCTCTACTTTATTATTATTCTTTTGTGCACAATAGTATTCCATCACCAACATATACCACAATATGTTGTCATTCCCCAATTGAAGGGCATCCCCTCATTTTCCACTTTTTTTGCTACCACAAAGAGCACAGCTATGAATATTCTTGAATATGTATTTTCCTTATTATCTCTTTGGGGTACAAACTCAGCAGTGCTGTGACTGGATCAAAGGGAAGACAGTCTTTAATCGCCCTTTCGGCATAGTTCCAAATTGCTATTCAGAATGGTTGGATCAATTCACAACTCTACCAGCAGTGCATTAATGTCCCAACTTTGCCACATCCCCTCCAGCATTCATTATTTTCTGTTGCTGTCATGTTAGCCAATCTGCCAGGTGTGAAGTGATACCTCAAAGTTGTTTTGATTTGCATCTCTCTGATTATAAGAGATTTAGGACACTTTTTCATGTGCTAATTAATAGTTTTGATTTATTTAACTGAAAATTGCCTATTAATGCCCCTTGCCCATTTATCTCTTGGAGAATGGCTTGTTTTTGTACGATTGATTTAGCTCTTTATAAATTTGAGTAATTAGACCTTTGTCAGAGGTTTCTGTTATGAAGATTGTTTCCCTTTTTGTTGCTTCCCTTCGAATTTTGGTTGCATTGGTTTTGTTTCTACAAAATCTTTTTAATTTGATTTAATCAAAATTATTTATTTTACATTTTGTGATTTTTTTCTAACTCTTGCTTGGTTTTAAAATCTTTCCTTTCCCAAAGATCTGATATGTATACTATTCTGTGTTCACCGAATTTATTTATAGTTTCCTTCTTTATATCAAATCATTCACCCATTCCGAGTTTATCTTTGTGTAGGGTGTGAGATGTTGATCCAAACCTAATCTCTCCCATGCTGCCTTCCAATTTTCTGAGCAGTTTTTATCAAATATTGGATTTTTGTCTCAAAAGCTGGGATCTTAGGGCTTATCATAGACTGCCTTGCTAAGGTCACTTACCCCATATCTATTCCACTGATTCTCCTTTCTGTATTATAGTCAGTAGCATGTTGTTTTTGATGACCACTGCTTTATAGTATAGTTTGAGATATGGGACTACAAAGCCACCTTCTGTCGCATTTTTTTTTCATTATTTCCCAGGATATCCTTGATCTTTTGTTCTTCCAATTGAACTTTGTTATTTTTTTTTTTTCTAATTCAGTAAAAGAAGGTTTTTGGTAGTTCGGTGGGTATGGCACTAAATAAGTAAATTAATTTGGGTAGGATTGCCATTTTTATTATTTTAACTCATCTAACCCGTTGAGCAATCAATGTTTTTCCAGTTGTTTAGATGTAGTTTTAATTGTGTGGAGAGTGTTTTGCTGTTGTGTTCATATGGTTCCTGTGTTTGTTTTGGCAGATAGATTCCTAAGTATTTTATTTTGTCTATGGTGATATTAAATGGAATTTCTCTTTCTAATTTTTGCTGCTGAGCTGTGTTGGAGATATATAGAAATGCTGATGACTTATGTGGGTTTATTTTGTATCCTGCAACTTTGCTAAAGTTGTTGATTATTTCAATTAGCTTTTTAGTTGATTCTCTAAAATTCTTTAGGTGTACCATCATATCATCCACAAAGAGTGATAGCTTGGTCTCCTCATTGCCAATTTTAATACCTTCAATTTCTTATTCTTCTCTAAATGCTTCTGCTTGTGTTTCTAGTACAATGTTAAATAATAGAGGTGATAGTGGGCATCCTTGTTTCACTCCTGATCTTATTGGGAAGGCTTCTAGTTTATCTCATTGCAGATGATGTTTGCTGATAGTTTTAGATATATGCTGTTTATTACTTTTAGGAAAGGCCCTTCTATTCCTATACTTTCTAGTGTTTTCAATAGGAATGAGTATTGTATTTTGTCAAAGGCTTTTTCTGTACCTATTGAGATAATCATGTAATTTTTGGTTTGCTTGTTAATATGGTCAATTATGTGGATGGTTTTCCTAATATTGAACCATCCTTGCATTCCTGGTATAATTGCTACCTGGTCAGAATGAATAACCCTCATGATCACTTGCTATAGTCTTTTGGCTAGTATCCTATTTAAGATTTTTGCATCTATGTTCATTAGGGAAATTGATCTGTAGTTTGTTTCTTTTTTCTTTTTTTCTTTTTTTGACCTGCCTGGCTTACCAACATCTTCTTTTCTTGTAGGGATATGTATCATTTTTACTTATTGGGTCCCTTAAGAAAAGGTTGTTTGTTTTTTGTTTTGTTTTTGTCCCCCCCCCCCTTTCTTAATAACCTATTGATGATTCTCTTGAATTCTGTGCTTGGGCATCAAATTTTCTGTTCAGGTCTGGTCTTTTCTTTACAAATGCTTGAAATTCTTCTATTTTATTAAATGACCACACTTTCCCCTGTAAGAATATAGTCAGTTTTGCTGGGTAGTTGATTCTTGGTTGTAGACCTAGTTCCCTTGCTTTCCAGAATATCATATTTCATGCCTTTCGGTCCTTCAGTGTAGATGCAGCTGGATCCTGTGTTATCCTCACTGTAGTTCCATGTTATCTGAAAGACTTCTTCTTAGCAGCTTGTAATATTTTTTCCTTGGTCTTGAATTTGGCTATAAAATTCCTGGGTGATGTCAGTTGGGAATTAAGTACAGGAGGTGATCTGTGGAGTCTTTTAATCTCTGTATTTCCCTCTTGTTCTAGAATGTTGGGGAAGTTTTCTTGGATAATTCCCTGTAGGATGATGTCCAGGATTTTTCTTTTGTCATGGTCTTCTAGTAGACAAATGGTGCTTAAGTTGTCTCTCCTGGAACAATTTTCTAAATCTTTTGTTTTGTGAATGAGATGTTTCATATTTTCCTTAATTTTTTCATCCTTTTGATTTTGTTTTATATTTTCCTGCTCCCTTGCAAAGTAGTTTGCTTCTAATTGTTGTATTGTGGTTTTTAAAGACTGAATTTAATCCCTGGCTTTTTGGTTATCCTTCTCCTTCTGGTCTGATTTTATTTGGAGGTCATCTTTCATCTTCTTTGCCTCATTTTCAAGCTGATTGATTTTGGTTTTCAAGACACTATTTTCTGTTTCCAGATGACTTATCTTTCCTTTTAAGTACTTTTCCCAGTTGTCTTCAGCCTCTCTGACTTGTGTTTTGCATTGTATTTTGAGTTATTCGAAAGTCTGTGTCCAATTCGCTGGAGTTTTTGTAGTTTTCTTGGTGTTCCTTGATTTTCCTCTGTTACATTTGCTCTTTGTTCATTACCTGGATAGAAACTGTCGATTGTAATTTCTTATTTCTTTTTCTATTGTCTGCTAACATTTGTTCCTTCTTTCCTCCCTGTAGTTGCCTATACTCTTGGTCCTCTCATAGTGTGTTGGAAGTGTGTGTTTGGTTTTGTTCTGTCAGCCTTCACCCTTGGAGCTTAGTAAGGCCCCTAAGCAGTCTCTGGGGGATGGGTGTTGGAGCTTGAGGTTCTCTGCCCTCTGAATGTTTGATGATATTAAGCCCAGCTGAGTTGAACTTGCAGTACTGTCTGTGCCCTGAAGCCAAAACCTCAGGAAGGAGGGGGTGGCAATATAGTGTGCCCAAGATGCTGCGACGAGGCTTCCTATTCTGAGCTTCTTCTCTTGCTGCTTCCCCACCTCCTGTGTTCTACACCCTGGGCCTGGCAGAGCTTTGCCCACCAGGCACTCCCTGCAGACTACCTCTCTTGCTTGCCCAGAGATTCCAGTCATTCTTGGAGGCTCAATAATGTGGGTGGGGGAGGGGTCCTGGGACCTTCCTTCTTTTCCCTTAAATTCAAGTGTTCTCAAATTCAGGCTTTTGGGGAGTGTACCTTTTAAGTTGAGTCCAGCAGGAGGGTTGCTTAGATTTGTCCTATTGTTAGGTTTGGTTTTCCGTCCCCTGGCAGGATTTAATTTTTAATTTGTGAGGAAGGATTTTCATAGTTCTGAACACTCAATGTCACTAAGCTGCCATCTTAACATTGCCTCCCACCTATACACTTTTTGGTAGACTCTGTGATCAAAACCCCACTTCCCCCAATCTCTATTGAAAATAATGGACCTCCCTTCCAACACCCACATGCCCCAACCTATGCCTGGAAGAACACCAAGACTCTGTTCCCTTAGCCTATACCTCCTTCATGACTGAACACCATTCCTGAGACCCTATCCCCAATACCCAGAGTTGGAGAGTTTCCTACCCTTTCCTTTTTCTTTCTTTCTAATTTTCAATGTCTTATCTCCCTTTTCCTTCCCAGATCCCCCCAAAAGATCTACAACAACTGAATATAAAAGCAGGATGAGATTACAAAAGTTTAGAACAGTACTCCTTCATACACATGCAAGTTTAGAAAAATATAACTGTTGCCATGGTGATTTTAAATCACCCACTTACACATGTGTTGCATTTAAGATTACCACTTGGATTTGTAGATATATGATTTATTATAGTTATATATTGTAGTGAGAACCACCTACACATAAGCAGTTACTTGTCATGGAGAAAGTGAAAAATAGGCCAAACATTGTACAAATCCAAATGTTAACATTTCTCCAGAATGGAAACCATTCAATGAACAAAGAATTTTTGCCAGGGTTTAAGAAGAAATGGTATTGGAAATGAGACCTACAGCATTCCAGTCAAGTGACAAACCATCACTCACTCTGAAGCTTGTTTTCAGTGGTTTAATTATGAAACATTTTAAAGAATTTTTCCTTTACTTCTTGAGCATAATATAAAAGAAAATTATATAATTTTTAAATTAGAAAGGTCAAATAACTACTTTGCTTTGTTTCTCAATAACTTCAACTCATAGATTTGTAAAAATTAAAATTGTATGTTAAATAATAAAAAATTATATTTAAGGAGGTTTATTAAATGATCATTAGAAATCAAGGAATAAAGAGGATACAAAATAAAAACCACGTGCCCATGACTGGCTAGCCATTTTCAAAATACCCTTTTTACCACCATCACCACTGATTACAAGCCAAAGAGGGCATGGAAGGAGTTACTGCCAATTAAATACCAATAAGTGATCTCGCCAATGTGGAGATACAGAAGAGATTATAGGGAATTTGGGGAAATAATAAGGACTTCTGGGGAATGAAGTCAAAGGTTCAAAATCTCCATTTAAAAAGATTTCCTTAGTAGCCTTTAAGTGATAAGTAAGTTTTTTCTATGGTATATTGATAAATTATTAACTACAATAATAAAATAAATAGAGTTTAAAACTAATAATGACGGTATGTGAGTTTAATTCCATTTGATTCTAATTTTTTCATAAATTCTGATGCCTTATTGAGATATGGAAGTGACCTAGAGTTCTTGATAGATCTATTCATGGGATGCAGTGCTAGAATATTTTCCTTGCATTTAAGATCTTTTTTTTGTTTGTTTGTTTCTCTTGAGATTTTTGGACATTTCAGTCTTTTTGTTTTCTTACTATTTCCACATTGTTCATTTTCCAATTCTTTCCCTTTGATAGTAATTTTCTGAAGACTGGGCCTCATAGTTTTCTGTCTTCATTCTCTGTCCAAGTGGCTTATGGGGGTTACTGAAATGACCCAACCTGGTAACCTTTGAATCATGTCTGATAGATATATAAACACACACACACACACACACACACACACACACACACACACACGCACATTTATGGTCTTCCCCAGTTCTTTGTGTTCTTCAGCTGTTAGAACAGAGTACTAGAATAGTAGATAGCAGATTCATGCTATGGAATACAGACCTAGTATTGGTGTTTTGGAGTAAAAGCATGAGCACCATTTTATAGCTCTTCAAGCATAGTTCCAAATTTATCTCCATATTGGTTGGATAAATTCATTACTCTATCAACAGTGGATCAGTGTCCTAAATTTCCCATATTTTCTCCAATATTTGTCATTTCTTCTTTTTATCATATTAGCCAGTTTGATATATATAAAGTAAAACCTCAGTTATTTTCATTTTAATTTCTATAATTAATGGCATTTGTGACATTTTTTCATTAACTATATATGTATATATATATATACTTTTAATTTCTTCATCTGAGAAATATTTGTTCATATCCTTTAATAATTTATAAATTGGGAAATGACATATTCTTAGAAATTTGATTCAGCTCTCTACATATTTGAGAAGTAAGGCCTTTATCAGAGATAATTGCTATAATTTTTTTCCTTTGATATTTAGTTCCCTTCTAATCTAATCTAATCTAATGATGGCACTAATTTTGCTTGAACAAACTTTTTAATATAATGTAATCTAAATTTTTCATTTTACACCTCATAATGTTGTCTGTCTTATTTTTTCATAAATTCTTCCCCCATCCAAAGGCTTGACTGACCCTTTTCAACTGTTGACATTTTCCAGTCATTTGTCAATCAATTCAACAAGAGAACCACAGTGTCTCAAATGAGTTTCATAATTCATTGATGTCCCTCCTTTTTTATGATGTTATTCTACAAGAATGAATTATTATTTCTTCCCATTCCAAATAACCTGAATATAATGAAGGATCAATAAAAAATATAATCATTGCCAGTATATTTATGTATGCTGACTCCTTATACTTAATGTGTCCTGAAAACAAACAAATAAAAAAGATGATCTTAGTTATTATGAAGCTGTATAGGTGTGATATATAATGATTGAAGTGTAGAAAACACATTTCCTATTTTGATAATTTACTACTCATTTTATTTTACTTTGTCTTTTGGGAAATAAGCTCTTTGCCTTCATTCAAGAGGTGTCTAGCTGAGTATAGTGAAAGGTTGAGTGAAAGACAGCCCTATTCTTACTACAGCATTAATTTTTTAAGCCTATTCGAAAGAAAGGCTTTGGAATAGGAAACCTCAGAACCTCATATACTTGATTAAATCACTAGTCCAAGATTTTAATTATGCTACCACCTGGTCTCTTCTTTTTTTTTTAAACATTATTTTATTTGGTCATTTCCAAACATTATTCATTGGAAACAAAAATAATTTTCTTTTCCTTCCTCCCCCCTCCCACCACCTCTCCCATAGCCAAAGCATGATTCCACTGGGTATGACATGTGTTCTTGACTCGAACCCATTTCCATGTTGTTGGTATTTGCACTAGAGTGTTCATTTAGAGTCTCTCCTCAGTCTTATCCCCTCCACCCCTGTAGTCAAGCAGTTGCTTTTCTTCGGTGTTTTTACTCTCACAGTTTATCCTCTGCTTGTGGATAGTGTATTTTAGATACCTGCAGATTGTTCAGGGACATTGCATTGTCCCTAATGGAGAAGTCCATTACGTTCAATTGTACCACAGTGTTTCAGTCTCTGTGTACAATGTTTTCCTGGTTCTCCTCCTTTCACTCTGCATCAATTCCTGGAGGTTGTTCCAGTCTCCATGGAATTCCTCCACTTTATTATTCTTTTTAGCACAATAGTATTCCATCACCAACATATACCACAATTTGTTCAGCCATTCCCCAATTGAAGGGCATCCCCTCATTTTCCAATTTTTGGCCACCACAAAGATTGCAGCTATGAATATTCTCGTACAAGTTCAGTTCACGTTTTTGTGCAAGCTTTTCCTCCTCCTTATAGTGTGGAAATGTTCAAGCCCCACGTACCTTCATTTCTGTGGGGTACTGGAGAGTCCCTCTCTTCTTCCAAAGGTGATTTTTATGCTCTTTTGAGGTAGTCTATTTTGTTAGGTGCTGGGGAGAGGAAGCGATTCGCTTCTAGATTGCAGCCATGTTAACCCAGAAGTCCCAACCTGGTCTCGTCTAATCCTAATATTAAAACACAAACATACACACACACACACACACACACACACACACACACACACACACAGAAAATCATCATTAAATGTTGAACATTCTATAGAAAATGATGTTCTTGGAATTTTCACATAAACTTGAAAAGATCTAGTCCCTGACTTAGGAGAAATTATTTCACATTTTCCCTCCTCAAACATAAGGGCAATGTCCTGAAAAGGTATTGCTAATTTCATGAAAATACTTACAGGATGCATTTTAAACTCAAAATATCCAAAATTCAATTCAATTTTCTTCTATCAACCTCAAGTTCTCCCATCTCCCTAATTTTCTTATTAAAATCCAGGGTACCATCATATTCTCAATTACCCAAATTCAAAATCCTTCTGTCACCCTATGCTTTTTATTGACTCTCAATCCTCACATCTAATGTTTCCACATCTTGTCAGATATGCCTTTGTAGTAACTCTCATGTATGTCCAGTTCCTTCCCCTTTTACTCCCTCTATCCTATTGCAGGTTCTCACATACCTCACTCCTAGCACATGAATAACCTCCCAGTTATTGCCCTTCATATACCCTGCAAACTAGTAATACATGTCTTTGTGCTCATTCTTCATCTTCTGACTCATTCATGTTCATTGGCTGTCCTCATGCCTAGAATTTAATCCTTCCTCATCTCAGCATATTAGCTTCACTGGATTCCTCTAAGAACAAGCTATGAATAAATAAGAAATCAAAAGCATTATGAAATGTAAAATGGATAATTTTCAATACAAATTGAAAAGGGTTTGTACAAATAAAATTAATGTGGTAAATGTCAGAAATATAGGAATAAATTGGGGAAAATGTATAGATAACTTCTCAGATAGGGGACTGATATTTAAAATATATAGGAAACACTGCAAATATAAAAGAATATGAGCCATTCCCAAAATGATAAATGACCAAAAGATATAAACAGAAAATTTTTGAATGAACAAATAAATGCTATGTATAACTTTATAAAAATGCAAATCAAAACAATTCTGAAATATCATCTCATATATCCCAGATTGACTAAAGTACTTAAAAGGTAAATTATTGTGGGAGATCTTTGAGATGAAATCTCAGATTCTGGACAAGTTACCTTTTGCAATAATGCAAGACTCTAAAACTTAGGTTATAAAAAGGGAAATTTATTAAATTGGAAGTCATGTTGAAAGGCCAGGTATGCAGGTGGAGCACTACCTCCCCAAGGAGATAGGGTTTGGCCTTTTTATACCCTTTTGATCACAAGGGTTACAGGATAAGGAAAGGGGGATGGGGTCAGTCAGGAATGAGGTAATTCATTGAGATTGGGGGTCTGAGAGATGATCAGTGGAATTCCATGGATGATAAGATTAGGTACCACACAATGTTTATCAGAATGGAACAGGGAGGTGCATTTCTATGTTAATTGAAGATCTAGGGGAAAGTCCAAAGGAGGGATGTTCCTTTAAAGGAATCTCTATGTCCCCTTTGGCCAAAGACACTTCTAGAGTTTGTGGTTTCCCACATGGAAACCTATACCCCCATGTTGGAGTGGTTGTGGAAAAATATCAATATTAATACTTTGTTGATGAGTTGATCTAACCATTTTGAAGAGCAATATGGAATTATACTCAGTCATTAAATATTTTGACCCAATAATTATATAGATTTATTTCCTAAGGTGATTAAGGAGAAAGGAAAAGAAACTTATTCTAAAAATTTTAGAAGTTCTATTTTGGTGTAAAGCAATAGAAACAGAAGATGTTTCTAACTTTTGGAGAATGACTGAACAATTTGTGGAAAATTATTTTAATGGAACGCTATTGTGGCAGAAGAAACACAAGTATGATCACAAAAACATGGAATGGCATATTAAGTGTTACAAAGTGAAGTAAATAGAACAAGGAGAATACTGTATACAGTAACAATAGTGTATGATGATCAACAAAACAAGCATCCAGGACAACTCCAAAGGACTTAGGATGAAAAGATATCTATTGCCCTAAGAGTAAGAGAGTCTAAATGCAGATTGAAACATATTATTCTTCACTTTATTTCTCTTATGAATTTTCTCTACTTTAAGCAATATGTGTCAAAATATGACAAAAATGGAAATATGAGTTAAATGATAAGATGTGTACAACCTTCTTAGTGAAAGTGGACAGACAGATGAGAAGAGAAAAAATGAGAAATAGTTTTCTGTATGTAGTTAATGTGAGAATTTATTTCTTTTTTAATCATATTTATTATAGTTAATTATATATATATGAAAGCTTAACTACTATATTATTGTTATATTACACATTATATTGTGTAACATACAAAAAATATTTACAAAAAAAGAACCAGCCAGAACTCCATTTTCTATAAAAAAGCCTTTCCTAGTCTCCTTCAATATTAGTGTTTTCCCTCTGAGATATTGCCAATTTATCTTGTCTGTACCTTGCTTATATACATCATTCCCTGTTAGACTGTGAACTCCTTCAGAGCAGTATAGGATCTTTTATATATATATATATATATATATATATATATTTGCTTCTTTCTTGATATTATTGTTTGTATTCATTTTATTAGTATTTTTTAAATCTCTAATTTAGCACAATTCCTGGTATACATTAAGGCTTTAATAAAATGCTTTTTGACTTGACTCTAGGCTTATCCAGTAAAGATCTATGAGGTTATGGTCTTTGGTGAACACCATTCGATAATTCTACATTGTAATTTCAAAATATGACTCAGAATTTCATCAGGAATCATATCAGAACAAAATGATGATCATTAAAAAGCAAAATAACATCAAATTATTTTTCTCCCTTTGTACCTAGAACAAATGCTTTGTACGCAACAACAATTTTAAAATGGTGTTTTAATAATTAATAAATAAACATTTATATAAGAGATAGTGTAATATACTTAGAGAAATGAAGACATAAATTACATAAATTTAGAGTTTGGACAAGTTGTTTAAGATGAGTATGATAATATCTATAGTATATATTAAAGTAATCTCTCAATCTCTTCAGATAACACATATGTATTAGTGAGGGATGAATGACTGGATTAAGATAGCTAAATTGAAAGAACTGAATTTTATTAACTTGCTAAGAATCTTCTTGCAGTCAATTCATATTCTGGGGCACAGTTTTTGTTTTATTTGTAACCTTTTAGGCATGTTTAGAGTAAACAATCCTTGGCAATTTAGATTAGATAAGTAAGGCATTTTATTAGAGAGAGAAGTACAGTAAGAGGGCAATCAATCAAAGAAAAAAAAGGTTTTGGAATACAACTGGCAGGATTTCCTAAAAAAAAAAAAGAAAGAAATATTCTTGGTTCAAGGAAAGCAGACAAGGGGAAATGAGCAAAGTATATTTACAGCTGTGAAAGAAATCCTTTTCTATAAAACTGCAAGGTCTTTTATCCAAGGACAGCAAGTAGCTGTTATAACAGTGAATGAAACCAACTGCTCTGCTGAGTCCTTAAATTGTTTTTTTTTTTTTTTTAATATTTTATTTCTCTTTGAACAGCAGTTGGGGATTTTTACTTTTAGGTCAGAATGCCATTGGGGGATTAGCACATCAAAATGCTGCAAAAATATTTTGCTTTTTATCTGCACCCCCATAAAAATCTCTCATAATTTATTCTGTACCTTGTGATGAATGTCAAACATTTTTGCAAACTTCAATGTACTGCATAAGAAGCATTTATTAACATCAAATGAATAGCACAGAAACAAAATGAAATGTAACTAATAAACATCATAATTTGACAGATTATGTAACATTCTGGTAGACATCTCTTTTTCACTGCCCTTGATGTTTTAGGACATGTCAAGAAAATTTTCTGAATCAAACATGTCCTCCCCAAAGAGAATTTTATGAGACCACATTATGATACCTATATTGACAGACACTGTTAACCTAAATCAAGAAAATAATTTTTTTTATAAATTCCCTTTATAAAATTATATTTATAAAATAAAATTATAAATTTATAAATTTTATAAATGTGGGACCGTAGGTTTACCTTGTACCCCCCAATCATAGAAGTGTTTCATGACAACCTGTAGGCAGGAAAATTCCCTTTATCCTTTGCATTCTTGTGAATACTAACCCTAAAACATAAAAAAAAAAAAAAAAACTTTTGATAAGACCCTGAGAGAATTATCCTCCTAGAAGTATCCTTTTTGCTTTGAGATGGACACAGAAATATACTTCCAGGCTATGCTTTGATACCATGGGGTTGTATCTAAGACATCTATTTGCCACCTAAACTATGATGTCTTCAGGCTTACCCCAGTCAGATGACCAATGTTAAGGGTAATTTTTAGAGTTGAGACTGAATATATATTTTTAGTGGTCTCCAGGGATTTAAACTCTAAATCCCAATAAAATACTCAAGTCAGAATGGAATTTTATGGTGGTTTATTTACAATAGAAGGAAGAAATTAAGTATGAGGGAGAGAGAGGGAAAAGGGAGATCTGTTCTGACCTGGTCTGAGCCAGGGGGAATTCAGAGGCCTCAGCCAAGAGACCTTCCCAGATGATTAAATCTAGCTCGTCTTCCTGCCACAAGGCCTCCTTGGAGGCTAGTGCCTCCAGAAAGAGCCACGGCAAAATGGAGTTAGCCTAAACACTCACCACGTGGTCGTTTAAGAGAAGCAGTCTGAGGTCCCATGCTGGAGTCCCTCCAAGTCATCTTCCACTGCCCAAAGTTCCTCTCACAGGAAGTGACACAAAATATGAAGGCAGTTCTTTACATCACTTCCTGTGTCTCACATGTACCAATGGTGGCTTAAACTTGGCTTTGGACAGCCCAGGGGGGTCAGTCAGTTGTTTCTGATTCATCACTTGCTAGCACACGTGGGTCACAGACCCATCCTCCCTCCCACTTAATTCTTAAGTGGGGGTGTTTATATTCCTGATTGCTACAATTCTAAATACTAAGCAGGGTGGAGTAAATCTAAAATTCATATCACCCCTCTTTGTGTCTGAGTACATATCCTCCTCAAGTCATGTATAGCCTGTTGAAAAGAGTATAAAGACACCAGAAGTGAAGTGCTCTGTGAGGCAGCTTTCACTGTACTCCCAGCCAAATTCAACATGAATTCTAAGTTAACACATTTCTTTTTATTTCTCAGCTTTTAGAATCTTGCATTCTTGCAAAAGGTACTCACCCTGAATTCAAGGGGTTCACCTCAAGCTCCCCACAACACATCCTAATATCTTTGTGTGCTTAGGATAATACACACACACACACATAATGAATGTATGTGTAGTTTATATATATTTTTATGACCTACTGCTTTCCTCTCAAGACAAATCTTCACTTGCCCTATTGTTATCCTAGCTCTAACATTCACTATGCAAACAGACTACCCATAAATTCAGTTTTTAACAGATTTTTCCCATAGAATTTTTCCCAAGAATATTAAATTATAAGTGAGAAAATGAAGCAGATGTGTCAGGTGGTACATTAAGACCAGTGAACTAAGGTGATCAAAGTATTAAAAAGAATACACAGGCATACCATACTTTACAGACAATATAGATTGACATCTTAAAAACCACTTAAGGAGGTCAATAGATTTATTATCATTATCACTATTTTACTGAGATGTGAAAGAAAGAATGGGGTTCATTGCTAAAGCAAGATCCTGGGAGAGGAGAAGTAAATAACATTCGATGTTTGTAAGGCATTTTATGAATTTTAACACTATAAATAATGACATTAATAATATAAATATTACATATTAAGTTATATCTCATATAATTGAGAAAATTATGTTTCTTTTCATATTATATTTACTGAGCCAATCTTTATAAATATTGAGAAATGTAGAAACACAGAAGATTAATGAGTAAAACATCATGCTATATGGTCTATTAAGTTAGATGAAATAAGTAAGTTCCTTTGTCTTATTATTGTAAAAGAGAGAAAGACAGGTAGAAACCTTTGCAGAATTAGAGGGGAAAAGATTAGGGGCTCCTTTCCCCAGTCCTCCATCCCTTACATTGAATTATAAGAAGGTAATGAACCAAATATTGTTTTATAGCCTCATATAAGCAGTCTGATTGCATACAAACATTATCTACAGGTGAGGCCTATCTGTTAGGCCTGCATCCTATTTCAAACCAAGTGTGGGGCATCACTGGTCTTTATATGAAGATACCAACCAATTATTTCAGTTCCAAAGCCAATTATTTCACTATCAACTTATTTTATTATAGGATAGAAGGAATCTAACCATTAAAAGTATGTGGAATACCTTTTGGAAGTGTCCTTTTCTCAATAAAATGTTATTTAATTGATTTCCTATATATAAGGAAATATTTTTGCTTTGGCCAAAAATCTTGAAAAAAACAAACTCTATCTCATTTGTCTAATATCTTCAATATGGAATCTTTTTTTTTAATAAAACAGTGTCAGAAACTCATGACACTCATTCAATGAAGGCTATACGGTAACTTGTGGCAATGATTTTATATATCTTGATCTCTCCTTGAGACTTAAAAAGTAAAGACTTGGAATAGTTGGGACATTTGATGAGAACAAGAGAGAGCTTCCAGAAGGAACAAAGATATATGAGCATTTGTTTTGAAAGTTACAGAGATCTTGTCCCAAAAGCTGGGATTGTTGGGTTTATCAAACACTAGTTTGCTAAAGTAATTTACCCCCTGGTCTATTCCATTGATTCACCCTACTCTCTATTAGCCAGTACCAATTGTTTTGATGATACCATTGCTTTATATTAGAGTTTAAGCTCTGGTACTGCTAGGTCCCCATTCTTCACTTTTTTTCATTATTTCCCTTGATATTCTTTTTTTTTTAAATGAATTTAATTAGTCAGTTTAGAACATTATTCATTTGGTTACAAGGATCATTGGTTACAAGATTGGTTATAAGAATCATATTCTTTCCCTCCCCTCCGCCACCCCTTCCCGTAGCTGACGCGCAATTCCACTGAGTATTATTACATGTGTTCTTGATGAGAACCCATTTCCATGTTTTTGATGTTTGCACTAGGATGATCATTTAGTCTATATCCCCAACCATATCCCCCTCGACCCATGTAATCAAGCCATTGTTTTTCTTCTGTTTATACTCTCCCTTGATATTCTTGTTCTTTTGTTCTTCCAGATAAATTTGTTATGTTTTTTTTTAATTCAACAAAAAATTTTAGTAGTTTGATAGATATGGCACGGAAAAAGTAAATTAAATTGAGTAGCATTGTCATGTTTATTATATTAGCTCATCCTACCCATGAGCAACTAATGTTTTTTTCTAATTATTGAGATCCAGTTTTAGTTGTGTGAAAAGTGTTTTGTAGCTGTGTTCATATAATTCCTATGTTTGTCTTAGCACATAGATTCCTAAATATTTTATATTGTCTAGATTGATTTTAAATGGGGTTTCTCTTTCTAACTCCTGCTGCTGAGTTTTATTAGAAATAAATAGAATTGCTGATGATTTAGGTAGGTTTATTTTCTGTCCTGAAACTTTGCTAAAGTTGTTAATTATTTCCACTAGCCTTTTAGTTGATTTTCTAGGATTCTTCAAATATACTATCATATCATTTATAATTATTTTAATTTCCTCTTCATTAGAGATTAGATCACCCTTTTCATCTTTGATACTGTTAATTTGATTCTCTTCTTTCTATTCTGCTGAAAGGAAGATGAACTGGAGGACTTCTATAATTTGAAAGACCTTCAGGAATTAACGTGGAGAGAAATAAGCAGAACAAGGAGAACATTGTACAGAACATTGTGTATGGCACAACCAAATGTAATAGACTTTTCTACTAGTAGCAACTAAATGATATAGGGCAGTCCAGAAGAACTTATGAAAAAGAACACTGTCCACATCTAGAGAAAGAACTATAGGAGCAGAAATGCAGAAGAAAAATATATGATTGATCACATGATTCGATGGGGGTATGTTTGGAGTTTTGGCATTAAAAGATCACTCCATTGCAAATATGAATAACATGGAAATAGGTTTTGAATAATGATACATGTACAACCTAGTGGAATTTCTTGTCAGCTCTGGGAGGGGGGAGAGTAAAAGGGAGGGAAAATGAGTCATGTAACTATGAAAAAATATTATAAATAAACCAATTTAAAAAATAAAACAAAGAAAATTACAGAGAAACCAATAGTGGCTTCATACCAGAGTAAGAGTACAGCCTTTAATTATTTTGAATATCTCCTATCCAAACTTTAGAAAATGAGTAGGAAATAATCAAAGGCAAGAGTGAGGTTTTATATTATTTCACAAGAAAAAGGTAGTCATCGATATTCTTGATAAAATGAACAGTATTATTTACTACATGAAAATAGCAAGTAGGAGATTGTGTATACATGTTTTCCACAATATTCTAAATATGATCCTTATGAACTGGAAAATCTGTATTTAAAGAATATATACAATTCAAACATAAGCTGGCAAGATATATTTTGAAGGTGAATTAGGAGCTACTTGTAGATTATACAACTGGCAAATCAGAAGTTATAGAAATGATAAAAGAAGACATGGATGCTTATCAATCTAAAATATGCCACCTTGGGACAAAAAAAAAGAATCCAAAAGCATGACCATAGATGTATGCTTCAAAAAGGAAAAAAAATGTGGCAAATATTCAATGAAAAAAAAGTGAAAAATCTAGCTCCTAAATAAATTATTTTCAAGAAGTGTTGTCAATAATAAAAGAGTATCTTTGCAAATGAACTTAAATACAAGTTATTACAGATGTGATGATTTGAAGTAAAGTTTTCTAGGCTTATATTTCTATTTTCATGGCCATGTGGATAAAAATAATTAAAAAACAAAACTCCACCTTTGTTAGTAGATGTTGTTTAGTCTACTAAGAATTTCTTAAATTGTTATTTTTTTATTGTTACCAGACTCCTTTATTCCAAGCAATGTACTAGTTACTAGAGATAGAAAGACATTTGTGTGGCAAAGATGTTGAAAATTTGAAAATTAGAATAAATGGGAAGTTTTTTGGGAAGGTATTATGTTGGCACACATAATTTGAGGTAGTAATTAATATAATATTAAAGTAATAGACCATAGTTTCAAAAAATAGGTAAGGGAGTAAAAATGAAATTGAAAAGGGGTAATATAAAAGAATATTTTATTTTAACTTAGAAAATCTCATTCTGAATTCTATCTCTGCCACAAAATTCTGGTGTGAATTAGGACAATTCATCTTACCATTATGAATCTCAGTTTCCTAATCTGTTTAATGATGTGACAGAAATATTTGACTTCTTAAGTCTCTTCTGTTTGGAGAAATTTAAATAATTAGATTATGATTCTTTTGTTAATATGCTAAATTATAACTGTGTTCTTTATAGTAAGAGGAAGACCCAGTTATTAGTTCATTGAATAATTATGTATAGGAGAATATATTTAGTAAGAATTATCAAGAAATAATTTTAAAAGTACTGTATTCTCAATTAAAGTGAGATTAATTTAAGTATACTCTTAGAAATGGGCATCTCAACTGCTTATCTGGGTATTTTGAGACTCAGTCCTTGACTTTCTGGCATCCCCAAACCCCTAACCCTTTAATTTATAAAGGTTAACTCAAGATCTGTTGAGTCTGTTAATTTCATTCTTGTCTATGCTTGTACTTATGCTATAAATATCTGCAAGTTGTGAGACCCTGGAGTCACAGACCATATTAGGAGTGTTGGTAGCCTCTGGCTTTTGTGATCTACAGCTCTCATAATAAAGTCAGTTTTGCTCAAAAGATCTTTGCTCAGTTCTTTCTCTTCTAATGTGTCCAGATTTAAATGTGCAATCTTAGCCTATTTCTTGAGATATCCACTGAGGCTCCATAGTTTCTATAATTTTGATATAAAATAATAACTATCCCTTGATATAAGTACATTTTAAAAAGTACAAATGTATGTTTTGAATGATTTTGAGGGCCTCCACTAAAACAGCACCTAGTAATTTTGGGGGGAAATGTATGCATGGGTTATTGTACTCTATTTTTGATAGCCTGGTGATTCTTTATGAAATAACTCTGTTAGATAATGATCACCTTAATAACAACTAAAATTTACATACAATTCACAGAGCACTTTCCATTAATAAATAATTATTGAATTGCCTTTGTTGAAAACCATGGGATTTCTCATTTGACTGAACCCAAGAATCCATTCATACTATTATTTCCTTTTGTACTTTTAAGAATTATGTTTTAAAAAAGTTTGATGACATTCCCCTAGATATATAGCTACTTCATGGTATTCAGGATCAGAATTAAAATTCAGGTTTTATTGCGCTCCAGTGTTTAGTGTTTGATAATGCTATTAATTCAATTTAAAATTAAAGAAATATATGAGGGAAATTCTACAAACTTCTACCTTAGTTTTAAGCAGTTTCAATAATGTCTGAGATGCTCTGCATTGAATCAAATAATATTAATTTGCTTTTATTTTGTAACATTAATTTTTTCATATTCTTTAGTTATTGATGACAATGATATGGCTCAGTGAACCTCTCATAGATCTGCAGAATGTCTTAGTGTTAGATTTTGCATTTGGATATCTGATTCAGCTGGAAATGACTTGGAAACATACACAGAATCAGACAAATGCTCATGGGCTACATGAGGAGTGAAATATGAACAAACTTTCTCTCAAATGTGTGTCCAAGTTGAATTGTGGGAACTATTAAAATTAATCTTTGGATACTAATGGAATATGAGCCCTTAAATTAATTTGTATAGATAAAGGAAAACCTAGGTTCATGTTCCTATCTCTGACATAAACATACTGAGTGACACTTGTTGTAGTTGTAGTAAGTGTTTGGGTTTTGTTTTTTTTTTGGTAATTTGTTTTATAAAGGCTACACTTGTTCTCTTAAAGGGAGAAGGGAATCCATTGGAATATTGGAGCTGGAGCCTTTAATATAATATAAAATTAGCTAATATTTATTTAGAGTTCTCTATGTGCGAAGCACGATGCTAAGTATTTTACAGTTATCTCATTCGATCCTCACAACTACCCTGGGAAGTAGGTCTTATTACTATCCCCATTTTATACATGAGGAACCAGAGCCAAATGGAGGTTAAGTAACTTCTTATAGGTACATAAAAAAATAAGGTTCCTAGAATTCTTAGCATAATAGAATAATCACTTTCCTACTTCTGAATCACATGACCTTTTTCTAAATGCAGTCTAATTGTATGCTAGCTTTTATCTATATCTGTATCTAACACCTATCTATCTGTCTATCTGTCTATCTCTCTCTCTCTCTGATTGAGTATATTATATATATATATATATATATATATGTTAGTATGTGTTAGTATATATGTGTTAGTAATTAAAGTAAGATTAATTTTCTGTGCACTTTTGACTGAATAGTGTAGTCTCAGAATTGGAGAACTCAACTGTTTAATATATATATATATATATATATATATATATATATATATATATAAAGAGAGAGGGAGGGAGATGCTTATGTCACTGAGAACTCATATTGAATTTGTAATTCATTCTGGAATTGGAACAATACATACTATTGTGTCCAAAGCAGAAGAGCAGTAAACGCTAGGCAATGGGAATTAACTAACTTGTCCAGGACCATGCAGCTAGGAAGTGTCTGAATCCAGATTTGAACAGAGGACCTCTTGTCTCTGGGCCTGGCTCTCTATCCACTGAGCCACCCAGCTGCCCTCTTTATAGGTCATTTTTTACAGGAAATATTGTCCCAAAATGCCTACTCCATTAAGCTTGGCACAATTGGTATCTCTATAATGCTTCAGGAGATTTTCAAATCTAAATGTAGAACTTTAGACTTTGACTTTTTTATCATTTGATTTAACCTATCATCACAGAGAGGTTTTATAATGACTGAATAGGGTGAATAGAAAGAATACTTGACTTGGAGAGAAGTCCTGAGTACAAATCCTACAATTGACATTTACTAATTATGTGAACAAGGAAAACTGCTTTTCTTCTAGGAGATACAGGTTTCTCATGTACAGATGAAGAATTGAGATAATATCTATAATAACTAGCTTACAGGCAATTTATATGACCTCCTTATTAGGACACTGTGACAAGAGATGAAAAAGTCATTGAAAAGGTGTGAATGTCTTTAACTAATAGAGATACTAATCATTTGGGAGGCATATTATGAGCTCCCAGAAGGGAGAAAAAAGATAAATGAGTTTCTGTCACTGTAACTCAGTTTAATAAGGTGAGGCTGGAGGTCTTATAGTTATTGGAATAGCCTTTTTTCTATGCCAACGAGGTGGGATTTAGGAGGTTAAAAATCTTGGACTTAGAAGGTTAATGAACAACAAAAAATGTTGACTATTTTTGAGATATTTTAATTTGGGGAGGGTTATTAGAAAATGGTGAAGATATTTCCTGGAAACATCACTGGGCAACTTTGAGCTTCTAACATCAAAAAGAGAAACTGATAAACTTTAAAGGGATTTGGTGTAGCTTAAAGTGCTAAGAAAAATGACCTACTATGTTTCACCAAGTAGTTAGAGGAGGCAGAGCTCAAAAGCAACCAGAAAGTCACTTACCTGAAGTTGAAGCTATCAGAGCCCAGGAAGAAGTCTTCCAGCTAGTCTGAAAGGTGTATGAAAAGAAATCCTTGATTCTTCACCTAAGAATGTGATTTTCCTCTAGCTTTGTTCTATGTCAATGTGGATTATATTCCCATAGTGTATATATGTGGGAGACAGGGAATAATTTTATCCTTTGTCTTTTTATGTTGTTTTCTTTGCTCTCTTGTTGGAATTGAATGCTTTGCTACTTGATTTATTCTTCTTGCCTGAACTATTGGTAGACAAAGCATTTAATGTGGCTTCAAATCATTCATTACCCTTACATTAAACCCACTAACCTATGGGATTTCAAATGTGAGTAGAATAAATGACATATTTAGAAAACTGTTTGGAAATCTCAAGGGAAGTTTGTATCATAGAATTAATTTTGCCTGGCAAGATCATACATGACACAATGAATAACAACATTTCTCTCTTTTTCCAATGTTACAAAATGGCAGGGATTTAAAAGAAGGAAAATAAATAGACAGACAAAAATAGAACTAAATAATCTGATCTCAACTCACTCACAGATATAAAATTAGTCTTGTCCAGGTCTTTATGGTCAATGGTAAACCGGATGGAGATCAATTAATGAACATGAATGTAGAAAATGCTAAAATATTAGTTTGTTTTCATATGGCTGCTTTTCATAGGTGGCCTATAATCTGAGCTGGCCACATAGTATAGATCCTGTTCAATTTGCTCACTGTGTGCATCTCCTATATCAGACTTGATTAAAAGGTGAGGTCAGTTTCTTTAAAATGCAAATATGAATTAAAATATTCTACCCACACACTATGCTAGTCCATTGAGAATTTTTTAAACCTCAGCTCTGTTGATTCAAGTACCATTTTCACTTCATTTGATTTTACTCTAGGCACAATTAAGTTTAGATATTGAAGCTTATATGGTTTATGGAGCAGTTAACTGATATATAAGAGAGTGATGGTCTTAGCTGCTGGGTTTTTTGAAGGGGGGGAAGATAATGGTGCATTCTTCTCCCTTGATGGCTTCTGCCTGACCAAAAGAGATGAGACACTAGAAAAATCAAATATTTTCTAAAGAAGCATTTGTTCAATAAAGAGAGGAAGGATTTCTTTTAAGCTGTTCCTTTAGGTAACTTAGACAGTTAATGACAGTTTGAGCTTTGAGTTTATGTTTAATAATATACTAAAACTGATATTTCATCTCTTTGTTTTCACTTAATGTATGTTTGGTTTTCCTTTGTTGATATTACAGTAAATGGAACTGTTGGTATGAGAGGAAAAACATTGCAATCATCATAAATATCTTCATGGAAAATAGTAACTGAAGTTGCATTTTAAATGATTGCCTGGAATTGATTTTCTGCATCTGAAGATACACTAATTACAATGGAACAGAATAAAGAAAAAAAAAACCCTACAGCACTTCATTTTAATAATGCTGATTAGAATGTATTTCTAACAAGCTTTAACTACATAGATAAATAACACAATCCATTAATATAAACATGAGCTATTTCTGTCTGTCACAAAATCAATTGTACAATCATCCCTACCTTGTGTATTTATCTCACTACTTCTTATCCTATTTAATAAAAATTACTTTTAAAAGGATACTTAATTCTGTTTATTTTTAAAGATATAATTAAATATATTGCCTGTTCTAACCTTATTAATTCATTCTTTTGCTTCTTTGTTTTTTGTTGTTGTTTTGTTTAATTCTAAGGTTATGTTCTTTTTGGGAAAGAGATCACATAGGGCATATTCTTGGCATGAAATTTTCTATTTTTACCAATGACATATCATTAAACTCTGATATAATCACAACCAGGATAACAAGGTTGTTTCTAAAGACAGTAAAGTCCTTCTAAAGCTATTGCATTAATTGGGATGCCATAAAATGTTATTTTCTGTATACATATATATATATAAATGAGGCACCACTACTATTCAATTAAACAGAAATATATAAATTTAAGTCTTAGTGCTGGAAGGAAGATAAGGTATCATTTAGTCCCAACCTCTCATTTTTAAGTTGAAGAAAGAAGGCCCAAAAAGCTGAAGGATTTCTCACATTTCTTATAGGTAGTCAGAGAAAGACCTGAGGAACATGATTTCTAACTCCAAATTTGGTATCTTGACATGTAAAGCTAGTTGATGAAAATCAGCTTTTAAAAAGTATATTTTATTTTCCTTGAATACATGTAAAAATGATTTTTAGTATTTTTAAATTTTGTTTTCTAATTCCTTGCCACTGTCATTGTGCCTGCCTCAATCATTCCCACCCCTTATCCTCCCAAAGATGGTAAAACAATCAGTTATATACTTTACATGTAGCACTCATGTAAAATATTTTCCATATTATTTTTTTTGAGGAAAAAGAAAGAAGAAATGGAAAGTTATATATATATATATATATAGGTGCATACATACATATATAATATTATATATAATGTACCAAGAGGGCAGATGGAATTTTTCATAAGGAGTCTTTGGGTTATCTTGGAACATTTTATTGCTGAGAAAAGATCATTCATATGAATTCTTTTTTTAAAGCATTCTTGTTATCCTGTACAACATTCTTCTGGTTCTGCTCATTTTAATTTGCATCAATTCATATTAGTTTTTACAATATTTTAAATTATCCTTTTCATCATTTCTTATAGCACAATAGTATTCCATTACAACCACATAAAGTAGCTTGTTCATCCATTCTCCAATTGATGCAAAACCCCTCAATTTCTAATTCTTTGCAACCACAAAAAAAAGCTACAATAAATATTTTGTATTAATATATCTTTTCCCTTTTTGCAGTTTTTCTGGGATACAGAACTACTATTGGTATTATTGGTTGAATAAATACATACCACTAAAGAGCTCTTTGGGGATAGTTCCAAATTGCTTTTCATAATGTTGGATCAGATCACAATTCTACCAACAGTGCATTAGTGTCCCAGTTTTCACCCATTCACCCAATATTTATCATTTCCCTTTCTGTCATATTGGCCAATCTGATAGATATGAGGTGGTACCTCAGATCTGTTTTAATTTGCATTTCTCTAATCAGGAGTGACTTAGAGCTTTTTTTTTTCATATGACTAGAGATGACATTGATTTCTTCTGAAAACTGCCTGCTCATATCATTTTATCCTTTACCAACTGGAAAATGACATATTTTATAAGTTTTACTTAATTCTCTTCATATTTGAGAAAGGTAAATTTTATCAGAGATATTTGATATAACTCCCCCAAATATTTCTGCCTTCCTTCTAATCTTGGTTGCATTAACTATTTGTATAAACTGTTTTTAATTCAATATAATCATATTATCTCTTTAACATGTTAGAATGCTCTTTCTCATTTGGTTCTAAATTCTTCTCTTATCTATACATCTGACAGGACGAATTATTCCACAATCATCTTAATTTGCTTGTTTTATCACCCTTTATATTTAAATCATGAACTCAAGTTTATACTATCTTGTTTTGATGGTATACACCCAGTATATGTATGAGCAACTAAAGTTTCCCACTTGTTTAGATCTGACTTTGTGTAAAAAGTGTTTTATAGTTATCATCAATGTAATTTCCTGGGTTTGTCTTGGCAGGTAGATTCCCAGATACTTTATATTATTGACAGTTATTTTAAATGGAATGTCGTTTTCTATCTCTTCCTGATGAACTTTGTTGATAATATATAGATATGTTGATATGCTTTATATCTAATAACTTTGCTAAAGTTGTTAATTATTTCAATTATTAATTTTAGTTGATTGTCTAGGATTTTCTAAGTATAACATTATATCTGTGAATAGTGATTGCTTTGTTTCTTCTTTGCCTTTTCTATACAGTTGTTTGAAATCAGATCTTATTGACTTCAGACCCCGTGTTCTATCCATTATGCCACCTGGCTGCTCCTCAAAATTCTAAGAGCTCTATTGTCTCTTCTCTGTTTAAGAACATACTCAGTCATTACAATTTTACAGTATTCAGTTTGTTGTTGTGGGATTTTTTGGTCTTAATTATTGTTCTTTAATTTTATACTGTTGCATTCATTAAGCATATTTTTATCCTACATAATTCAGATTTCATTTATCCATGTAAGACTCCTATTTCTGTCTATTTTTCATACTGATCATTGCTTAGCATATTTACATTCCAGTGCTTTCATGTACCACATTTTATTTATATATCCCCTAATCAATGGGTATCTTTTTTCTTGTTCTTTGTTATCACTAAAAGGACAAAATATGGTACAAAATATTTTTGAGTATATGGAACCTTTTTTTTAATTTTAATGATCTCCTTGTAGTGTGAGGGGAATAGTGAGATTAAAGGTCAAATTATTTGAATGTTTTAGTCACTTTTTAGCATTGTTTTCCAAAAGTGTAACAATAAATATGCAGCTTCCATAATGGCATATGGGCTTGCCTATCTTTCCATAACCTTTACAAAAGGGTATTTCTCACATCATTTTTAATATTTGCCAATTGGTTTCCTACAACCTAAGTTTCCTACAGGATACTACCGTCTAGAGAACTAGTGCAAAATCTTGAACAATGCAGATCCCAATTTATACCACCTTCCATAATTTGTTAATTTATTTCCATTTCTTCCTATAATTTTGACACTCTGTATGTTTACCTGTTATTCTTCACTCTTATCAAATAGACAACATATTATCTATTTCTATAATCTGATTCCTTAGGGAGGAATTTTACTAATTTTCTTCCAGTTTCCTGGTTATATATTTTAGTTTGGTTGTTTTTCAGCTTCCTCACAATCACCATGAACTTGTTCACTTTCTTGTGTATATAGTCATTTCTTTTTATTTTTAAGAAACTTTTATATTTCATTACTCATTAACATACATCAAAACTTGTAGAATGTTGATATTAAAAAGATGAGCTTTTTACTTCCATAATAATCTTGAAATTATTAAAGAAGCTTTAAAAAAATTTTCCCAATGGCAAAAAAGCTCACTTTACTTCCTCCATTCAATGTAATTTTATGCATACATATATACATGCCCAAATAATTGTTAATACTTATTTTTCAAAATGCACACATATATGTAGTATCAAAGTATTTGTTTATATATGCACACATGATGCATATATGTATAAATGCATGTATATATGTATGTACAAAATTATATAGACTATCATTCCAGGTACATGTCATTATGTAAATAATAGACAATAGATATTCTTTATCAGTTTTGTCTTTTTTTTTTTGCTTGATCTCTTCTAGGAGTCTGTGCCATATTTACATGTGGCTTAATTCATGACAAGGTCATAAATAAAATGCAGCATCAGGAGGATTTCACCATACATGGTAAATCTCTTTTTGACTTGGCCTTTGTGCTCCTTTTTCATCATGGTAAATTTTTGTCAAACTTAAATCTCCTGATTTTATATCTTTCTTAATATGTATGATGAGGAGGGTCAAAGAAATGGTTCACTGTTACTTTTTCAAGAGAAATCAAATTATTTTGATAGCCAGATTTGAAACCTTGTTTTAAAAAAAAGAGCCTTTGAGGTTATATTTTGCTTTACTAAATAAAATGCTATTTCATCATCAATATAAATTAAATAAAAGATCTATACATATTTCTATAATTTTTACATAGTAAATATAGACAGCCTTATTGAATGTCAATTGTGAAAGTCTATTGATTTCCTACTAATATTTTCTTTGAAGAGTCCCTCAGTTTACATATAGCTATTATTATTAAACATTTCCTTTTTCATGTATAATAAATTTGAAAATCCCCCCTTAATTTTTACGTGGGTTTCTACCTTTCAGGTACTTGCATAATGAATTGCTTCCCTCTTAATTGTGCTTCCTCTAGCATATGAGTGAGGTTCACTTGATTTTTCCTTTTTTTCTAAGGGGTTGCCATTCACAAAAACAAAAACAAAAAAATTAATCAAGTATCTAGCCTATTGGGGAGACTCTCTATACTTAACTAGGTTATTTTACAGAAAATAGACTCTGCCTATTGTAAAAGCAAAACTTAAAGCATTCTGAATATCATAGGTCTTTCAGATCTCATACTCTAGCAGAATAGCCTTCCAGAATACAGTCATATCAGTCTTATGGTGAGGAGTCCAAGAAAGATTTTGCAGAACCCATTGATATGAAACTTCATAGGCTACAGCAGAGAAACACAATCAGTTTTTCAAATTCATACTAAGTAAAAGGAAGAAGTTTATTATCATCATAGAAGAACTGGACAGTATGTTTTTGTTTTCTGATTCTTACATTTCAATTTGATGGAAAATAAAGCCATAACTAATTATTATTGCACCATGGACAGGGAAGGGAGGCATTGAGTGGAGGACTAGGAATAGGGGACTAGGATAGGCAAAAGACTGAACACAAATGCAGTTGCACTAGGAAAGGGGAGGTGATTTGCTGCCATTTATACAGAGGTTAGGGAGGAGTATCTCAGGAAAAGGGCACAATTATGATAGGTCAGGGGTAGAGGGGAAAAAGTTATGTTATGATAGTTTTGTGAAAAGCTGGCAAGGATAAAAGAAAGGATTATACTGCAAGGTATGTGGCTAGTCATCGTCAAGCAGAGGAAGTTCCATTCCTTCTCCTGCCATCCTAGGTATAAGCAATGTTAAAGTTGGTCACTTGCTAGTTATGCCTCAGAATAAAATCCATAAAACAAAGGCACTTTTCTATTTTGAAAAAAGGGATGAAAAGGGAAAAATATTACTATTCTCTATACAAAATTAGTCATCTAATGATCTAAGGAAACAAACTGACACTTCTGTCCATATGGGAAAAGGAAACTAGTGAAAAGTTCTTCATGAACTTCCATTGAACACATTAAGACCTTTATTTGAGGACTTCAGAATTTGGAAACAGAGGACTCTTGGAAGAGAATGAAGATAAATTTAGAACATGGACATAAGAAAGCATCAGATTCCTCACACCTAGCAGATTGGCTAACATAACAGCAAAGGAAAGTAATGAATGCTGGAGGGGATGTGGCAAAGTAGGGACATTAATTCATTGCTGGTGGAGCTGTGAACTGATCCAACCATTCTGGAGGGCAATTTGGAACTATGCCCAAAGGGCGACAAAAGAATATCTACCCTTTGACCCAGCCATAGCACTGCTGGGTCTGTACCCCAAAGAGATAATGGACACAAAGACTTGTACAAAAATATTCATAGCTGCGCTCTTTGTGGTGGCCCAAAACTGGAAAATGAGGGGATGCCCATCAATTGGGGAATGGCTGAACAAACTGTGGTATATGTTGGTGATGGAGTACTATTGCGCTAAAAGGAATAATAAAGTGGAGAAGTTCCATGGAGACTGGAACAACCTCCAGGAAGTGATGCAGAGCGAGAGGAGCAGAACCAGGAGAACATTGTGCACAGAGACAAACACACTGTGGTAGCATCGAACGTAATGGACTTCTCCATTAGTGGTGGTGTAATGTCCCTGAACAACTTGCAGGGACCCAGGAGAAAAAAACACCATTCATAAGCAAAGGATAAACTATGGGAGTGGAAACACCGAGAAAAAGCAACTGCCTGAATACAAAGATTGAGGGGACATGACAGAGGATAGACTCTAAATGAACACTCTAATGCAAATACTATCAACAAAGCAGTGGGTTCTAATCAAGAAAACATCTAATGCCCAGTGGACTTACGCGTCGGCTATGGGGGGTTGGGGGGGGGAGGAAAAGAAAATGATCTATGTCTTTAACGAATAATGCTTGGAAATGACCAAATAAAATATATTTAAAAAAAAAAAAAAAAAAAGAAAGCATCAGATTGTGATAAGCAGTGACTAGTAAAAATAAAGATTCATTCATGTAGTGAAACATGAAGTCATTAGTGTTAGACCTGGAAAAAGGATGATTTAAATGTATATAGTTATTTAGGTATTTACTATTTGTGTGACCCTATGTAGATCACTTTCCTTCTCTGAGACTCCTTTTTTATTGTTTTAGGATGATGGTTGACTTGTGACACGCTAAGGATAAAATAAAATAATGTATAAAATGCTTTGCAAACCTTAAAGAGATATTCAAATGTCAGCTTCAATTATTTTTATTTAAACATTGTATTTATTTAGATATATTTATATTAATTATATTTTACTCATATACAGCAAAATCAATTTTATGTCATATTTTAATGAATGTTTTAACAGAATGAAAAGGCATGTACTCTTTCTTCCTCTCTTAGTTATCTCTGCCTAGAGAATAAGGTTGTCCATGAGGCAGCATGGCTCGATGAAAAGGGCACTCACTCTGAAATCAAAGGAATTGAGTTTAAATCTTAACCCCAAAGATTACTATTTGCCATTGACTTCCATCTGTAAAATGAGGCCATTGGACTAATATACTGATGTACCTTTAAAATCTAAAACAATGATTCCATCAACAATATACATTGACAACTGTTAGAGCAGATATGGTAAACCTACTGCACAGGTGTCAAAGATGGCACTAAGCCACCCTTGCTCCTCACCCCCAGAGTTTGTTGCTTGAAAGACAAAGGGACTCTGGCAGAGCTACTCCCTTCCCCCTTTCCACCATGCCTCAGCCTCCAACCTCTGCCCAGCAGCCTAATGGGACCACATGGGAGTAAGGCTGGTAGCTCACAGGCAGCAGACCTGGAGGGGAACAGAGTTCTCAGGCCATTCCTCTGCTCAGACCACTCCCATCCCCCTCTCTACACTCGCTGAGGATATTCCTCATTTCACCTTCCCCTCTATCCACCAGGCCAAATGGAGTGCTTTCTCCTCTCCTGTTTCGGGTAAATAGTGGGGTATATCCAGCATGGGGGAGAGGGGAGCACAGTACTTGGTATCTAGGGGGTGGGGTCTGGCATTCTGTGTCTAAAAAGTTTACCATCATAATGTTGTAGAGATTCAAGCATCAGCCCAAGTGAAACAGATGGTCACTATTAGGGCTTGTCATACACATACAACCCTTTTATGTTATAATAAATCAATATTTAAAAATTCTGATAGCTAAATCAGTTTTCAAGTTTTGAAATAATTGAAATACTAAAATACTTGATGACAATTATATAATCAGAAAATAATTCATATATGTTAAGAAGTGAAAACTATTTTTTGCCACTTGGTGCTCTGGTTTATATCCTGTAGCAACTAGGAAAATGTGTTTTTTTTTTCTATTTTTTTTTAAATGAGGAAGTTAATAACATCTCATTGGCAGACTTTTTTTTTCCAATTCTGACCTTTGCAAACTCTGTTGTTTTTTTTTTTAAATGCCTTCTTTACAAATTCTTCTTTCTCATATTAAAGAGTATGTAAAAGCTTACACTATGGCCTTTCTTTCTTTCACAGGGCTGGAAATTATCAAAGCTCTGTCTCAAACAACCTCAGCTGCATTTGGTCTGTTTGTTCCTAGGATTTGACTATTTTGGTGTATGTGTGAACTTTCCTGTGGCCAGCACAAGTTTCCTAGGTGGAGGAGGGCTAAGCAGATTGCAGAATAAAGGAACTGAACTAAATACTTACAATGGAATGGCACAGAGTTGACCCCACAAAGAGCAGTGAGTCCTGACAGTAGTATATCTGATGCAAGCTATGGCTCAGGTAACTGTCACAGAAATGTAGCTCTTTAGAATGTTGCCTCCTCTTTGCTAATAGTAAACCGTTTCCCCAGATTATTTCTGCATTTTGAATAAATGGGTAAGTGAAACTCCAAAATACGATTCACTATTACGAAGTACTCATAATGAAAAATATAATTCACCAACCTCAACATAGAGAATTGAACTCTGAGTGCAGACAGATGCATTTTTTTTTCATTTCTGTAATGCTTCTGGTTTTTTTTTTTGTTTGTTTGTTTGCTGTTTATATTTTTTGAAAAAAATGTGTAAATATTTTGCTTGACTTCATATTTATGTTGGGTTTTATATTTCTTGCCTTCTCAATTTCTTGCCTTGGGAAGCAGATACTAGGTGGAGATAATGTGAAAATGAAAATGAAAATAAAATGTATATGAGACAAAATAAAGGAATATCAGTAATCATCTTTCGTTAGTTTTGTGTAGCTTTTGGTACTGTTAATCTTATGGGATTTGATGATATTCCTCTTTCCTCCATTTCATTCAGTCTGTATCATGAATCTTTCTCAATCTTCTTTTCTGTCTTCTGCTGTCTAATTTCATGTATTCCCTAGGATTTGTCCTGTGGTTTCTTCTTTCTCTGAATTGTCTCTTAGAAAATTTATCAGTTATTGAAGAATTAAAGCACTGTTCTCTATAGATATTGTCTACTCATTTCATGTTGTTTTTTGTCTCAATTCTTAGATCTCATATTTCACCTTAAATATTGCTGGACATTTCGACTTAATAGTCCCAAAGAGATTTTAAGCTCATTTGTTTTAAACAAGAGCTCTCTTTCACCCTAAACCAGAAGTACTTAATCTGGGCTCCATTAACTAAGAAAGAAAAATGATAACTATTTCAATGTAATCAGTTTTCTTTTTATTAATTGCATATTATATGTTTTACCCATCTAAATCAAAATTAATTTTATGACATACTTTAATATATTAATAGAATTTGGAGGTATATACTTTCTTCTTGCATTTAAAAATTGTAATCAGAGGAATCCATAGGCTTCACTAGATTGCAAAAGAGGTGCGCAGAACAAAGATTAAGAACTCTTTCCTTAAAAATATGTTTCTCTTAACTTCCTGATATATTTTAATTAATTATTTGTTTATTAATAATAATATTCCCAGATATCTCTCTTCTTATCTCCACATCCTAAATGAAAGGAGGGATCATTTGACAAAAAGATATATGTGCATATTAAACTATATCTTGCTTATTTCTATTTATCATTTTTTTCTCTAGAGATGGACATAAACAAGCTATTTTTCAAATGATGTTTCTGTTGCTGTATGCAATATCCCCTTGGTTCTGCTCCTGCTTTCATAAATGCATGTAGATATATCCATGTTTATTTTTAATTAACCTGCTTGTCATTTCTTCCAGTAATATTTCATCACAACCATATGTAAACCTTAAAATTTCTTAGACTTATGAATGTTGGAAATTTCCCAATTGGGAAATTTCATACTTTAAAAAATCTCCTACTGATAATAAGAACTCTATTGGAATATGAAACTCCTTGGCATGGGAGGATCCTTCTCCTCCCTACTTAAGACTACTTTAGGACAGAAACCTTTTGCTAAACAATGGAAAGGGCTTTGACCTATGCTTAAGCATAGAACAGGAAGTTCTTTGAGTCATGATTGATTTTAGAATTGATACAATAGAGATACTTGGAATGACAGAACCAGGTCTTGGAAACTACAATCTCCACCCTACTCAGAGTAACAGGATTTAGGAAGGGCTGCAGCAAAGATCAAGATTTAATTATTTGAGAATATGACCTTCAACAGACATGTGCAAAGGGGGCAGACCTCTGGGCAGTCCTGGGTTAATCTAGAGCCACCATTGGCAGAGGGTAGAGATCAACAGTGATTGGTAGATGGGAGAACTGAGGGGAGGGAACTTAGATTTTTGGCTTAAAGATAGCGGGGTCTGAGGACTGAGGAGGTTTTATGTTCTGAAGGAGGTCTGAGAGGAGAGAGGTCCTGGAGGGAGAGCTCCTGGAGAGGTCTTAAAGGAGGCTGTGGAAGGAGAACTCAGGAGGAGTCAGGAGGAGGATTCTCTGGAAACATTTCTTGAAAGGAGGCTCTCTTGAAGGTGGAGCCTGAGGTTGGCATGAGAAGCCTTACCTAGAGAGATCTTGGGTGAGTGATAAAACCAACTGACTGATTTATCTCTTAGGACTGAGGTCTAGGCCTTATTGGTTTGAGACCCTTCATTCTTATTCCTTTCTTACTTTCTCTCTTTTTCTATTGATTAATCAGTGTATTACAAATTAAATTTCTCTATAAAACCCAGTTGGCTTGGGCATATTCATAAATTGGGAATATATTCCCTGGCGACCATCTTATATTTATATAAAACCAAGACACAGTAGAAAACATATTTCAGTGGTCATAATTGTTATATATTTCCCTTGCTCCCAAACATTTTAATTATCACAGTTTATGGCTCCCACTCTCTTATGTACAATTATTTAAAGCTCAAAACTATTTTAAATCTAACACATATGACACAACTTGTTCAGTCTTTCCCTGATAAATGTGTTTCCTCTCAATTTCCAAGTTTTTATCAGAACAAAGAGCTGGTATGAATATTTTAGAACATATAGGTTCTTTTCCTTTTACTCTAATCATCTTAGGAAAAACACCTAATAGTGGTATTGCTGTGTCAAAGGGTATATGCCATCTTATAACTCTTTGGACATACATATAGATTCCTCTCCAAAATGGCTGGATCTTCTCATACTTCCACCAACAGTACATTAGTGTCTCTATTTTTCCACATCCTCTCACACATTTGTTTTTTTTTTTTGCTCTTTAACCTCTTTAGCCAACCTGATAATTGTAAGTTAATTCAGACTTATTTTGATTTGCCTTTCTCTTATCAATAATGATTTATAGCATTTTTTCATTTGGTTACATAGAGCTTTGATTTCTTCATACAAAAACTGACAGTTTTTTTGACAAAGTATCAATTCATGAATGGACTCATTCTTAGAAATTTGACAAAGTTTTCTCATTATATATCAGATATGTGGTCTTTATTCAAGAAACTAGCTGTAAATCGCCTCCCATTTTCTGTTTTCTCTCTACTCCTAACTACATTAGTTTTGTCCAAAATATTTTCAATTTAAAATAATCAAAATGATCTATTTTACATATTAAGATGCTTTCATTCTCTTGTTTATTCATAAATTCTTCTCCAATCCCTAAATTAGGTAGGCAATCTTTTCTTGGTCCTTCTAATTTGCTTAAGATATCTATATTTATGTCTAGGAAATGTATCAATTTTAATTTTATCTTGGAAAATGGTGTGAGGCAATTGGTATATTTCTAGTTTCTTCCAGACTGATTTCTAGTTTTCCTAACAATTTTTTCAAATAGTGAATTCCTTTGATAAAAATTGTTGTGAAAACATATACAGATAAGAATTCATTATTTGGAAAAAATAACTCAGATAAGAATTTGTTATTTGGTGAAAAATAGTTGGGGAACTAGTAAGAAGTTTAATTTCTTTTGAGGAGATTAACATTTTTTCCAATTATCCACATTCACATATTAAGGACCATCTTCAAATTACTCCCAATGTCCAACTGCAAGCCTTACAAATTCTGCATCTATGATAACTTTTCAAAGTTAACCTATTTTATCATATCCTAATACAATCATACTAATTCAAACCTTCACTTTTCATCTAAAATGGAGAAAATAGTCCTTTCAAATAGCCTCCTAGTCATTTTTTACTTCAGTCTCTCTCTTAAAAAATAACCTATATTTTCTAAGATATTTAGAGAAGCTCTCTTTGTTGTAGCAAAGACCTGGAAACTGAGGGGTTGCCCACCAAATGAGGAATGACTAAACAAGTTTGGCATGAGACTATGATGGAATATTACTGAGCCACAAGAGAGAATAAGCTGGTTAATTTTTGAAAATAAACATGGAAGACATATGAATTTATGACAAGTGAAAAGAATACTACCCACACAACATTATATACAGAAACAGAAATGTTGTTTGAAGAACAACTTTTTTATCCACCTCTAGAGAAAGAACTGATAACAGAAACAGACATAGTTTTATATATACATATATGTTTTTTGTTAAAACATACATTCTCTTGTGCAAGAATGGTAAGAAAGGAAGTACCTATCTGGGAATTTTAATGTAACAGACAAATCAGAACATTTTTAAGAAGAGAAGGGGGATTGTTGCTGGGTCCCATTACTGAACATCCAGTCAATAATGTTATTCCCTGTACCTTAGCTCTGTAATCAGTCATTTTGTTCCCAGTCACATGATGATGTCTACCCTGTTCTGTTCTTTTTTTATGCCCCAAACTGTACTAAAGGGCAACTGTTCTCTTGCTAAAGATTTTTACCAAGAATGGAGGCAAGTCATCAACCCATTTATTGACAGGTAGTATGCCTCAGCTAATAAAATGTTATCTTGCTTGAGATCAGCTTCATTTTACTCTTTTTTTTAAATTCAGTTTAAGCAACAGCAAAATTGAATTTCAAAGGCAATAGCTGTTTTCTATTTATTTTTTCTTCAATGCCCCAGGACAACCTTGATATATATATGTCAATATATATATATATATGTATATATATATATATATATATAAAATTATCAGTAAATGAAAAGAGTTAAACTAATCTTCATTTAGTGAGCACTTGGAGAGTTATTTTCCACTTAAATTTAAATTTGTTATGCATTTTATGCATTTTAGAGATGTTTTCCTCTTTTTTCCTTTGATGGTAAGAGTTCTGGTCAAGAAAGCAAGAAGGAACAATGGCTGTCTAATCACTGGCATTGACCTCTGCATAACATTTACAATCATTATTTTATCTGACATGATTTTCCCCAACAGTCAAATAGCATTATCTCTATTTTACAAATGAGTATTTAGATCAAGGAGATTGAATGATGTTTCTAAAGTCTCAAAGTTAATAAGTAATAGAACGAGGACTAAAACTTGTTTCTGTTAGCCAAACTTTGGTTTATTTTCCATAGTTGGTCTAACTGAAATGAGTGTTTACAAATCTTCTGGCTAGAAGAGTAGAAATAATTTTGACATTGCAAAGTGTGAAGTATTTTACAGACTAATAAATTACCTGTTAAGTGTAATTATCCTTTAACTATCCAAAAAAATGACTCACCTTAAAAAAGGGTGACTTCAAATGATGATTGAAAATGTTCTGATGTACAAGAATTAAGCTCAAATTAAGCTCAATTTATTACCATGCAGGAACATATAACTCAGGTTTCCTTAAATAGTATGAGGTAAATGAAAATTAGATAATTTTTTATTAATCATTGTAAAATCATAGGTCTTGAACTGGAGGAAGGTACAGAAATCAGCTACATCAGGCACTTCATTTTAAAAATGAAGAACCTAAGATCTAGAGTTTGAACAAATTGGCCATATAGGTCTGAGGTAGGATTGAAAAAACAGATACTTTCTCTCCATAGTCAGTATCTTTCTACTATATTGAATTGCTTTGTGTTAGTCTTTTTTCTTATACACAATAGAAGGGACATTTGGAGAAAAATTTGTAATATTATTCATACTCTTCTCTAGTGTTTAGCTATACATGAATATGTCCTTAGTTACTCAAAGGCAATGGCAATAGAGAGAGCATTCTCTTAATGGCTGAAAATCTGGGAAGATTTCAAATTCATTTCCAGAAATAGTCTATGCTTCTCATTCAATGACCCAGCCTAATTAGAGAGAAATATTGATTATGACATTTTGAATGTATATATATATATATATATGTATATATATAATATTGTATATAATTCTTATTTCTTATGAGACACTGTTCTATTTCCATAATAACAATAAGAGAGTGGTGCAAAGATGTGTTTGGGGTGTGTGTGTGTGTGTGTGTGTGTGTGTGTGTGTGTGTGGTATTATTTCAGGGTAGCAACATGTGTTATTTTAAGATTGGATGGAGAAGATTCTCATAGTGGTTTTGAGCTTGCCTGTTTCTACACCGTTATTTTGGGTAATCTCTAAGACCTGTAATATACTATGAAAATTTAAAATTAGAGTACCTAAAATATCAATTTAACTGTTTGTCCCCATAATCTATTATTTTTGACCATTTGCTAATGAATTGATAGATTATGTGATGAACTAAACTACATTTATATTCATAATTTCACTATAAATAAAGCAGGATAATAAAGGAATTATAGTCAATTGAATGGCCATCCAACAAAAGTTTTTCAGACAGTCAAATAAAAGGGTTGAAAAATTTGGTTTCATTTGCCCAAAGGCAACAAGAAATATAATATTATTGGAGATTTTACCACCCTATTTTGTAATGCTAAAAATAATAAATCACAAAAATTAGAATCTGAAGGAAATTTTATAGCCTTTGTCAAATCCATATGTGAATAAGATTCTCCAATAATTGGTCATCCAGTCTTTTCTAAAGACCTCAAATAGGTCTTTTGAGATACTGCATTCCACTTTGGAAAACTTTTGTTTTAGGAACTTTTTTTTTCCTTTTCCTTATATCAATTCTTATTTTTCCTTGGTCTGGCTTTCTTCTCTTTTGCAAGACAGACAGATCACTTCTTTCACCACAAATTTTTCATCATTTTCACTCTAAAAACAGTTCTTTTATGAGAATCAGATATAAAATAGAAATTCTCTTTATTTTTTCTAACTTTTGAAAGATGGAATTAACATTAAGACAAGGCAAGGAATTAAGTACTCTATTCTTGTGTGTGTGTATGTGTTTGCTTCTTTGAGGCAGGATGGGTAAGTGGAGAGAGAGATCAAATAATATATAGTGATGGAGAGATAAAGAGAACTCTAACAAATTGGATTTATTGTAATAACTTAGGTATGACTTATGTGAAAAATATTTTATATTTTTGCTTATGGGTTTGTTTATTCATTATTGTCTACAATTACTTTAAATGGAATTTTCTTTCTTATCTCTTGCTGTTGCTTTTGGTGATAAGTAGAACTGATTATTTGTAGTGTTTTTTGTTTAATCCTGCAACTCTGCCAAAAACAAATTCCTTGTTTCAATTAGTTTTGGTTGTTGTGATTCTTTGGGAATTTCCATTATACTATTATACCCTCTAAAAAGAATAACAACTATGTTTCTCTAATACCTTTAATGTATTTTTCTTCTCTTACTGCCAAGTTGATTTTTTGTTAGCATTTGTTAACATTGTAACAAATGTAAAGTAGTAGTGATATCTGTGCTTCACCACGATCTTATTGAGAAAGTTTCTAGCTTAACAATGCTAGATGATTGTTTAAGTTAGATGTCATTGATCAATGTAAGAAAAGAAGTTTATTTATTCCAATTTTTCTGTTGTTTTTATAGGGAATGAATATTGTATTTTGTCAATAAGCTTTTTCTGCATCTATAAGATATATATAATTATATGGTTTCTGTTAGTTTTGTTATTGAATTGGTCAATTATGCTGATACTGAACCAACCCTGCATTCCTGGTATAAAATCAACCTAGTAGATAATCCACGAGGTAGACGATCCTTGTGATATATTGCCATAGTATACTTGCTATTATTTTATTGAAATTTTTTGCATCAACATTCACTGGGGAGATTTGGCTATTGTTTTCTTTCTCTGTTTTAGCTCTTCCTGATTTAAGCATCAGGACCATATTTGTGTCTAAAAAGGAACTTAGTAGAATACTTTTTTCATTCATTTTTCCATATAGTTTATATAGTATTGGAATTAATTATTCCTTGAATGATTGATAGGGTTCACTCAAAATCCATCTAGCCTTAGGGTTATTTTTTCTTAAGGAATTAACTGATGGCTTGCTCAATTTCTTTTTCTGATAATTTTTTTAAGTGACCTATTTCCTCTCCTGTTAATCTGGGCAACATTTGTGTGTATGTCTGTATAAATAATTTAAATATGTGTGTATTTAAATAATTTTTTTCACTAAATTATCAGATATATTGGCATATAATTGGGAAAATAAGTCCTAAAAATTGCTTAAATTCCTTATTCATTGGTTGTGAATTTGCCTTTTTTCATTTTTGATACTGATAATTAGGTTTTTGTCTTCCTTCTTTTAAAAAAAAATCCAAACTAATCAATGGCTTTTATTTTTTAATTAAATACACTCCTTGTCATATTTATTAGTTAAATGGCTTTCTTACTTTTAGTTATATTAATCTCTTCTTTGACTTTTATGATTTCCATACCAGTATTCAATTTGGGGTTTTTAATTTTATTTCAAGGGTTTTTTTTTTAGTTGCTTGTCCAATTAATTAATCTGTTCTTTCTTCAAATCACTCTTGATTTGAAAATGAAAATTAATGACAAAAATGAAAATCATATATATTGGCAGGGATGTGGGGCAATTTGGAACTGTGAATTATTCCATTTGAAAATCCACTTTGATCAATATCAGGCCCACCCTTTGATTGAGTATGTATATGTGTATCTGGGAGGATGCTAGAGGCCTCGAGGTCCCCTGGCTCCAGAAAGATTCTGACCCCAAGTTCAGAGTGACTCCTAGCTCCCAGAAGATTTGGCTCTGAACAAGACTGAGTTCAACTATGTCGAACCACAGAAATGGAGCAGGAACTTGTTCCCTTTTGAGCTGGAAATTCATGGAACTTAGCCCAGTAGTGTGAAGCATAGATTAAGTAGCAGTGATCAGGTGATCCTGTGATCTTTCTCCCTGTAACCTTTTATAATAAATAATTCTAAATTAATATACATTCTCCAAAGAATTTTAGTCATAGCAGAACTGTATACAAAAGGCCCAAAATTATGTATACCTTTGTATCTAGCAATTCCATTACTAGGTATATATCCCAAAGAGATTAATAAATGGATAAGTACCTATATGTGCAAAAATATTTATAGCAGTTCTTTTTGTGGTAGCAAAGAATTGGAAATTGAAGGCAAACTCATTAATTGGGAAATGGCTGAACAAACTAAGATATATGATTGTAATGGAATACTACTATGGTATGAGAAATGAAGACTAGGATGACTTCAAAGGATCCCAGAAAGACATACATGAACATAGTTAAGTGAGGACACCCAGAAGAGAATTTAACATAGTAACAGCAATGATATATGATGAACAACTGTGAATGACATCTATTTTTGGTAACACAGTGATCCAAGGCAATCTCAAAGGACTCACAATAAAACCTGCCATCCACCTCCAAAAAAATAACTGAGACGTAATGCAATTTGAAGAATACTGTGTTTCACTTTATTTTATTCATATTTTAATATGTTTGCTTCTACATCATGAATTTTAAAACTTTTTAAAAGTATAGTACATATATAACCTGTAACAAATTGCTTACCATCTTAGGGATAGGGGAGAGAGAGAGAGAGAGAGAGAGAGAGAAAGAGAGAGAGAGAGAGAGAAAGTAAGAGAGAGCTGAGGAGAAGGTTTTAAAAATCAGTATCATTTCATAAGAACAGCATAGAGTAATAAATAGAAATTAAAATGAAGGCATTGAATAGAAAAGGAAATAAACCCACTGAAAAAAATTTCATTAGGTCATGTGACATGATCATAGATAAGAAGTCAGAAAAGACTTTAGATATAATCTAATCAAATTCCAACATTTTAAAGATGATGAAATTGAGACCCAGGTAGGTTGTGTGATTTGATTGAGTACATATTCAGTAAGCATCTATGATGATTCAAATCAAATTTTTTTAACTTAAATTCTTTCACAGATCATCACACGTATACTTGTAGATAAAACTCTAGTGAAGTTAAAATAGTTATGAAATACAACAAATAAGATGGTATTTCTTAGTAAACTATTATAATTAGGGACCCCCCCATTTGAACTATTCCCATCTCAGTTGTAAATATAATATGGAAAGAAGTTGCATTATAAATTAAACTGAAATCAGGAAAAGTTCATAAACAGACATAATAATGCAAAAAAGTAGCTCTTCAATGAAAAATGTAATTTTAAAATTAAAGATCTGTTTTCCAAATATCTCATACTGGGAGCCTAAAAATAATGAAAAAATGAAGATATTCTAATATATAATTTCTAAAATAAAATGACTCAGAAGATAGGAATAATTATTAATTTTCATGCATAATTTCTTAGTTCTTGACATGGAGAACTAGTTTTGAAACCAGGAAGATCTGGTTTCAAGTTCCACTTCTAATTGTTACTGTTTTTGCAACCCTTAGCAACTCACATATTCTCTCTATAAGCTGAGACTAAGACTATAATATAGGGCAGATGATTATCTGCATTGGTAGGGAGAAATTTTGTAGGGAGAAGGCTTATTATTCTTATATTATATTATATTAGCACAATGCTTGATACTAGATAAATTCTTGTTAGATAAAAGTTATTAGATTGTTGCCAAGGAGTTCCCTATATCATAGAAAAAGTAGTTCCAATTCCTCATCTATATAAAACATCTACAAAAATACCTTATGTATAAATGAAAGGTACTCATTAAGAAAATAAGAGAAAGATACAGTCTTTCACATATTATATAAGGTCATGTAGTTGAAAAGTAGGAACAATATTAAACCTCAGTTTTTATTTTGTGTTAATTGCAAAAATAGAACAAAACCTTTGAAGTTATTTCCTATGTATCTGGGGGGAAAACTGCAAAGTCCCATTATATATATGATCACAATTATGATATTCTATGACCTTCTGAATATTAGTTTGAAACATAAAATAGGGAAACATTAAGTACAGCTAAGGTGTTTAATTCTCTCATGGATGATATTATCAATAAAATCCAAATATGATAAAAGAATTCTTTATTAATGGTGAGGTTCTCTCTATGGTCACATCAATGGATACCACTGTACTAATTGCATTAATCTAGTAACAATAAAATGTCTATTCACTGAGATTTATTGAATCATTGAAAGCGGATTGATGTAGAATAATGTAGAATAGTAGATCTCAAATGCTTTGATCTCAGGACTCATTTATACTCACAAAAATTATTGAGAATATATTTATACTCTTAAAATATTGAGAACCCCAAAGAACTTTTGTTTATATGGGTTATAGCTATTATCACTTACCATATTGGAAATGAAAACTGATAATTAAAAATGTTTATCAATTCATTTAATATAACCCATTATACATTAAAATAAATAACTTTTATGAAAATTAATATATGTTCCAAAAATGTTTAGAATAATACCATTGTCATATATGTTTTTACAAATCTCTACAATGTGTAGTTTCTTTTATTTAGAAGACAGCTAGATTTTATTTGTTTCTTCATCCCATTAAGATATTTTATTTTCATTGATATATTAAAATATGTCATTTGGAAAGGGGGGGATAGTTTAACTGGCCAAAAAATCTTACTGTTCTTATGAAAATTGTTTTGACTTTACAGACCCACTCAAAGGGCCTTAAGCACCCTCCAGGTTTTGTGGGAAATGCCTTAAGAAATCAATAGTATGCCATAATTAGAAAGGTCATTGATGAGTTGTAAGCATTCAAAGATGTCCTAATGTTTATGCTAGCTGAGGGCCAGTGGTGTTAATTGTAACAATATTCCAGTGGCTCTGAGAATAAAGACTTCTAATAATGACACAGAAACTATAACACCCTTCTCCCCTTACATAACTGTTATCCATATCACATTAAGTGCTATAAGTTTCCATGAATGTCCTGGAAACCTTATCACATTGATAGACAATGAAAAAGCTTGCCCTACATTGGCATAGAGTCTGAAAACCATCAGCTATATCCTTACTGACTCTGTGGCATCAAAGTGGGAATTTTGTGGAATAATATCAATAAAAAACAAAATTAATAAAGATGTTGAAGAAAAATGTTAATTTGTCCCCAAAAGCAATTTCTGTTATATAGAGATGATTATTCTTCACTTCAAGACAGACTTTGAAGTTCATAAATACATTAATATAATAAGTATAATTTTTTTTCTTCTCAGAAGTGTTTTAAAGAAACCAATCCTAGAAAGGCATTAAATTTCACCGAGTAAATCTAATCATTGCCTGGGGAGTGTAAGTTCTCATCACTAAACCCAAAGATCTACCTGCTTTGGACTAAAGCATTCTGTTTACTTAGGTTCTTTTAAAAACTGAGCAACTGTGACAGCTGTATTTCTAATATGAGTCTGGAAAAGAGCCCTTAACAGATTTGGAGGAACAGATGAGATTTCCCAAGCAGCTAAGAAATGTTATTAGTATCAAGATCCTCATGACCTCCAATAACATATTTAACAGGGCATTCATCAATCTATAGATTTGTAAGGAATAATTATTCTAAGAAACTTACACGGTTGTTCATTTAGTTTTTCTTTTGTACTACTGGAAAGACAGGCTTTTATAATGGAATTCCTCCTCTCATTTCTGATGGAGGAGTATTGCAAGCAAAAGGAGTTTATTACAACTTCCCTGATGCTATTCCTCTTTGATAATACTACATGTATCTGGATTCTAGTTCTGTTAAAGCCATCACTCATATTGTTTCCTCCATCTATAATGCTATGCAAAATATAGCACAGTCAAAATCTCCTCCTAATACATTAAAAATCCAATTAACTTGTCATGACTAAAATGGTTTATAGTATAATAAGTGCTTTTGTGAAAACACAAAGAATGTCACATACACAGAGGAACAAAACTCAAGGAGGTATGTTTTTGGAGGGATAGGAGGAAAAGGACTTGGACTCTTTTGACTGGTTTTAACTTCTTGTCCAGATTTTCCTGTTCATATTAGATCCCCTCATTGGAGTTGCATCAAATGCATATGTATAATTTAAAGAAATGATTCAAATGCTTGTTCAAACTGAGAGCTTTATGCATTTAGATAAGGGGGTGAAAGTAGCAGAAAGAAAAATAACCTTGGCAATTGCCTTCTGTGTTTGCTAACTCAAATGTGTTTAGCTAATTTGAATAGCCTCTATGTGCTGTGGCAATTCTTCATTAAAATAAGACCAAAAAGGAAATAGTACTGAATTAATATATTTTCAGATGTTAGAGCAGACCAAAGTTCTTTATTACATGATCCAGTATTTTACATATGTGCATGAGAATATGTGGGTCTCTGTGTGCAGTTTTTTTTAAACATTATTTTATTTGGTTATTTTGAAACATTATTCATTGGAAACAAAGGTCATTTTCTTTTCCTCAACCTCTTCCACCACCCCACCCATAGCCGACATGTGATTCCAGTGGCTTTCATATGTATCCTTGATTTGAACCCATTTCCATGTTGTTGGTATTTGCATTAGGATGTTCATTTAGAGTCTCTCCTCAATCATGTCCCCTCAAACCCGGTAGTCAAGCACTTGATTTTCCTAGCTGTTTTTTTTTAACATTATTTTATTTGGTCATTTCCAAACATTATTCACTGGGAACAAAGATCGTTTTCTTTTCCTCCCCCCTCCTCCCACCATCCTTCCCTCTCCCATAGCCGACGCATGATTCCACTGGTTATCACATGTGTTCCTGTTTCGAACCCATTTCCATATTGTTGGTATTTGCTTCATTGTTCATTTAGAGTCTCTCCTCAGTCCTATCACCTAAACCTCTGTAGACAGGAAGTTGCTTTTCCTCATTATTTTTTACTCCCACAGTTTATCCTCTGCTTGTGGATAGTATTATTTAGATCCCTGCAGATTGTTCAGGGACATTGCATTGACACCAATGGAGAAGTCCACTACCTTCAATTGTACCACAGTGTATCAGTCTCTGTGTATAATGATTTCCTGGTTCTGCTCCTTTCACTCTGCATCATTTCTTGGAGGTTGTTCCAGTCTCCATGGAATTTCTCTACTTTATTATTCCTTTTAACACAATAGTATTCCATCACCAACATATACCACAATTTGTTCAGCCATTCCCCAATTGATGGGCATCCCCTCGTTTTCCAATTTTTGGCCACCACAAAGAGTGCAGCTATGAATATTCTTGTACAAGTCTTTTTCCTTATTATCTCTTTGGGGTACAAACCCAGCAGTGCTATGGTTGGATCAAATGGCAGACAGTCTTTTATCACCCTTTCAGCATAGTTCCAAATTGCCCTCCAGAATGGTTGGATCAATTCACAACTCCACCAGCAATGAATTAGTGTCCCTACTTTGCCACATCCCCTCCAGCATTCATTACTTTCCATAACTGTCATGTTAGCCAATCTGCTAGGTGTGAGGTGATATCTCAAAGTTGTTTTGATTTGCATCTCTCTGATTATAAGAGATGTAGAGCACTTTTTCATGTGCTTATTAATACTTTTGATTTCTTTGGGTGAGAACTGCCTGTTCATGTCCCTTGCCCATTTATCAATTGGAGAACGGCTTGATTTTTTGTACAATTGATTTGTTCTTTGTATATTTGAGTAATTAAACCTTTGTCAGAGGTTTTTATGAAGATTGTTTCCCAATTTGTTGCTTCCCTTCTGATTTTAGTTACATTGGTTTTGTTTGTAAAAAAACTTTTTAATTTGATGTATTCCAGATTATTTATTTTGCATTTTGTAACTCTTTCTAATTCTTGCTTTGTTTTGAAGTCTTTCCCTTCCCAAAGGTCTGACATGTGTACTATTCTGTGTTCTCCTAATTTTCTTATAGTTTTCTTCTTTATGTTCAAGTCATTCACCCATTTTGAATTTATCCTGGCATAGGGTGTGAGGTGTTGATCTAAACCTAATCTTTCCCACACTGTCCTCCAATTTTCCCAGCAGTTTTTATGAAATAGTGGATTTTTGTCCCAAAAGCTGTGATCTTTGGGTTTGTCATATACAAGACATAAACATATGTCTTGCTGAGGTCACTTATCGTGAGTCTATTCCAGTGATCCTCCTTTCTGTCTCTTAGCCAGTACCAGATTGTTTTGGTGACCTCTGCTTTATAATATAGTCTGAGAACTGGGACTGCAAGGCCCCCTTCCTTTGTATTTTTTTTTCATTATTTCCCTGAATATCCTTGATTTTTTCTTCTTCCAAATGAACTTTGTTATGGTTTTTCTAAATCAGTAAAAAAAAAAATTTGGAAGTTTCATGTTTATGTCACTAAATAGATAGATGAGTTTGGGTAGGATGGTCATTTTTATTATATTGGCTCGTCCTACCCATGAGCAGTTAATGTTTTTCCAATTGTTCAAGTCTAGTTTTAGTTGTGTGGAGAGTGTTCTGTAGTTGTGTTCATATAGTTCCTGTGTTTGTCTCAGAAGATAGATTCCTAGGTATTTTACTTTATCTAAGGTGATTTTGAATGGGATTTCTCTTTATAGTTCTTGCTGCTGAGCTATGTTGGAATTATATAGAAATGCTGATGACTTATGTGGGTTTATTTTGTATCCTGCAACTTTGCTAAAGTTGTTGATTATTTCGATTAGCTTTTTGGTTGAATCTCTAGGATTCTTTAAGTAGACCATCATGTCATCTGCAAAGAGCGATAATTTGGTCTCCTCCTTGCTTATTTTGATGCCTTCAATTTCTTTTTCTTCTCTAATTGCTACTGCTAGTGTTTCTAATACAATGTCAAATAATAGAGGTGATAATGGGCATCCTTGTTTCACTCCTGATCTTAATGTGAATGGATTTAGTTTATCCGCATTGCAGATGATATTAGTTGATGGTTTTAGATATATACTGTTTATTATTTTTAGGAATGGCCCTTCTATTCCTATGCTTTCCAGTGTTTTTAATAGGAATGGGTGTTGTATTTTACCAAAGGCTTTTTCTGCATCTATTGAAATAATCATATGATTTTTGTTGGTTTGCTTGTTGATGTGGTCAATTATGTGGATGGTTTTCCTAATATTGAACCAGCCCTGCATCCCTGGTATAAATCCTACTTGAACATGGTAAATTATTCTTCTGATCACTTGCTAGAGTCTTTTTGCTAGTATCCTATTTAAGATTTTTGCATCTATACTCATTAGGGAGATTTGTCTATAATTTTCTTTCTCTGTTTTTGGCCTGCCTGGCTTTGGAATTAGTACCATGTTTGTGTCATAAAAGGAATTTGGTAGAACTTCCTCTTTGCTTATTATGTCAAATAGTTTGTATAGTATTGGAGTTAGCTGTTCTTTGAATGTTTGATAGAATTCACTGGTGAATCCATCAGGCCCTGGGGATTTTTTCTTAGGAAGTTCTTTGATGGCCTGTTGGATTTCTTTTTCTGATATGGGATTATTTAATCTTGTTTATTTCTCTTGTTTATTTGCTTGCTTGTTTATTTGATCTTGTTTATTAGCTCAATACTTCTATCACTTTCGATTTTATTAATTTCTCCCTTAATTTTTAGGATCTCTAGTTTGGTTTTCTTCTGGGGGTTTATAATTTGTTCGTTCTCAAGTTTTTTGATTTGCATTTCCAATTCCTTGATCTCTGTCCTCCCTAATTTGTTAATATATGCACTCAGGGATATGAATTTTCCTCTAAGTACTACCTTGGCTGCATCCCATAAGGTTTGAAAGGATGTCTCGCCATTGTCATTTTCCTCAACAAAATTATTAATTGTTTCTATGATTTCTTCTCTAACTAACCGATTTTGGAGTATCATATTATTTAATTTCCAATTAATTTTTGATTTGGGTCTCCATGTACCCTTACCGATCAATAATTTTATTGCCTTGTGATCTGAAAAGGCTGCATTTATTATTTCTGCTTTTCTGCATTTGAGTGCCATGTTTTTGTGACCTAGTGTATGATCTATTTTTGTGAATGTGCCATGTGGTGCTGAAAAGAAAGTGTATTCCTTTTTGTCCCTATTTATTTTTCTCCATATGTCTATTAACTCTAATTTTTCTAAGATTTCATTCACCTCTTTTACCTCTTTCTTGTTTATGTTTTGGTTTGATTTATCTAAATTTGATAGTGGTTGGCTCAAGTCTCCCACTAATATGGTTTTACTGTCTATTTCCTCCTTCAATTCTCCTAGTTTCTCCATTAAAAATTTGGATGCTATACCATTTGGTGCATACATGTTGATTAGTGATACTTCCTCATTGTCTATACTCCCTTTTAACAGAATATATTTACCTTCCCTATCCCTTTTGATCAGGTTTATTTTTGCTTTGGCTTTGCCAGATATCATGATTGCAACTCCTGCCTTCTTTCTATCAGTTGAGGCCCAAAAGGTCTTACTCCAACCTTTAATTCTAACCTTGTGCGTGTTGACCTGCCTCATATGTGTTTTTTGAAGACAACAGATGGTAGGGTTTTGGGTTCTAATCCAATCTGCTATTTGTCTACATTTTATGGGTGAGTTCATCCCATTCACGTTCAAAGTTATGATTGTCATTTGTGAATTCTCTGGCATTTTGATATCTTCCCCTAGTTCTGACCTTTCTTCTTTAGCTATATCCTTTTGAACCAGTGATTTCCTTTGGGTCAGTCCCCCTAGTCCCCTCCCTTGAGATGCTTCCCTTTCTAGCCCCTCCTTTTTTATGCTCCCTTCCCCTCCCCCCTCTCCTTACCTCCCTTTTTATACTCCCTCCCCCCCCTCCTTAATTTACCTTTCTTTCTTGCCCTGTTGGATAAGATAGAATTCAGGATCCCACTGTATCTAAATGTTCTTCCCTCTCAGATTTGATTTCACTTAGAGTAAGTTTTAAGTAATTCCACTTCACACTCTCTTCCTCTCCTTCTCATATGAGAGTTCTTCCCCTCCCCTTCCCATGTGTATCTTTATATGGGAAAGATTATTCTATTAAGTCCCCCCCTATTTCTTGAAGTAAATCTTAATATTATCGATGGTTCCCCCCTCCCTTTTCCATTCTTTGTCCCCACTTTCCCCAAATTTTCTTAATGCCCCAATCTTTCCCTATGCATGTTTCTTCTAACTACTCTTATGATGCATACATTTTTGAGAGTTACACAAAACATTTTCCCCACATATTAATATATATAATTTGATGTAAATGTAGTCCTTATAGAAGAGAGTTTGAGTTAAAGAAAAAGATAAGATTTATCTTCTTTTCCCTTTCTTTCATATTTACCTTTTCATGTTTCTCTTGCTTTCTGTGCTTGGATATCAAATTTTCCACTAAGTTCTGGTCTTTTCTTTGCAAATACTTGGAAATCTTCTATTTTCTTGAATGCCCATACTTTCCCCTGTAAGTATATAGTCAGTTTTGCTGGGTAGTTGATTCTTGGTTGGAGACCCAGCTCTCTTGCCTTTCTAAATATTGTGTTCCATGCTTTGAGGTCTCTTAGTGTGTTAGCCACTAAGTCATGTGTGATCCCTATGGGAGCCCCCCTATACCTGAAGCTCCTCTTCTTGGCTTCTTGTAGGATTTTCTCCTTTTCTTGGAAGCTCTTGAATTTGGTGATTACATTCCTGGGGGTTGTCTTTTGGGGATTTAGTACAGAGGGTGTTCTATGAACCCTTTCTATTTCTATTTTTTCCCCTTGCTCCAGAACGTGTGGGCAATTTTCTTCAATAATCTCCTTCACCTCTTTGGGGTACTGGGGAGTCCTTCTGTTTCTCCAAAGGTGGTTTTTATGCTCCTTTGATGTACTCTATTTCGTTCGGTGCCAGGGAGAGGAAGCGTGTGGCGTCTAGATTGCAGCCATGTTTACCTGGATGTCTGTGTGCACTTTTTAAAAGAGGAATCAGAGAATGAGAGATATGGAAGGAAGAAGCCCCAACTGCAGTATATTTTTCAAGCTCCTTTTCAACTGAAGTGTTGGACTGTATATCATCTTTGTAGATATTATTGCTATATGGATAGAAAAGTGTGGTTTAGGAAATGCATCTTTGGAATGGAAATCATATTGTCTATACTATATTCACAGTTTCTTTGTAGACTTGAAGAGGATATTTTCACCTCTGAATTTCAGCTTTTATGCTGGATGAGTAAAGGAAAAAGGTTGGGGGGTGCTCTGTATAATGCTATTATTCATTTTTTACAAAAAAATTGTTATTAATGAGCAATATCCAAATCAAAGATCTAAGTCTAATTATTCCTTTCTCTACCACAATATATTCAAGTAGTCCTTCTAAAAGTAGCTGTCAGCTATCGTGTTAAAACCCTAAAGAGTAATACACAGCACAAGCCATCAGAAAATGTATCTGCTAGGAAGCCATCTTTGCATTTCCTGAAATTTTTTGTTGACTAATATAGGTACGTATAGATTACTTTAAGTGAGAATGGAATGGAACTTGGCTTATTTTTAGATATCTTAGAAAGTGTTTTCTCACTCTGTTTACATCGTCTATCACCACTTTAAGAGAATTTGTTAGTTCATCACTGAAGCAAAACCAAAGAGGAAATATTCTACCCATCCTTCTCAGCTGGGAATGAGGTGTAAATATCACTCATCAGAAAGAAACCTTGGACATTATTTGTCCAGTTATCAAGGACACTATTTCCTTAGGGAAATGGCTCTAAGACTCATCCATTCACCTGATAGAATCCACTGAAACTTTGATTCAAATCACAAAAATAAACAAAAATTCTAGCCTTGCCAACACTGGAACAGGCACAATTCCACTCAACCCTGACATTTCTCACAGACCAATGAAAATATGCAGCAGTCTGTTCAATGTCTTAAATTCAATCACTATGAACAGGACATGAAATCCCAATATCTAATTTATATCCCTCTCCAAAATGTCTAAGTTTATCCCTATATTTTCTATGGCACTCAAATATTTGACTTGAATTTTAAGATACTCTGCTGAAGTCGGTTGCCAAAATAGATGAATGTTAATGACTATGATTATTCTAGATGTAGTATAGGGTTCCAGATAAATGAAATGTTTTCCAAATTCATGCCAGACTGTGCAGTAGAGGGGAAATTTCAGGCCATGGTGATTACCATAACCTGATAACCTCTAATAATCATGTGCAACATTGTGCCCTTTATGAAAATTAGGTTGAAATGCACCATTAAATGTAGACTGTACACAAGTGACATTTTTGCTACTTGTTTGTAGCCAGTGCTGCATTCAAAAAACCTACTGATGTGTTGAAAACACGGCACTATAATAATGGAGTAAGAGAAATTTGAAACCAGAAGTCATTTTTTAAATATAATTGTTCTCCACAAGAAGGTTTTGGGCAGAAACATAAAGGATTTACTCACAGTGGAGCAGAGGGGGTTGTGTTTTCTCAATGAAGCTAAACTACTAGATGATTGAAAAGGTAACCTGATTTTTCTTTTGTTATTCTCTTCAGTACCTGCATAATGTATATATCTAACAAATTGTTGTTGAATGATTAACTGTTATTGTCTCACCAATTAGGTCAAAATGGACATAGAAATGCATGGATTTTTCTATTCCTTTAAAATGGTAATTTTAAATACAATCATTGTTAATTCATCCTATTATGAAAGCCAAAGGGTTACATAGAAACTGGCATGTAACAAAGCTCAGGAGCTAAAAAAAAAATTAAGTGAGGATATAGGTTTGAGAGAAATTGCATAGCCAGTGTTCCAGGTTCAAAAATGAGCCTATACTCTATTAAGAAATTAACCTTTCTAACTGTAATTTATCTTCAGGACAATTAAGTCCATTATTTTTCTTTTTATTCCTTTTTTAATGTTACCATAAGAAATATAGGTGCAGGTAGGTGGCAGCTGGGTTGCTCAGTGAATTGAGAGCCAAGCTTAAAGATACTTCCCAGCTGTGTGACCCTGGGCAAGCCACTTAACCCCCATTGCCTAGCACTTGCCACTCTTCTGCCTTGGAACCAATACATAGTATTGATTCTAAGACAGATGGTAAGGATTTTAAAAAAGAGAAAAATTCATGTGCAGACCAAAAGAATTCTAGGAATGGAGACACAAAAAAAAATCAATAGACATCAATGACAGGAAAGATAGTCTGCCACTTTCAAGATCAGAAATGGCAAACTAACAAAGACACTGATGAAACCAGTAGGGGAAAAGATGTCTCTCAACATTGATTAGAGCATGTCTATTACAAGGAATTTGATTGTTCTGGATTTAAGAATTAAACCAGCATGAGTGTGTCCATTCAGTAGATTAAATAACTTAAATGTGTTCTTTGGACATTGAGGAGATGTGAGTGAAGCATTAAGTCTCCAGTGAAAAAACAGGATTCAAATCTAGCCTCAGACATTTACTAGCCATGTGAAATTGAACAAATCACCCATTCTATGCTTCAATTTCTACAGTAGCAAAATGAGGATAATAATAATAATAAATAAATAAAAATAAAATAATAATAATAATAATAATAAAATTACTTCATAGGCTTGGTGTGAATATCAAGTGAAAATATTTCTAAAACATACTTACAAGCACATAGTATAAATTTAATGTATTCTTGATCCTTTGACTCCCCCATTAAATATCCCTATCACTATATGATCTACCCATTTATTTCCAAGTCACAATTTTTTTTCTATATCTGACTAAAAAACAGAGTTAGAAGAAATAAGGCATAGGGAAATACAGTAATATATATATATAATAACATAAAGGGACGTGTTCATGAGAATAAAATACTTGTGGAGGATGATAAAATCAAAAGGATGACTGTCTGTGGATATAGCTGAGATGAAGTGGAAGAATGGAAATTGAATGCACTGTGTAGTGAGGGTTTTTAAGAGAAGATCAGCATATATGTTGAGTTCCCCCTATAAAGGCAGGGATTGGTATGTGTGTGTATAAGTATATGTGTATGTGTCTGGGGGCAGGGCAATTCTGACCCAGGCACTGAATTCATAAAAGAAGAAGAAAGCCTATCCTGGGGTTTGACTCATAGTAAGCACCACGATATGGATTGGATAATAAATATGAATAATGAGTTCTCCAAAATAAAAAAAAAATGTTGTTAAGTGATAAAGTCAAGAAGGATTAAAAATAATTCTGACTCCTCATTCATTAACCATTGATTTGGGAATATGAGTAAAAATGCCTCTAGTGTTGGAAAGGGGTAGCCAAAGAAACAGTGTTACTGGGAAGAAGTCAGGTCTTAGTGCATGTCTGAAATTGGAAAGAGTGTGAGAATTGAAAAGGTCTAAACTGAAAGCAAGGGTATGGTACTCGTTGACCAAAGCCAACCTGCCCTCTCCCCTTTGGGTCTCTCACCCTTGCCTTTCCTTGGAATAAATAATAAGAACTTAGTTAAGTTATAATAGTGTAGAGATATAAAAAGCAATCAGTTGGGCCCATAAACCTCTAGCATCAGCCTTTAAAATCCAACCACTGTGAAAAATAGATTTTACAGTGCATCCTCTCCCTCCATCCTCTTCCTTTATTCCTCTAACCATATTACCCTTTCCTTTTAATAAATCCTTAGTACAAGTTAGATTTGGGTTTGGGCTTGTCATTGTACTGAGGGGAAAGATCAAACAACTGAAGACAGGATTTAAACCAAATCCTTATCCTCTGAACTACTGGCAAGGAACCTGACAACACTCTTTCCAGCTTGTGTCAAATAATAATACTCAAAGGAAACCATCTGTTAGATTGTCCTTTGGGAAGTGGGTTAGAGAAGTCTTCCTGCCTCCCTGAGTCTGTCTCAAGTCCTGGTGTAACTAACTTCGAGGAGGGAGAGACACTGCCATCTCTCCCTTAACCTTGCTGTTTGTTTCTCAACATCCATATTGCCCTTACCTCATTTCCCTCAACTGTTCACTGGAGTTTACATCTTTCCAATGAACAAACCTACTCACCCCTTTCCGTTTAAAGAGAGAAGAAAATCCCCTTTTCCTCTCTTTCACAGACCTTAATAAAGATCTAGTCACAGAGTGACCCTACTAGTATGGGATCTCATCATATCACTCAGGCTATTTCAATAACTTACAGATTGGTTTATACTGCTGAGTCCCTGCCCACTCAAGTGTATCCTCCAATCAGCTGAGCACATAATTCTAATATTATCTGAAAATAACATCTTTCTACTCAATAAACTATAATGCCTGCTTTACCTTCAGAATCAGAGTATCCACTGTCTGATTTTTAAAGCCCTTCACAACTTTGTCCCTTCTAATGCTCTAGTCTTTTTATCCTTTACTCTTCTCTGTGCATTCTATAGATAAGTGACATTGGTCTTTTTACTGTTCCTTAAGCATAACACTCCATTTTCTGACTCCAAGCCTCTTTCCTGACTGTTTTCCATGTCTGTAATGTTCTCTCTCCTCATCTTCATTCTTGTCTTCACTGGTTTCCTCCCAGACTTCTTGCCTTTACCTGCTTGCCACCACTGCTGTTATCTTCCCTCTGAGATTATCTCCCATTTACTATATATGTGCATGTGTGGATCTAAG